>NC_082674.1:16911739-17220108 GCF_025265405.1 Mesoplodon densirostris | reverse complement strand
GTTGTAAGCACGCAGATAACTGTGTGGGGGAGGAAGAGAAAGCCCATACCGAGAACGTGTTTATTATCCATATGAGGTTGAACGGATGGTCTTTTCAGGATAAAAAGGGTTCAATGTAATCAACTTGTCCCTAATAGCCAGTTGGTCTCCTCAAGGGGCAGTGCCATACTGGGTGTTCAGTGTTGGTCTCTCTTACCAACAAGTTAGGCATTCAGAGGTATCAGTAGATCTGCCTTGGTAAGAGGGAGTCTGCACCATTGGGCCCATTTATAGCCTCTGGTTTTGTTATCATGACCACTCCGTTCATGTGCCCATCATGCCACTCCTGGAGTGGATGATGACAAAGGCTGGCTAAGGATAACTGACTCAGTTACATTGCCTATTTGGTTGTTCGGAGTCTCTCCTGTGGTGCATGCCTTCCAAAAGGGGCTAACGTGTAACACAAAAATCACATTTTGTGCCCACTTCCATATGACCTACTCATGTCTTTATCTGGAGGATGACTCCAGTCTTCTAGTTCTTCTCCTCCTAGGCCCTTAACACGACAGCTTAGGCCATTTCTTCTTCCAAAAAAATAGGCAATTGCTCTTAGCTTAGCTCATTTGGAAAATTATCACTCTCAACTATCTTTCAGGGCCACCTAGGAATGTGGGCCTGCAGTCACTGTGCACGTTTTGTTTGCACTCACATACCAAGCTGAACTAGCCATAAACCAAGGCTGGCTGCTTCCCTCCTCCCTCAGCTGGAGGAAACCTCCTTGTGGCCATGGGTGCAAACTGATGGACAGGCAGTGATGCAACTCTACAGGTGGTGTGGGGTCTGGTCTGTACATCATGGATGTAATGTGTGCTCTCTGCTCCTGCTCAGGTTCATTTCCAGATGTGCATATGGACAGGTGCTGCTAGGCCTCTCTGACCCCATGACTTCATGAACCTGACAGAACCCAGCTCATAATGGGAAATTCCAAAGGCATTGTCACTTTGTGTCCCGCATTCTAGTGCTCCAACACTAACAGGACTCAGTCTGAAGTCAAAAGATGTGTATTTCTTAAAGAGCTTATAATTCTAGGTGGTCAGTCACATGGCCCCAGAATGCCAGGGGGGCCTGCATTGTGACTCTCCCACTAGACCTACCATAGTGCATCCTTTCCCTCCAACACCGTAGCATTTGCTAGATTGTGTGGCCCAAGTGGTGGCACTGATTGCACTATGGCCTGGACCTGCTCCAGTGTCCTTTCTTACTCCAGGAAACCTTACAGTCTTTCATGTTTCCCAGTAATTATTCCTAGGTGTGGTTGTGTTGCCTGTAGACCCAAAGGGGTCTATTGGGCACTGTGTTTGTGGTGGAAGATGCAAGATGCAGCAATTTGTCTTTTACTTGGAAAGGATATCATGGCCCTCTTCCGATACTAGATCCTTCCAAATTGTACTGAAGTGTCCAGTCTCTGAATCTTGGAAGGTTTATTTTCCCTTCTCTGGGATGTGCATCTAACCAAGGCCTACCTAGAGAGCACTAGTCACTTCTTTCTCGTCTTGCCAACTCAGCATGATGTCTTTAGGGTAATGAGGCAGCGTGGTGGTGGTGGTGTTCAGATGCCCAGGTGGTTCAGATCTCTTAGGACTATATTATGAGAGAAGGCAGGAGGCTTAATGTAGTCCTGAGCAGAATTGTAAATAAATATTGTTGTCTGTCCCGCATGAATACAAACTGTTTCTGACCTTGTTTTCTAATCTGAATGGAAAAGAACACATTTGCCAAGTCAGTGGCTGCACATCATGTACCTGAGACCTTATTAATCTATTAGATTAACACCACTTTGAGCACTGCAGCTACAACTGGGCCTACCACTTGATTAGGGCTCTTGTAGAATGCAGGCATTCTCCAGGATCCTTCCAGTTTCTCAAGGTGCCACGTCTTTGAACTAAATAAAGATGTGAGAAAGCTTGAATCTTTTAGGTATTTAAACGTTGAACTAACCTCTAACCATCCCCTCCAGAGTACAGTAGTATTTTTTAAGTAACTTATTCACGTGAAATTCACAAGACATAAAACTGTTTAAAAATGAATAACTAGGGACTTCCCTGGTGACACAATAGTTAAGAATCCACCTGCCAATGCAGGGGACATGGGTTCGATCCCTTATCCGGGAAGATCCCACATGCTGCTGAGCAACTAAACCCGTGCCGTGCACCACAGCTACTGAGCCTGCACTCTAGAGCCCCCAAGCCGCAACTACTGAGCCCACATGCCACAACTACTGAAGCCCACACTCCTAGAGCCCGCGCTCCTCAAGAAGAGAAGCCACCGCATTGAGAAGCCCCTGCTCACCGCAACTAGAGAAAGCCCGCGCACAGCAACAAAGACCCAATACAGCCAAAAATAAATATAAATAAATAAAGAAATTTATTTAAAAAAGAAATTAAAAAAAAGAAATGAATAACTAAGTGGCATTTAGTACAATGTTCTACTAAATGTTACAATGTCATGTAATCATTACCTCTATTTAACTCCAAAACATTTCGAAAATCTCTCCAGAGTAAAACTCTGTACACATTTCCCCCTTTCTCCAGCATCTGGCAAACAATAATCTATATTCCTTCTCTATGAATTTATCTATAATAGATATTTCATGTAAATAGAATTGTGTGATATATGACATTAGGTGTTATAGGTTCATCCATGTAATAGCACATATCAGTACTTCATTCATTTTTATGGCTGAATAATAATTCCATTATATGTTTATAACATATTTTCTTTATCCATTCCTCCATTGATGGACATCGGGGCTATTTCTACCTTTTGGCTGTCATGAATAGTGCTGCTATGAACATACGTGTACATGTATTTGTTTGAGTTCCTGTTTTCAATTCTTTGGGGTACATACCTAGGAGTAGAATTGTGGGGTCATGTGGTAATTCTATCTTTAATTTTCTGAGGCACCAACAAACTTCCACTGCCACTGAACCATTTTGTTTTCTTATCAGCACATACAAGTTTCCATTTTCTGCCTTTCCTCACCAGTGCTTGTTATTTTCCACTTTTTTTATTCTAGCCATCCTAGTTGGTATGAAATGGTATCTCATTATAGTTTTGATTTGCATTCCCTAATGAATAGTGATGTTGAGCATCTTTTCATGTGTTTACTGAGCCTCTGAATATCTTCTTTGGACCAATATCAATTCTAGTCCTTACTCCATTTTTAAATTTAATAATTTTTGTTGTTGAGTCATAGAGCTTCTTTGTATATTCTGGATACTAGACCTTTATCTGATATATGATTTGCCAATATTTTCTCCCATTCTCTAAGTTTTCCTTTCATTCTCTGTATATTTTTTGATGCCCAAATATTTTATTTTATTTTAATGAGGTCCAATTTATCTATTTCTTTCTTTTTTTGTTCATGCTTTTAGTGTCATAGCTAACAAGGTCATTATTACTTTTGTGTTAACTTTAGCACTCAACATAGTAAAAGTCCTGCCCTAAGTTTCTCCAAACTTACTTAAAAACTTCATTTAGTTCTGTCATAAAATGTCATGGACTCACTTTAGTGATCATTACAACTTATGAATGTCCTTTAAAGCACCTTCTTTATTGTTTAATATTAAAAGTAAATGAGTACATTGGCTCATCCCAATATATTTCTAAGTCCAAGAGTTTTTCAAAGAGATAATTGCAAGTTTCCGATTTGTCTGATTTACTAGAATTTTTAATCTTGGGGATAGAAATAGATTTAAGGTCTCACTTTCCAACTTCTATCAATGCAGAATTCCCTTTGACTCCTTGTAGATGAACAGTCTACTTGAATTCTCCCAGTGACAGGTCGAAGAGTACTTCAAAAGGGTCCCATTGTGTGGTTGGACAGCAATAATTGTTACAAAACTTTTCTTTAAAATGAGATAAAACCTCACATATTAACAACTGTGACCCCTTTGACCTAGTTTTATTTTCTAAAGCTACACAGTAGGAGACTATTCTTTCTTTCCCTTATGGTAGTGCCTCAGATGCATAAAACTATACAATCAATGGCTTGCCTATGTATCCAAGCAAATAGTTACCATACCAGTAGCTCTTTCTCAGTCCTAATTTGGATTCTAGATATTTTGTCCTCCAGATCACCCTCCTCCAACAAAACTTTAGTTTGTCCATGTTCTTAAAATGTAGGAGTCAGGATAAGACTAATACTCAGCTGTGATCAAAGCCAAGCAAAGTAATTATTTGTACATCTTGATTTGATTAATGACACTCTGGTTGCTCACTCCTTTATAAGCCTCATTTAAATCAGGTCCCTTTCATCAACTGTCATTTGTTTATGCAGAAGTAAAAATACCAGCCCCTAAGGAGAGCTCCAAATCTCTGCATGTGAATAAAGGTGATATTCTCCCATTATGAAGTATATTATCAGGGATTCCAAGACCACACAGGAAAACTCACAATACCTAACAAGGAAACTGTATTATATTAATATCAGTCTGCCTAAAACATATTGTATCTTTTCCTGAAATGGACCCTATTCATGCGTCAACTTCTAATTTGGTCTTTTATAATGTATTGGCTTATGACCACTCCACATCTAGCAAGAGAATAAATTGTCACTACTCATATCCTCATGAGAATAAATTGTCACTACTCATATCCTCATATTTTTTTCCATCCAGACTTTCTTTGTAGTACGTAGGATGTGCATGTGTGTGTGAGTGACTGTATATATGAGAGGAAGAAAGAAAGGAAGTGAGAAAATGAGTCAAAGTGTGGAGAAGAATTTAAATTCTATGTGTAATTAGAAACAGCTCTAAAATGAGACTACTTGGAGTTGCAGCCAAATATCCCTCAAATTTTCAATTTTTTGGTTCCTATCTAATTATATTTCTTTTAAAAACTAAGTGATTGTGTATTTTTTCTGTTTTTTTTTTACTATGGCAAAATACATAAACATAAAATTTCTCATCTTAACCATTTTAAAGTATATAGCTCAGTGGTATTAAATATGTTCGTAGTGTGTTACTATCACCACCAGCCATCTCCAAAATGCTTTTCATCTTGTAAAACTGCAGCTCTACACCCATTAAACAATAACCCTCTCTTCCCCCTTTCCCCTCATCCCCTGGAAAAACAGCATTCTACTTTCTACCTCTATGGCTTTAACTACTCTAAGGACCTCATATAAGTGGAACCATATTGTGTGTGTGTGTGTGTGTGTGTGTGTGTGTGCGCGCGCATGTGCACATGCCTGGCTTATTTCATTTAGCGTAATGTTCTCAAAGTTCATCCATGTCATAGCATATTGTACAATGTTCTTCCTTTTCAAGGCTAAATAATATTCCATCATATATACGTACCACATGTGCTTATCTATTTATCTATCAGTTAAAACTTGGGCTAGTTCCACATTTTAGCTCTTGTGAATAATGCTGCTATGAACATTGGTGTACAAATATCTCACTGAGACTCTACTTTCAGTTCTTTTGCATATATACCCAGAAGTGGAATTGCTCGATCAGATGGGAATTTTATGTTTAATTTTTTCAGGAACCACCATGTTGTTTTCCATAGCGGCTGCACCATTTTACAATCCAACCAACTGTACCCAGTTTCTCCACATCTTCACCAACACTTGTTATTTTCTGGTTTTTTGGTAGTAGACATCTTAATGGATTTTAGGCAGTATCTTGTAGTTTTTGTTTGCATTTCCCTAATGATTAATGGTGTAAGCAATTGATTTTCATGCTTATTTGGGATGAGGCCTGAGGCTTAACAGATGTGATGTCTGTCAAAGACATAAATGATAGTGTTGTTAGAATGTGAACTCATATGTCCTAAAGGAAACGTTAGCAGTCACTGTAATGATCTGTCAGGCAGCTTTGGTGGATTAATTTCCCAGAAATTCTCAGATGCAGGAACAATTGTGTCTGGTTGTTTGTCGTTATCTCAAAAAGACTTGAAGTTACTTACTCCAGTTTCTTGTGAGCATGTTCAGAATGAATCAGCATTTGAGTAATGTATATCATCATCAGTATAAAATAATAAAGAAGAGAGAGAAAACCAGCTTAGGACAGTGTAAAGCTAATTTTCTGTATGGGTGTGATAAGAAGCAGGAGTTCTTCCTGTGTGATATATCAAGGTGATAATGTGCCCCATTATGGCAATTTGTTTTATATTTCTTAAAATAGATATGACTGAGGAAATGACAGATGGAGGTCAGGAAAAAATTCATAAAGTCCTTCACCTTATATTCATAAATCAATGACTTGGTCCCAGAGAGTTGGCTAAAAATATATTTCTCTTTTAGATGAAGGAGATTATGTTGTGAAAAGAATAATGTGTTGACTGAATCACTGAGAGTATCAGCTCTTGTCATTAACACGATACTACAGCATTACACAGAACACAAGGAAAGTGATTTTTTTTATTTCACTTGTACTTTTCCAGTAACACACAGATCTCTCTCTCTCTCTCTCTCTCTCTCTCTCTCTCTCTCTCTCTCTCTCTCTCACACACACACACACACACACACACACACACACACACAGAGATTTCCATTTTGTAGATGAAACCATGTGAGTTTATAGTCAGAAAAATAATTGGGGTAGGCTAAATGTTTGTCCCTGGGAGGGTGAGTACTTAAGGAAGAAATGATTTAAATAAAAATGTACCAGCTATTTTCATGGGGGAAGAATTAGAAAAAATATCCAGAAGCGATTATGTTGAAACAATACTAGTGCCTGAAAAAAATAGACTTTAGATGTTTTTCATTCTAAGAAGCCAATATCAGCATCAACTCCCAAAAGGGATCTGTGTGTGAAATGACAATCTTGGGTTGAGAATGCAGTCTTTAAACTTCAGTGTGAAATACTGATTTTTTAAAAAAGATTTCCTTTTGAAATAAAACTGTAACCTTTCAAACTTATAATCAGGTACAACCTAAACTATAATGAAGGTATTTAGTGTGTCAGAGAAAGAGTTCAAATGTCAAGGTAGCATTGAATTTCTAGTGAGATTTGCACTCTTGCTTCTATTTTATTTTTATTGCATTCCATAAGCGTCACCAGAAAAAAAAATTCCTTTAAAGAAATACATTCTACAGCTTATCACTCATGTCTGAGAAAACTCGTTTAATGCTTTTGTTGGCCATGATACTGAAAATAAGTCTTGATTGAAGCCAGCACAGTCATATACTGAAGTACACAAATAGACACGTTTGCTGGGTTTATTCTCCAGCCTTGCTGCCAGAATGCAAATGAGCTTTTGCAGGCCCAGTTTCAAGCTGTCAAGTGACAAAGTGGGGAGGGGGCAGGAAAAACAATCAGTTGAGTTAACCTAGCACAGAAGTCTACAGATTATTTATGTTTTAAGAAACTGAAAACAATGTGTGTTTTGTTGGCAACTTGAAAGATCAGTGCCTGAAATGCTCCTTAATATTATGTAAACGAATGGAGCCTAATTAATTGTAGAGAAGGCAGGCACCATACCTGTGAAGACTGAGGTTGTTTTCCTTTCAAATAAGTGAATTGGGTGCAGAAGGCAGGAATCCTTTTGCAGCTGCAGATAGCATTTATATATTACTTACAGGATGATGACAGATCAGCATAGTGATTTCAAATGCCAAGCAGGGATCTGTATACCTATTCTTCTATTGTGACTCCAGAATCCTAAGGATTCAAGGGTAGTTAAGTAGGCAAGTTGTACTCTCATTTTATCCCTAGCATTTTGTAACAGAGGTATGACCCCTGAGGCTTATAAGGGTGTAGGATTGGTTCACAATTGGTTCATTGTTTTTGGTTCACTTAGATAGATTAAGACCAATTTAGTACCAGTTATTATAGAGCCATTAATTCAGTAAATCAAAATTATTAACATAAATTATTTTGGTTCTTGATCCAACCCTCACATAAATATTGGGAAATTAACTTGCTTATTAGCTACTCATTGTTGACTGAGAATCCAAGGATGGTTAATAATGTGTCTATGATTAAAAGGAAGGGAAAGTGGAGTTATGAAGGGTTCAGTGGAGGAGACCTAACTATATGAAACTTCAAAGAAGGACATAATAGCTTCAGGCAAAATGGCAAAGGATGTCTTTTATAAGATAAAGGGACTCTGAAAATAGCAGATGCCTTTGAGGTTTACCTAGCGTGTACAAGCATCAAGACTTTTTTAGTAATTAAAAAAAAATACTTGAATATGAACAAAAGAGCCAGAGGAAAGTAAAATGATTTGGTATGGTTTGGAACAGCAGATGTTCACCAACTGGCAGCAAGAAGTTAAGGCAATTGGAAAGAGATGAGAATAAAAGAGAAGAGGTTAATTTGTTTGACATGAAATGCAAGAAAGATAACGTTAGTTTTTGCAATTTTAGATGAGATCGGTGATTTTGCAGAAATAAGATGGAGGTTTTGTGGAGAAGCATTAAAGAGAAGATAGCTTTCTGAGATTTTTATGAAATGAGAAATCAGAGAACAGGATTGGCAATGCATTGGAAGTATAGGGTGCTTTGAAGACATTTTCTGCTTTTAGCTGATTTATGTTTATATTGCAGCTAAATACAAAATGTTAGCTAAAATCTGTGGCAGAAAATAACAAAAGAACAGACTATTAAGTAGGACTTTGTTTTTGCCCAATCTTTTAAATAGTTTCCATTTATTTTATTAAAAATGTATCTATTACCTTAAGTCCATTTCTGATCAGGAATAAGCAAAATCACATAGTTTGTTACATGAGCTCATAATTACCTAGCACATCCATACTGTGTAATCTGGGGTTTCACTCCATTAGTAAATATGCCTTATAACTGTGCAGTCCATGTAGTTCCAGTAGAAATGTTTGAATAATAGGTTTGCCCTCCTGAGTTTACTATCTTGGCTTTGGTTAATAGTCATATTGTATTTGTTGAATAAGGGTCTTAATGCAGGTACTTAAAAAAAATTTTTTTTTGTCAGACTCATCTTCTCACCCCTATTCTGTAATGAAATAAACATATCACAAAGAAAATTTACTGCAAAGTACATGCCCATTAAGTTGCATTGACGAATACACAAAATGTACTAACTAAACAAGATACAGATGTGAAAAATTCCTTTATAGATTATACTCTGCGTTTATGTACATGCATACACACACATACCTACATACTTACGTTTAAATGTGAAGACGGACATCCTAAAAATACTTTTCCTTCTCACAGTAAACCAAGTTACACTACTTTGTTAAGCAAAAGCATGAAATTATTCTCATCTTATGCATTGCCATCTGGCATACTTGTACTACTTTTTTGTGAATCACAGAAAAAGCAATTCAAAACCAGACATTAAATAGACTCATAAGTAATTATCAACATATTAAGTAGTTTTTGAAGACAGGTTTGAACACATACATTCCAACAGGATTTTCTTAGGTTGATAGCCACAAGCTTTTTAATTGAGAAAAATATTTTATAATATTATTGTAAAATAATTTGGCAAACTTTCTATGTACATCTGCTTCAAGAGTCTTATAACATGCTACATTACAAAAGTCGTTCTGTTCTGTGATTCAGACTCATCTCCTTTTCTTCGATATTTTTCATGTTTTATTAATGGGGAAGGAATCCTCATAATGAAGGAAGTTCCTTTATCCTGAAAACACGCAGATTTTGTTTTGCCTTACAGATCTCAGGATTCTACAGATTTGGAAGCATGGTGGTGGAGCTAATCTGTTATTTGTGGACCAGGTTTCTTGTCAAGGGGGCCACTCAGATACTCTCCCATTAGCTTTTGTGAAAGCAAGATAATGATGTCACAAGAAAACAGATTCCATTTTGTTACAGTTCTAGCCCTGAGAAATATACCTTTATATTTATCCAAAACAGATGCCCCTTCTAGCACAACTACTCTGGAGGAGTTTGTAATTCCCCATGGAAGCCATTTGTAATTCTGGCCACACTAGCTTACAGGTCACTGATCCTCTTTAAATGTGGTTCTTGGACCCAACACAATACTCCAAATATGGCCAGACCAAGTCAAAGTATAGAGGAGTTTTCACTTTCAATTTTCCTAATAGAAATATTACAATAATTCACAGACTACATTTGTCTTGTCAGGAGCCATTGCAAACTGTTGCCTAAAACTGATCTTGAGTCATTAAGATCATGAATATTTATTAATTTTTTGTCTCCTCAGATATTTATTCCTAAACGTAGACATTATATTTAACCCTGTTAGATCCCATTCTATTAGCTGTTTCTGATTTTAACTATTAGAAAATCTTCCTTTAACAGCCCCTTAATTTTTACGACCATAAAAATAAAACAACTTTTAGTACAGAAAAAGTGTAAAAGGTAGGAAAAATAAAATATATATAATGCCCAAGGCATCACCATTGCAATTATATGTGTAACAGTTTTATATGCTGCTTTTTCACTTAAAATTACCTTACGGGTATTTATTCCATTTTTAATGTTCTTTTGAAATGTGATCTCTAGGAAGGGCTGAATAATATTTGACAGTATGAGTATATTATATTTAATTAAATAGTAGAGGGCTTCCCTGGTGGTGCAGTGGTTAAGAATCCGCCTGCCAATGCAGAGGACATGGGTTCGAGTCCTGGTCCAGGAAGATCTCACATGCTGTGGAGCAAGCAACTAAGCCCGTGTGCCACAACTACTGAGCCTGCGCTCTAGAGCCCGCGAGCCACAACTACAGAAGCCCACACACCTAGAGCCTGTGCTCTGCGACAAGAGAAGCCACCGCAGTGAGAAGCCCGCACACCGCAACGAAGAGTAGCCCCACTCACCGCAACCAGAGAAAACCCCCAAGCAGCAACAAAGATCCAACACAGCCAAAAATAAATAAATAAATAGTAGGGAATTATTGAGTATATTTGTCCATTTTTTATATTGCATACAATATTTACTGTGTTTCTCAATAACTATGGAATCAATTGTTGGACCTAGAATTCTTGGATCAAAACGTATGGATATTCAAGGGAAATCTTTTTTTTTTTTTTTTTGCGGTACACGGGCCTCTCACTGCTGTGGCCTCTCCTGTTGCGGAGCACAGGCTCCGGACACGCAGGCTCAGCAGCCATGGCTCACGGGCCCAGCCGCTCCACGGCATGTGGGATCCTCCCAGACCAGGGCACGAACCCGTGTCCCCTGCATCGGCAGGCAGACTCTCAACCACTGTGCCACCAGGGAAGCCCTCAAGGGAAATCTTGATGCATATTTCCAAGTTGAAATTCATTTTCAAAGTACTGTTTTACATCCCCCATAATGTCATTTATATTTATATAATAAACATTTATATGTATGTATACATCTGTGTGTGTGTGTGTGTGTGTGTGTGTGTGTGTGTGTATAGACTCTTGAGAGCATGGAAAGAAAGAACAAACCTGGGAAGGTTATACTATGAATTATCATGACCTATCTTGTATGACTCTTAACTGTGGTGTTGAAGCTGGTATGTAGGGGTACATGGCAGCATCAGACTAGTCCAAAAATTTATACCTTGGTGTGTGTGATATAAAGGTACTATTATGGATCTGACCTGTATTTAAAGGAAACCATAAACAAGACAAAAAGACAACCCCCAGAATAGGAGAAAATATTTGCAAATGGAGCAACTGACAAAGGATTAATCTCCAAAATTTACAAGCAGTTCATGCAGCTCAATATCAAAAAAACATACAACCCAATTCAAAAATGGGCAGAAGACCTAAATAGACATTTCTCCAAAGAAGATATACAGATTACCAACAAACTTTTCCTGGTTCTTTCACAAACATTTTTGTAATGAATGGAGCCAACTGTCTAACATTTTAGTAGGATATTATCATTATATGAAAAGTTTCATATCTGAAATTCATCTAGAGGTAACAGTAAAACTACAGCCTTTAGTGGAATATGGTCAAAATTGTTGCTATTATTTCCTGAGAAGACAAATACTGCATTGAGGCTTTCTTGGTGGTTGCAAAGGTTTATTTAGTGAAATCTAGAATATAAATATTTATTGACTACTCTGGATTAGCCACAATGCTGGACACTGTGGTTTATTTAGACTAGTAAAGAAATGTCCCTTTTTTTCTGAAAATCTTTCTCTCTAAAACGGGATACTGAAAATTTAGTAGTGCTCTCTGTACAATAATATAGATATGCACAGATGTCCATGTCAGACTACCTGGTACACTAGGACTTTCGGCCTTAGCCTGTACTTTCTTCTTGAATTTCAACTAACTTTTCCTTTCTTCCTTAGTCCCCTATCTCTGTTCTGTAGTGACTAAAATAGTACCTTGGGAAATAAAAGATAAAGGGTGGGCAAATAATGGGCAAAGAAATCTAATTAAAGAAAAGTACACTCTATCCTATACTGTTTCTTCACTGAATACCATAATTGCCTTTGGGTTAAGACGAATTCAAGAACTTGGCAGCAAAATTTGCTAATGTTATATCCCAGCACTTGCTTATTAGAGATCACACCTGTTCTCCGTTTGCCAGTAAACAGGTCCATGCTGGCCATGAAGCCAAGTCTGTTCCCTAAGTAAACTGGGGTCAACCCTGTGTTAACACCACTCATTGCTGAATTACCAGTGAGAGTACCTTTGTTGCACAACTACTGATGTTCGCAGATCCAAACTGGAGAAGAGTCAGGAATGCAAACAGATCTGCAAGTTAGAGGATTCACAGACCTCAGTCTTAAACCATAAAACTCCTAAGATTATTATTTATAAGTCACACTTTATAGTTTCTATAAAATTGAGAACGATCTCTGCAGCCCCATAACCCACCAGTTGGCAGATATTTTCAAGAACTCAAACTCTTATCTGGACATCTGCAATGTCTAATGAAGAAAAGGGCTGCACATGACAATGGTTTCCACCTTAGCACTAGTAACACTGAAGGGAGATGATGAAAAGGTAAAAAAGGAGTGAAAATTGGCTTATCAGGCTGCATCAGAAGTGGGTGTGAGAAATCCCAGCTGAAGATTGAGGAACCAAAAAGACAGCACCCTTCATATTTAAGGGTGGCCACCAAAATACTTCTTCAGCCATAGTGCCAATTAGTAGTTCAAAGATTTGCACTGCCCATATTAAAAGAGAAAACTCTAAAACTTTAAGTGTGTGTGAGAGGGTGGAGGTGATGGTGGTGAATAAGAGCTCAAACAGACTTTCCTTGCGTTTCTGGGAAGCTCTGCAAAACAGGTACTCCTCTATGTCATCACGACAGATGATGTGGCCGAGGACTAAATCCTATTGACAATCAATAATTGAGAACCATTTAAGGAAATAGGAATATATGAAGGAAACCAAGAAAGAGCAGCCAGAGGTAGAAGGAAAGCTAAAACTTGTGATGTCACAGAGCCCAGTGAAAGAACATTTTTTAAAACACTGAGTGATTAAAAACATCAAATATCAAGTAAGACTCAGAACGGAGAAGTGGTTTTGACAGCAAGGAGCTCACAGATGATCACAGCGAAATTGAGCTGTCAGTGGAACCTAGCAAGGCAAAGCCTGATTCTTGTGAACGAATGAGTAAATGGGAGATACGAAAATGAGAGACAGGAAGAGTAGACACTGATTCCGAGATTACATTTAGGGCGAGAGAGAGCTGAGGCTGTTGAGATGACTATGTGATGCAGTCAGTGTATGGTAGCAAGTAATTCCTCTGTCAGTGGCGTCACACATAGCAATCTCCATTGTAACTCTTCCATTTTCAAGCAGCATGACTTTGGACATTCGTCCCGGTCTCAGTCTTTTCATCTGTAAATGTGTGTCAGTATACTTTCAACCCATGTTAGCTAATTGTTTTAAAAGAGGGAACAATCAATGTAGCAAGGTCTCTTGGAAAGTCGAAAGCTATACATTCCAGAAGAGAAGTGAATGAATTAATCTTACAAAGGAGGAAGGTCTCTCTTACACGCTGATGAGTGTAAAAGACAAAAATAAGGGTCCAGGTTAATTTACCTTTGTGGGTCTGGCGTTGACACATTTCCAATTTAAATGGCATCTATTTTCTCGGAAATAAGAGGTAGAATGTAGAAGGCTTAAGGGAGATGGCCTTAAAATAACCAGTGTACTGATGATGAGAGAGCAGGATTGCCAGAGGGTCTTGAGGGCCTATTTCATGTTAGTGAAAACATGTTTAAAGGAACAGTACTTTGTGAGGTGTTCATTCTTCTCTGAACAGTGTACCTAGCCTGGCTCTTGATTAAGGAAGTACAATTGGTGTGGTCCAAAATCAGTGTTCTGTAAGGTGGGTGCGAGAGAATGACAATAGACCAGGTGAAAGGAGGATATCAGAGAGTGGGTTGACTTGAAATCTATTCAGAATTGAGAAGGATGTGCAAAGGAGTAGAATAGGATACAGATAAGTTGAGAATAATACTAAGTGGAAAACTTGGAGGGTAGAAAGTTGTATTAAAAAACTAGGGTGTTATAAATGAAACTTTTCCAGAATTTAAGGACCAGGGGTGTACCAGGGTGAGGGGGTATATCAGAAGGTTGGGGTTAGAGGTAAGGTGACTCTATTTTATGCTTGTCATCCTTACATAATTGTTAATAGTTCCCCTTTCAGTTTTTTCTTAATCAAGCCCTTAATAAATCATGTATTTATTTGTAAATCAATAAATATGAATACTAAACTTAAAATATAATCAAGACTACATTAGTAATCCATAGGCATTTGGAATGAGACTCCATTTTCACATAGATATGAGTATTTTATAAATAGTATAATCATCCCATGCATATACCCTGGATATACATTGTTTATATTCTCATTATTACCACCAACTTTCCACAGAAAGGATGAATTCTACTTTGTTCTATTTGATATATTATAAATTACAAACTAATAAAGCTCTACTGTATTTGAGTATCACTCTTTGGCTGAGGACTGATCTCTTCAGCCGTTTGTTTCCTACTTACATATGCATACATGGTAAGTCGTGTGTGTGTGAGTGTGTATTTTTGGTTTTGAAATTTATAATAGCCATGTTCTGTCAGTGACTAGCATACAAGTTGCTGTCCAAAATGACCCCTCACTCCTATTCTAAACTTACAGTTCAGTTGATTTTATTGCCCTCACCTAAGTACATACAACTGTCATATACAGGAGAGAAACATTGGAACCTAAATAAAAATGGTAATCTATACTACTTTTCTTCAAATATGACTCACATTTAAACATAAATCAGAAAGTTAATGTACACAGTTTGAGAGGTACTTTAGAATCCTATGTTCTGACCCTGTCTTTCTTGAAGAAAAGTGATACATAATTTTTGGATAATTCAGAAAAAAGCTATGACCTTTCTGGCTAGTTTTAAAATGAACATTTTTTTTCTGTTATCACATTTCTGAATTCATCTTTCTGAATTCACTGGTTCCTAGAATTAGCCTTAAGCAAATGTCTGAAACCTAGGAAACTGCCAGGAACCATGGAATCCAGACCAAGAGGGTACTTCAGAGTGTCTTAGATTTGTTTTCAACTTAGAGGAAACAATAGATTCCACTAAATCCTGAAATTGAGTGTGAAAAAAGGCCTGATATACAGAGTTGAGCCCCACTCCCACCAGGACAACTCCATATTCTACTATGGAGCCTTAAAAAGTTTTGTCTTGTGGATAAATGATGATTATTCTCAAAGACTTCTCAATCGACAACGTCTTTACCACCAATTCTTTATATCTTAAGGTAGCCAAAGAAAAAGAAGTACAATTTAACTACATAACACCAAATATAACTACCAATTTATTTTTTTATCTGGAAAGAGTATTTTAAGAGGCTCTGAAAGAGCAGAGGAACTAAGACTCACAAGATTAAAGGGTATCTAAAATATTAATATTGAATATTTCACACAAAATTTTTCTCCTTGCATGAAAAGTACTAAATAAGTTACATTTAAATGCTCTATATATGTGTATACACACACACACACACACACACACACACATATCTCAGATACTTCTCATTTAATAGAAAGTGGATAAGATTTAAAATATAAGAAGTAGGGGTAAAGGATGAGCTGTATATCCAATTCAAATTGTATTAAAATCCAAATATAAAATATAAATAGAAGTTACATTTTCCTAAATGAAAGCAAATATTCACTATCCCACCAAAGTAGGTAAATTATACTATTAAGAGAAAAAATATACATGTACTGAGATACTTTCTTGCTTTGATATATGTAAAAAAATAAAAGCACTTGTTATGGTTGTCTAAATGTTTAGGGTTATATGGTTAGAAATATATAATGCTACTTTTATGGATAGGTCAACTCGGGGAAATAAATTAGCAGAATCATTTGAATTAGCTGTCTTCATACTGGGCAAGGCTTACTTCTCTCTCTCTCTTTTTTAAAGCTTTTTGATATATAATTGATATACAAAAGAATTGCACATATTTAATGTATACATTTTGATGAGTTTGGACATAAACATACACCTGTAATGTTATCACCACGATCAAGGTACTAACCAAATCCATCACCTCCAACAAATTCCTTATGTTCTTGTTTGTGTGTAAGAACACTTAACATGAGATCTATGCTCAACATTTTTTTTTTTTTTTCGGTACGCGGGCCTCTCACTGTTGTGGCCTCTCCCGTTGCGGAGCACAGGCTCCGGATGCACAGGCTCAGCGTCCATGGCTCACGGGCCCAGCCGCTCCGCGGCATGTGGGATCTTCCCAGACCAGGGCACGAACCTGTGTCCCCTGCATCGACAGGCGGACTCTCAACCACTGCGCCACCAGGGAAGCCCTATCCTCAACATATTTTAAGTGCACAATACTATGTTGTTAACTACATATGTATATGTGTATACATATGTATAAACTATTTTGTACAGCAAATCTCTAGAAGTTACTCATCTTACATACTTTTTAAAGGTTCTTTGTACATGTGAAACATTCCATAAGATGTCCTGTGTTGCCACAGAGGGTGCAACTATTTTTAGGTGGACGGTGGCAAATCACACACGGATCAGTGACATTAAGAGAAAAGCTAGATGCCATACTCTCCTCTTTGTCTTGTGTTTCTTCCCTCTCAAACTCACTGACATCTTCCTGGCTGTTAGAAGTGGTGCTATAAGGGTTGATAGCTGAGACTAGTGCTCACCTTCTTGGGACTGGGAGGCTCAGGTGAATTCGATCATTTCCTTCAGCATATGACTCTGAAATCATTCACTGTAGGGTTTTGTTTTTTGTTTTTCCCAATCAGGAACATCAAATCCATCTTCTCCTTGTGTTGAGTTTTCTAGACTGGCTTTCTCTGACATTTTCCCTTTATCTTCAGGAAGCTAAGTCTCATAAAAGGTCCAACGTCTGTTGCAAGGCAGTGGAAGGGGAGGGTTTATTTCATTTCATAAAGTACACTTCCAGTAGTCAATTAAAGACATTTCAGGATCTTCTTCAAGTGAGTCTTGTATCACTCTTCCATGTCGGATGTACAGGAACTTGATATACCTCGCCATCTTTCTCGAGAGTTATTCTTCCGCACTAAAGCTATCGTCTTCTGAATCGAGACTCAACTTCAAATTCCAGAGAATTCATCTGAAACTGAATCCTGCTCCAACCACCTGAATGTTCACTCACACCAGCGTCACGGTCCAGATTTGATGGCAGCTCTGTGAATTATCTGCTACTTCTTCCACAACATATATCTCTCATTACGCAGAAAACCAGGCTTTCATCAAAGAAAGAGAAACACTATCAGATTTCTGTGCTTTCTTTGTCATTCGCCAGGTAGTTCATCTGAATTTTCTTCTCAGAAGTCATCGCTTCTTCCTCTGAATTCCCAAACCACTCATATCCCAGGCCTCTGGGGCTCAGGAACACACTAGGTCTGGAGGAGGTTTCTGGGGGGGTGAAAGAAGCGGGACCCCTAGAGGTATTAGGGATACCCCTCCGGCTGGGCTTCTCTGCGCATCTTCCTTTCAGGCACGCAGACCTCACAGGCTCAAGGGGCTCCGGCTTGCTCGGGTCTCCCTGCGCGTTTGCACGTGTGCACTCACGTCTCCCCATCCTCCACCAGTTCC
The DNA here is from genome assembly GCF_025265405.1 of Mesoplodon densirostris. Taxonomy (NCBI): domain Eukaryota; kingdom Metazoa; phylum Chordata; class Mammalia; order Artiodactyla; family Ziphiidae; genus Mesoplodon; species Mesoplodon densirostris. The sequence continues at coordinate 17,202,103 of NC_082674.1, read as the reverse complement.
CCTTTTCATTTTCAAAATTGCCCAGGTTTGGACACAAATTCTCTTTTCATGCTATATAAAGGTCACTAAATATTATGAAGCTGAGTAAAAGGGAAGGCAGGGTGCTTGAAGGATCATCCGAATGGGTGCAGAATTCATGGCCCATCAACGAAGGAAAGAAAGAGGGCTTTAGTAAGAATATTCGTAGATGAGTACACAGTAATAAAACATAACATAATTAGGTGAAAGCTAAAAACTTAAATTTCAGTCTTTTCACACTGTAGACAGCAAGCCAGTAGAACACCTGGGACCTAACACGTAACAGCATCTAACATTCACAATCGTGAATGATTCTGTGTGATACTGCTCTGATTTAATTACCTTCAGAAGTCCAAGTCTGATTCCTTCCAAAATTTAGCATCTATTGCAAGCCTAATGAGTTAAAAGTTGGAACTGCAGAACAGAGCCATTACAAAAATAGCAGTAATCAACATACTCTTACAGAACTCCTAAAGCGATGATTCACACAGGATTTCACAAAAAACTCCCATTAATGCTAATGAAATTGGGTAAGCTACAGGCTGAAACTCTCCTATACATTGATAGGTGAATAGTTCCCTGAGGTACTTACTTAGATGAGGGAACTTAATTTTCTCTCCACTAATCCTCTCTGGATGAAAAATAAGAAATCATGCTTTCGATTTCTTTTTAAAATAGATGGCACAAATTCAGAAGCATTTGAGTAGATTAATCAAAAGCCACATTAGGGCACAGTCTAGCTCATTTTTAAATTAATTAATTAATTTATTTATTTATTTATGGCTGCGTTGGGTCCTCATTCCTATGTGCTGGCTTTCTCTAGTCGCAGCAAGCAGGGGTTACTCTTAGTTGTGGTGCCTGGGCTTCTCATTGCGGTGGCTTCTCTTGTTGCGGAGCACAGGCTCTAGGCACGCGGGCTTCAGTAGTTGTGGCTCGCAGGCTCAGTAGTTGTGGCTCGCAGGCTCAGTAGCTGTGGTGCATGGGCTTAGTTGCTCCTCTGCAAGTGGGATCTTCCCAGACCAGGGCTCAAACCCGTGTCCCCTGCATTGGCAGGTGGTTTCTTAGCCACTGCACCACCAGGGAAGTCCCTCTAGCTCAGTTTTGACCAGTCAAACCATCTTCCATTCAGATAGATGCCAGTTGGCCAAAATCTTGAGAAGTCAGTTCTGTTTGTGGCTCTGAAAGTAAGCCATTAAGTTCATTCAATCTTGTTTCTTTGAGATTCTAGAAAAAGGAACTGCAATTATTGAGGGAACTAGTTGAGAAGAAATAGAAATTCCTGATTGCCTTAGTATGAATTGAACAGTTCCATCACTGATTTAATTAGCTGCCTAGGGAAGGAAAGATCATGAAATGTTGAGTTAGAAACAATATAAGACCATTCAAAGACTTACACAAAATGATAGGACAGGTATAATTAAGTTTCTGGGGCAGAAGTGTTATTTTGTGTATTTCAGAGGAAAGTAGCAACTTTCACTACCGTGTCAGTGTTTTTGGCAGATAATGATCATTATGATAATATCAACTTGGTTGTATACAATTCTTGACCAGGGCAAAATAAATTTTCTAGTTATCTTCTCATTTATTACAACTTCCTGGTATATAGGTAGGGCTGTGTTATGATCTTATTTTGTAATTGACAAAGTGAGGCTCATTTTGGTAAGTTACCTCATAGAAAAAAAGTGGTAGGCCCTACAAATAAAACAAATTATAAATAAAATAAGTATGCTGATTTTGATGAAGAGGATGAGGTCACAGAAAGCAGCCTTAAAATCTCATTCAGCTGACCTTTGTTCTTTTACAGCTGATGCAATTAAGCCTTAAAATGGGAATTTTCTAAAAGTCATTGCCCAGGATCTTAATGTCAGAAGAATTCTAGTGTCTTGCCTTTTGGTTAGTGACATTTAGAAAGTTTTAAAAATAGAGATAGATCACCAAATACCAAAATATGTCTTTGATTATATTATCCGTGAACACATAAATAGTTGCTATTATTTGTTGCTCAGTGAAAAGTATCTGATGCTTCTTATCGTGACTAAAACCCAAATTACATTGAATTTAGCAGACACATTTTGACTACTTATGTGGCTTTAAGCAAATATAAAAAGTTTGCTAATTTATTAGGCATTAAGAATCATGGGCTTCCCTGGTGGCGCAGTGGTTGAGAGTCCACCTGCCGAGGCAGGGGACACGGGTTCGTGCCCCGGTCCGGGAAGATCCCACATGCCGCGGAGCGGCTGCACCCGTGAGCCATGGCCACTGAGCCTGCGCATCCGGAGCCTGTGCTCTGCAACGGGAGAGGCCACAACAGTGAGAGGCCCGCGTACCGCAAAAAAAAAAAAAAAAAGAATCAGTGCCACTACACATGGCATTTTAAAAATGACTAGTTTAAAATCTACAATTATAGTTGGAGATATCTCAGTAATTGATAGGATAAGTAAAGTAAAAATCAGTAAGAACAACACTATCAACTAACTTGACCTACTTAACATTTACAGGACAGAGAGCAGAAACCTAAAAACAGAAGAATACATTTTTTTTTCAAGTGCACACACATTATTCACCAAGATAGATCATATTCTGTGACACAGATTCTAGAATGAAACTGCACAACGTATATCCTCAGACCACAATGGAATGAAACTAGAAATCAATAGATAATAATTGGAAAATTATCAAATATTTTGAACTTTAAAAATATACCCCTGAATAAATCCTGTGTCAAAGAAGAAAACAAAAAAGAGATTAGGAGAGATTTTGAATTAAATGAAAGTGAAAATACAACATATCAATATTTATGTGATCGGTTTAAGTGGTGCTTAGGAAAAATTGGTTAACACTGGGAAAAAAAGAAATGTTTCTAATCAGTCTTTGGAGATTCAACTTAAGAAAGTAGAAAAAGAAGAGCAAATTAAATTCAAAAAAAAAGAGCAAAACTAAATAAAACTCAAAATATAAAATAAATACAGAAAATCAAAAAACCAAAACTGAAAAGATCAATAATAAAATTGATAAAACTCTGGCCAGACTAATTAAGAAAAAAAGAGAGAAGATACAAATTACCAATATCAAGAATAAAAGAGGGAGCCTCACCTCAGATCCAAAGACATTAAAATATACAGGAACATTATGAACAACATTATGACTATAAATTTGACGTCTTCGGTTGAATGAACAAATGCTTTGAGATAAATACCTAAAAAGGGTGAATTTTACTATATGTACATTTTATTTCAATAAACCTGACTATTAAAAAAAGGAGAGATTGGGTTATTCAGGAAAGGAGACAAAATGTACCACTGCTGTAACTATCAGTGATACGTTCTTTGATATGCTTTACACTGATATATTCTTTTTTTTATAATCTTATTTTTATTTAATTGTTTTTATAGCTCAGCCTAACATTTTTGGCCAACACGAAGGTTATACACAGGTGCTTAAAGCTCAATATCATAATATCTACAAAGTACACATTTATTTCCACATTTTTCCTTCCATCATTTTTCTTTAACTGATCTTGTATTTAAGACACTTGATTCACTTCCACTTTTTTATATTTTCTAGTATAAGTGAAGATTTTTGATATAATATACAGAGCTAAGAGTCATTTTCCCTCCCTGAATGTGGCAGATCCATTTGGATACATTATTTATTTTTCCTTGATTTGAATCTTAGGAATTTAACTAAATTGTAATGAAGCTGAAGAGTCTACATGGACTGATATTTTGGGGGAGATTTGAAATCGTTGCATTACATTTGCACCTTATCTTAGTTGTGGGCTTTGTGTGCTGGTAGTCAATCATTAGTATAAAATAAAAATGCTTTCTAACATGAGCATTAAGTATTGATTAAGTTATTAATTCCCCAATAGATCCAGGAAGAGAAAAAAAATAGATCAAGATTGTCTTTATTAGTATGAGTGATAACAATAACATGATAGCCATAATTTATCGAACACTTACATGTGCCAGTGTGTTAGGCAATTTTCATTCATTACTTAATCCTTATAACATCATTAAGACATGAGAATAATTCTCATCGTATCACAAGGACTGATACTAAAGACTAAGATATATTCTGCCAAATAAATTAGCAAACCCTTACGGGGAAAAATATCACCAGTGTTAGCCGTGGCTGTTGGGAAATGTATGAATTCAAACTTGCATTGTGGATGGGAGGTTAAATTGTGCAAAAACCATCTTATTAAGTAATTTCTAATATATATAAAGAGCCATGATAACATAAAGCATAAAACACATGAAGGTGTTTTATGTTTTGTTAGATTAAGCCTTGAAACATACTCTAAAGGAATAATCCAGGCTACACAAAATAAAAACAAAAACCTAAAATTAATGATATTAATTTGAGCAGTAGCCATAATATTATTTTTTAGTTAACAATATTTAATAATATTTAATATTGAACAATATTTATTTTAAATTTATATTTAACAATATGTAATATGCAACATAATTGTTAAGTAAAGTGCAGTGTAGCCATATGACTTTATATTAAATGCAATATGCCACACACCCAGCCATATGTATATATGCATGCATATGCATAAATATATATATACATACATATACATATGTGTGTATAAAAGTAAATACAGCTTTATATTTACATTTCCTTTGATTAAAACTATTTTCAAACGTGTGATGCACAGACTAGATTGAAGTGGCCAAAAATTTAATGTCTAATATTTCTCAGCACTTAGGTTATATTCCTGCAACAGTGAATTATTTATAGTACTCCAAGTGAAGCTGTGGTATGAGCTTTGATTTGTGTATTTCTTTTTCCTGGAATGATCTTCCTGTCCTTCCTATTTTGAGGCAGCCTAACTTACTCCTTAAGGTAACACCCAGGAATTATCTTTTCTGAGACTCTATCTCTACTTCCTTTCTATGTACACCTAAGGTTCCTGCTAACAGTTCTATCCTAGACTCTGACACATTATTATAAGGTGGTCTCTTTGTTGGCTTTGTAGGAGGCTTCCATCTCCACTGGGACCCTTTGTGAGCTCAGAGGATGTTCCATTTCTTCTTTATCTTCCCAGGATCTAGCAAGTTCTGGATGTATAGGAGCATCATAAGCATCCCAAGAACTGAACCTATATGATATGAAGTTCAAGCAGTGTTTATAGTAAGATAGTATGATTACATTAAGATAGTAAGTTTTCATTTTTAAATTTCTCATAATTTTACACTGTGGTTATATTGTTTTTATAATGATGAAAATATATGCATTCAAACAAAATGAAATAGGATGCTGATGCATACTAATGTCTGTCTATAATTTTATCAATACCACTCTTCAACCAGCAAATTGTAGAAATACCTAGAGATATAGGTATGATATATTTCTTGACAAACTTTAAATGTTTACTTGAAATCTGGGGTTAAAATTGAACAAAACTTATATGAAAAAGGAATGGTGCATGTCCATAGAAGTCAACCCTGTATGTCATTGAAAAGTATATTAAAGCATGAAAACTGCAAATAATTTAGACAAACATAAACGAATAAGTATTGTTACAAAACACAATATATATAGCTGAGGGTAAACTCTGTCAGCTAACAAGGAAAACTAGGTGTCCTTAAAAAATTAAAACAGAAGGAGGAAATAATAAAGATGGCAATTATACAATATAGAGAGATTCCAAATATTTATCTAGGAAGATGTCCTTTCATAAACATAACAATTTGTGTGCACTCTAACGCCATCGTGGACACGTGACACGGCATTTTGAATTCCTGTGTTTGTTTTGATTTCTGGGAAGTAAGGGAGCAGTAGCAGGAAATTATTTTAAATTTCCTAAAGACACTTACTTGAGCAGGCTTCTTAGATTTACTGCACAATGGTTGGGTAGCTGCTTTTTGGCTTCAGTGGAGACCTCATTTAGGGAGTGTATACCAACTAATTGCAGGATGTTAAAACAGGAGGAAGAACACAGAACTTGTGTGGGAATACTGAGCCTCTCTGAGGTGGTATATTTCTTTCAAAATACCAACAATAAGATACCATCTGACACATTAAAAGTTCTGGAGGCCAAAAAGTTTATTTGAAAAACCCTATTGTGACATGCTAAGTAAAAGAATCTCTAAAAAGAGAACGCTGAAAAAAATAAGCCAAAAATAGAAATCACAGTACAAAAGGAAATAACTAAGTTAAAGCACAGACATGATAACTAAGCATAAAACAGAACATCTTTGATCCTAAAGGCATATCCAGAAACCATCAAAGGCAAATGTTACAGGTAAAAGAAATAAAAAGGATTACCTCGAGAGAAAGGAAAGGCATATATTTAGATGCACTGTTAGGAGAGAAAACAAAACCAGGCAAGCAGTGAAAGATCTGAAAATTGAAAGGGAAAATCAAATCAGTGGCTTTTCTGCCTCATCCATCTGCCGGCATCCAGATAGCACACTTTGGCGTCCAATAGAGTGAAAACAAGATTGGGCAACTTCAGCAGAAACACATCCTCTCCATTTTTAAAATAATGAAAACAGTAACAGAGGCATGACTAGGAACCAAATAGGAGAAACATCCCGGAAATTGCAGAAGGGACAGTCAGAGAGGCAGTGAAAGGGAGTTTATTCATTGGAATGAAAATTCAGCATGGCTGGACCAGGCTACATGTTTCAATGGCCTGGAAAAAAAAATGTGCTGAGAAAACTGTGAGCTGTTTAATGATCACATTTGGTCAAGCAAGAAAAAGGTTCTGGGCTGCTGGGGAAGAGCTGGATCTAGCTCGGAAGAGATCATAGGAGGCTGTTTAAATTCCCAGTCATGGCACTGAGTCCTCATCATCTGCCCACAGGGTTTCTCCCACGGCACCTCCTCCTTGGGTCCTTGGCATGGGCTCTCTGTCGTTGTCACAGATGCTTCTGAGAATAAACCCAGACACTTTACTGAGGTTGAAAACAACCTATGTCTTCTGGACCATGCCTTCACGCCAGCTTCTCTCCTATCATTCCCCCCCATGTTTACAAAGCTCCGGCCACTCTTTCCTTCCACCAATACTTGAAGCTCAGCCATCAAATTTGTGTCTTTACACATGTTATTCCCCCTGGAAAAAGTCATCTCCATTTCCCCTCATTCAGGTATCACCTTATCAGAGAGGTTGTACACCCCTCTACCCTTCACTATCACATCACACTTTTAATACCTCATAAAATGTATCACCATGTGAAATAAGCATGTGTATTTATTTAGTTACTCTGCTTTTTATGACTCCCACAAAATATAAAGTCTAAGAAAGCAGAAACCTGGTTTGCTCCCCACTCAGTCTGAAACAACTAGAGGACTGAATACTATCTAGCAAGAATTCAGTAAATGTTTCTTTAATTAAGGGGTTGATTGGCAGAGGAACAGTGATCATCCCAGGCTTGAAGCAAAGATGAGGAAGAACAGACACATTGTTTCAGGAAAGGTGCAGGGCATGTTATATACATTACTTCATTTAATGCTCCACCAAACCTGAGATATAGGTATTATTATCCCCACTTTACAGATAACAATTGAGGCTAAAAACATTGCACTAACTTAAAGTCATGTAAAGAGGGAAAAGTTCGTTTCAAATCTGATTCTGAATTCCATGTTCTACCAAATTTACCATACTCACCATTCATAATTTTGGTCATTTCCTTCCCTAATCGGCTCATTTTGCAACATCTTCTGTGAATCAGACTATATATAATAACATTCTTCCTTGAGTGATATCTTGTTCTGATCATCTGTTGGACTTTTAGCAGAAAATACATGAATTCAAGATGCTAGCTATCATTTTTATGCATCTATTCTATTTCTCTGCCTAAGCAATAAAATCTTTTAGGGCAATAATCTTATCTATTTCTTCTTTGCCTGCCCTGTTTTACCATTGGCCCTGCTATATCCCCAAGGCTCTGACCTTCTGTACCCCCATCCTCTTTTATCCCCTGCCCTTCTATGTCTTCTGCATCCTTATGTGTTCTGCCCTACCTTGAACCACAATTCTCTACACATCAAGATAAGCTGGATAACAAGTCAGCATAAAAATAAGAGAAATTATAGTTAATAACATTCCTTATTTCCGGACACATGTTCATCATTTTTATGGTAACGGCTGGAAGATGAATAGGACAGCAAACTTATTTAGAGTGAATGATCGTCTCAGTTGCTTCATCTCTCCATGCCTGGTGACCACAGCCTCATTCAAGTCTCTGAGCTCATCTTCTTCCCTTGAGCAAAAAATTTGTCTAGTAGTTTATAAGCATGTATTTTAGAGCAGGACAGACTTGGGTTTACGTTCTGACTCTGACTCTTCCTAATATACCTGATTTACCTGTCTAATCCTAGACTCTTTATCTGTAAAATGGAGTTGTTAAAATGCTTCTTTCAAAAGATTCTTGTGAGGAATAATTAATCTGATATATGTAAATGTAAATTTCTTACCAAAAGGGCAGGCCCATAGAAAGCATTCAATAGCTAACCTGTTTAAAATTTGTAGAAATTCCACCTTTACCCCTCAGAAGGGTTTATACCATCAGGCTGCGGAGAAATTTTCCTTCCTCTTAGAAGACTGTCTCAGATTTTTCTACAGGCTCTCAAAGTAATTAAAATATTTACTTGTTTTTATTAGGAGATGGTACCTCTCTAGTTTGGGGGAAAGTACTATTCTTTTTCAAAAGATTTGATACTGACATCTGAGTAAACAAGAGGACAAACTTTTTCATTTCAAGGGAAACCTTTCGGTTCCCATTAGTTCACTTGGTTGGCTTTCTTTTTTTTTAACTCCTCAGTAATTTTTTAAATGATTTTCTTGATTATAAACTAAATGTATGAGCTCTTTGTCATTCACAGATTTAACATCCACAATACTGATAATTTGAAAATATGATGGATACCACTAGTTCTCATTGACAACTGGCTCTCTGTTCCATCTTGAGCATATACAAGTCTAAAATCCCTGCCCCTTGAAGTTAGGTAGAGCCCTGTGAAAACCAATGAAATGAGAGCAAAAATAGCATCTGCTACAGGTTGATGCAATGAAGATCCCTATGGGGTTCTCCAGCATCTTCTTCCTCTGCCACTGCAATGGCAGACAAAGCTTTATGCTCACTTGGCAGAACCAAAGAACTGAAGCAACATGGGTTATTGAGTGGCAATCAAGTGCCATGGAGAGTCCTCCAGGTTTTTAATAAAGTTGACATAAATGGGATAGGCAGTGGTGGTGAAATGCTTTTGTTGTATTAAGTCAATGAAATTAGAGGGTTGTTTTGGTTATCACAGTATATTCTAATATGCATGTGCAGGAAACAGTAAATTCATCAGGTTTGAGTTGCTTAAAACTTGTACATTCCCAGACAAGCTGATTTTCTCACCTGGCCCTTGGTGGGCTACAGGCAATTGAACGTTTAAAATGTTCTGATAAGTGTGTTTTGTATGTCTGGAGCTTTGAAGGAAATTCTACCAGTTTACCCAGACAGTTCGTGCAAACAGTGGGATTTATGGTAGGCACTTGCTTTCTTCTTGACAGTCTCTAGTTTTGGTAATTGCAGTCAGTCGTGAAGGCAGTGTGTTTTTACATGGTCAACCCCCAATCAAAACCTGAGACTTAGGCTCAAGAAGACTTCCTGGTAGACAACACTTCACATATGTTTGTTACAGTTTATAGCAGGAAGAATTGTATATCTTGGGTGACTCCACTGGGAGAAAACTCTTGGAAGCTTGCTCCTGGTTTCCTCCAGACTTGGCTGATGCACCTTTGCTGATTTTGTCTTGTATCTTTTCACTGTGATAAACCATAACCATGAGTACCATGACTTCTGAGTTCTATGAGTCCTTTTAGTGAATTACTTAGCATAGGGATGATCTTGGGAACCACCAAGACACTTCCCTACCTAATACAGAGAATTAGCACTGGAGGTGGGGTGCTGTCATCACAAAAACCTAAACTGTGTGACATTGCTGTCATAGGTGCCTTAAAATATGATGATTTATATCAAAAAGTGGGAGAGCACTTGTCATATGTGATAGAGTGGTACAGCTCTTGCCTGGAGTAATTTAAGAATTAGAGCATATAAAGGATGAACTTTTCCTCTTGAACTCAGAGCGTAGGGAAAACGTTGGGAAATAGAATTTCGTTAGTGTGTTTTGAATAAAATTGGCCACACTTTATATGATGTTTCAAGAAAGGGATGAGCTCAGGAAATAATTGGCTGTGGAAAGGAATGATGGAATTACAAGCATTCCAGGTTTTTCAGTATTGGTGAAGCAGACAGCTTTTGATCCCAGAATATAAGGGATGAATATTATAAAAACTTTGAAAGTAAAAAATCTGTAAGAACTTAGCCATGTAACAATGAATACATTAAAGGCCTTCCTATCTTTTGTTAAAACTTCTCAAAAGCCTTAAGTGCCTTAAAACAAAGATCAGATTAAAGGTCAATGCCCAATAAATTAATATCAATATTTAAAATACCTTGTGGTAAAGATCAGATTTATTTGTAGTGGAGCCTTTTCTTACACTATTCAAAATTGACTCAGTAAATCAATCTGGATAGAAAAAAAGTAAGAGAACAGATAAATAAATAAAATCAGAGAAAATACTGGACCTGAGAACCTGTAAAGAAATGTATGGTTCCTGATACATGGATCTGGATGGATTCAAATATGTAAGAGCCCTACCATGTGTGTATGTATGTATGTGTGTGTGGAGTATCATATCGCTAAAGACACTTGGAGCCTAGACTGAAAAAGCCTGTTATTCCTTGAGACTTTGAACGGGTCAGAAGTATTGATTATGTTCAGCTACCCCCAAGAATTACTTTTAACAATTCCTGAAACAATTCCTTTAACTCTGAGGTATAAAGACAATAGAAGTAAGGGAAACATTGCAGATTGGTATCAGAACAGAGCAGGGTTAGCATCCAAGTTCCATTATGGACTAGCTATGGAACACTGGGCAGTTTAAACAAGAGTAATTATAATACCATTTCTAGAGGTCATTGTGAGGATTAAATGCATGCAGTTGCTTAGTGTGATTTCTATCACATAGAAAGCATCCAGTAAATGTTAATGTTCATTGTCAAAATGATCCTTGGGCCCTCACACTTCTGCAGGCAGATAGTGGATTGATAAACTGTTATAATTGTTAGGAAGGGCCTATTCCCCAAAGTCCACTTCAGATAAGGACACGGAAGATAATGAGAGACAGAGGGAAAAAAAGCTTTCGGAAGGTGGAGCTAGGAAGCCTCTGAGAACAACGGAAAAGGGAATTTCTCCTGGGAGAGAAGATAAGGAATATTCTCTACCTTCAAGATAGGTGGTTCACACTATGTCCACTCAGTGGGATTTCAGAGTTTTTCTAGTGACCAGTAACTCTCAGTTTTCTTTTCTCAGGACGCAAATGTTTATTACAATTATCCTAGCCTTGTTTTACCATTATATACAAAGCGTGTATGGGAAGGAAGAGATGAATGTCATTTGAGTTCATAGGTTCCCAGTCCAAGAGGAGCCACGTCCAGATCTGATGGAGAGACCGTTATTGCACAACACCTAAACTTTAAAGCTCTTGTTGGATAAGATTGAGGTGGTCTTCCTTGGCAAGGGGGTTTGTTAGCATGAAGATTAAACTTAATGTATTAGAACTGGGAGGAAAAACTGTAGCAGAATTTACCAGTGACCGTCAGTATTCAATTCTCCTTTCCTGCCTCAAGTTACAGGAACAACAACCTCCTTATAGTGAGATGAGGCCATGTGACTGGTTCTGGCTGGTAAAACACGTCACTTTCAAGCAGAGGCAGTAAAACTACTCTGAGAAGTTTTTAATTTCATTATTCTACTACTGCAGCTTTTATCAAGGAGTCCTCCTATTGTGATGGCCAAGTCCCAAGAGTGCCGCAGGCTGGGTGGAAGACAGCTGCCACTGAGAGTTTCCTAGACCTAGAGCAAATTTTTATAAATAAAGTTATCATTTTTGTGTGAAGCCCAAAAGATTTATGGTTATCTGTTAAAGCAGCATACCTTAGCTCATGTTGACTAAAACCATGAACACTGCTGAATGTCTGTGATTTGAAATTGTTTTCGGTATCTCTAAGGATGAATTTTAATCTTTTCCACAGTAAGGTTATATGCTGGTTATTGTCAGTTTGTACTCCCAGAGGTCAGAGTGGCTGCAGCATATTAAAGATGGAAAAGGGTAGTGCAAGAAAAATTTCTACATTTAGGAAGTTTAGATTATGAAGAACTTTTTAAGTCATAGCAGTATGAGTGTGGATTTTAGTTTCTAAAAATTAGGGAAAGATGTTGAAAGATATTAATCAGAGGAGTGAGATATCATATACATTTTATAAATATTCTGGTCTATGTATAGTTCAAAAATGGAAACGTGGATAACAGTTTTAGTGGCTATTGAAGTTCTCCAAGGAAAAGATGATGTGGTTTAAACTAGAGTGGTCATAGTGAAGTTTGAAAAGTGAGGGTAGAATCCACATATGTGCTGTAGTTAGGGTTAGAAGCAGTAAGACTTGCTGATCATGTAAGGAAATGCACTAGAGACTTATTTCTCTTGAAGAAAATACAATTTTTGAGAAGCTCAAGAGACTATACAAACTCCTGTGTATTTGCAGAGCTAGAAATTGGCAAAGATCTTGGGATTTATCCCTTGTAAATGTCAAGGGTCTTATGATATCTGCTTATTGTAGAAAACTTGAAAAATACAGTTGTACCCAAATGTCATTGAGAAGTGGGTATGAATTGCATCTATGCCATAATTATATTTTTTCCATGCACTTCCAAGTTCATTTCCTATGACATTCTTCTCCCCAGCACAGGTGGAGACACAGACCTCCAAGTAGCCCCCACCCAGCGCCCATTATCTCTGGGAACACTCAAACCTGTGTTTCCCACACCTCTCCAAGGATGTCTGCTGTTCCTCACTCTCTCTAATTTTGTCCCCGGAGTCTCAAATTACACTCCCCCCAACACACACATATAGGCACACACAAACAAAAACTCTCCAGAGAGTCCCAAGGCTAGCGCTTCTATAAATGTTTTTAGGTATGCTGTAATATATATGACATAATCTTTTTAAATGATAATTTAAGTTTTTCATATGAAAAAGCTATTTTTTTACACCTTCTGCTACTTATATATCATCCAAACTCTCTCAAGAAAACAATTCAGTTATACTTGGGGCCTCACCATTCTATCTATATCATTGCATCTAAAGTCTATGGATTATCATCATTCCTTCATTTCTGTTTTTACTGAAAGAATCAAGTCCCCCATCATCTCTTTTGGAGACTACTGAAACAGCCTCCTAACAGATATTCCTCCATCCAATCTTATTTACAACCAATTAGCACTCTACAGTGCAGCCAGAATAAACCCACTACAATGCTGACCTGATTACCTCTACCCCTCAGCTAGCTCCAGTGGAATCTTTCTGCCCTCTGGATAGACCCTAAGTTTCTTTTTATACTTCTAGAAGCACTTACGACTTGCCACTGCCTACTTCTAAAGCCTTGTCTTTAAATTCTTTCCCCCCAAAACATACACCTTATGGTCCAGTTGATCTGAATACCATTCAGTTTCTCAAATGTGGCAGGATTCTCACATGCCAGTGCCTTCATACGTCCTGATCTTTCTTTCTGGACATATATTGCTAAAATTCCTTTAGGATCTTAGTCTCAATAGCTCTTCTTCTGTAAGCCTTTTGACTTTTTCCTAAACCAGATTCTATGTTCTGAATATGTAGTTTCCAAATACCTTGCATTTCCTTGTTTATCACATGTATCACATTTGCATTGCTATGGGTTTTTTAAATCATCTATAGACACCACCTGACTCCATGAAGACAGGGAATCTCCCTTGCTCAGCACATAGTAGGCACTTATGGCAAATGCTTATTGACTTATAATTGTGTTGTAGTTTCTTGTGCCCTGATTCCTCACTTGTCATTTGAATACAAGCCAATAAGTAACTAATAGTGTGTATTTTAAAGAGGAGGCAAAATTATCTACCTTAGGAACTAGTGGCACGTGAGTTCCCTCACCAGGTTTCTCTACCACACAGGGAAGAATATGGAGAAAAATAATTTTAAAAGGAAAAAAAAGCCCTAATATCTAATTAATGTGTTTCCTTCCAGTCTCCTTTATAAGCCTGGTAGATAGACAGATTGAAAACATGGTTAGTTGGAGAATCAATAGATGACACAGAGCTGGATGAATGGATAAATTATAATTATATTTGAAAACGAATGTGGCTGTGTGTATAGTTTTGGGGGTTTTTTGATTGTTATTTTTTTGATGTTTGTTTGTGTGTGTATTTTGTTTTTCTTAACATTATCCAGTGAATCATTTTCCATTTAATTAAAAATTGTTCCTGATGCCCACATGATATTGAAATATGTAACACACATTATTTATTTAGCCTTCACATTCAGTAACACATACATTATTTCCATTTTTTCTCATTATAAATAATCCCCTAGCAAACATTTCTGTCAAAATCTTTCCCTGAATCTAGATATAATATTAATCTTTCACATTTCTATGCTTCTTTGCTCTGGTGCCTGGTCTTCCTATGGGAACTTGGAAATCATTTAGTGCACCTACACTGAGACCCATTTTTATGAGCCAGTCTACCTCTTTGGCAATTCTTCTTAGCAACCTTCTCCAGATTGGTGTAGTAGTGTTCAAGCTACTCAGTTAGAAAGCATCAATGCAGTGGAATTGTGTGAACTTGAAAATTCATTTAGATGCCTCAAATCTGGGTTTCCTCATTCTTATACTGATAATCACCCTACTACCTGTTCTCCTTCTACATAGGTATTTATTATTATTATTATTTGCTTCTGTGTTTTATGGATCATTAAGGGAAGACGTATAAATGCATTTTAACTAATAATTTTGTGCATGTGTATAAAAGTGGTTGATAAGTTTTATTTTCTTTCAAATGATTTTCATGCCCTTCGTATCACTTGGATTAAGTTCAGATACTTGATTCACACACCGTGTGTTTGGATCATGCCCAGGGTCTGAGGATTGGCACATAAAGCTCTTCGCAGTTTTACTCCAAGTTTCAGCTACAAACTCATTTTTGTGGTTTTTTTTTTCTTTACCAGATGTACTTACCTTGCCATGTTTTGCAAAATTTCAAGGTCCTTTCTGCACATGGTGTCTTTCTATAAGCTCATTTCTCTACTTGGAATGTCATCTTCCATTCATTCTCCCCCGTTGGCAAATTGACACAAATCAAAGACTGAAGGGTATTGGCAACTCATTTTGAAACAAGGTTTTAAAAGACTCTGTGTGTGTGTGTGTGCGTGTGCGTGTGTGTGTGTGTGTGGAGTGTATTATATAATATATGTGATTTTTTTTTCTGAGTGTATATTTGTGAGTGTGCATGCATGCTAATGTATATCCAATGTGTGCATGTTTTAAGTGTGAGTGTGTAGGGGAATATATATTGAGGATTAAAATAAAATATACTTTTTTCAGAGTTTCTACATGACAAAGCTTTCAGCCAGTGGACTTCTAGTTAATGGAAAATTAAGGATAGGACTGTGGTTCTGAATAGCTTTTATTCAGAAAGCAAACGGGTGATGGGTTACCTGAGGGCTACAACACCTGTACTATCTATTACTGTGTGAAGCTGTCAGCTTCCTATCAGAGGATGACCTCATACAGCAAGGTGCAGATGCTTCACTGTATTAGTTACAACAGTACATTGGGGGGGGGGGGTGAGAACAGACATGCATTATTGTAAGGAAAATTAACAACCACTGTCTGCAAGCGAAAGAATTGAAAACGACAGGCCAGTTTTAAGAGGGCTTTTGTTTGGGCTTACATTTTTCACCTAGAAATGGACACAATTACTGAAAATTAGAAATGAAGCTGGGCTTTATACAATGAAATGAGATAATTTCACAGCCAAAACAAATGGGCTTACATTGAAAGGAAAGCCATTAAAGTATACCTAAGCAGTAAGTTAATGGGAGAGAAATTCGATTTGAAAATGAGAGAACATTTTCAGATAGAAAGGGCAGGCAGTGGAACAGGGTGTTTAATGAGGTACAGTAGATAGATTCAAGTTTAATCTAGATAATTTTAGATGATTACAGAAAAAGCTTAGGCTAGGATTTTTTTTTCTACTTTTTCCCCCACTACTTGATGCCAAGTATTTGACTGGACCAGAAAAAAAAATACTCTATCATCCTATTATGTGTTGTCTTGTATGAGGTCTATTTTCCAAAACTAAAAGTTCAAAGCGTTTTTCTCCAAGTGACTAGATGTCAGCCCCATGAAAGAACTGCACTGTTGTCAAATAATGGTCAGACAAAGGACATTCACTATTTTCATTGCTCCTGACCTTGACATTCTGTCCAATGAGTAGTCTCACCTTGGTGGTTACCCCTTCTCACTCTTCACCTCACAGATTGTAAGTCTGCCCTAGGAAATAATACAGTGGTGAATGAGCACTCTGGTAGTCAAAGGCTGCTTGGAATTTCCCAAGGATGAAAATTTCTCAGAGTTATGCTAGTACCTTTGTAGTGGTGTTTGCACTCCTTGTAACATCCTCCTCATTATTTTCCTCAAACCTTTATCCAGGTTTTGCTTTTGCTGTAGATATTTAGGGAATGTTCTTTAGCTCTCCAGCAGCTTGTAAGATTTTTTTTTGCCTTCACTGCCAGGACTAAACTGATTTATCAAGGCTTTGGGATGTATCGTGATGCAGCTATAGGGTGTACAGACAAAAAAGAGTGTTGTACAGGGAGGTGGTCTTGATCCCCTGTCTGTTGAGACTTCAAACCTGTTGGGACATATTTGTTGTCATGGGGAGGCTCAGGTGGACATCACACAGGTTCCTTGGCTCAGACTTATTTTTCTGCTCAACACTACTAATATTCCTGCTTAAGGGCTGTATGAACTAGGCTACCTGGGTCCTATAAAGAAGCACCTTGTCAGCTTGTATGCTAAAGTATTCTACTCCTTAGAGAAAGTTTCATGGAATGGTTAAGGATGCAGATTCAGGAGAGATATAAACCTGGCTTCAAGTTAGCCACCTGTTTATTGAATGTTCATAAACTTGTTGCTTATTTCTTCATAAGGCAGATTTATTATCTCTTAAACAGACATATTACCTTATCCATTTCTCAGGTTTTTAACAGGAGTATATGGAAGAGTATATTAATATCTTTTAAATATAGAGTGTAAATCAGTTTAATTTTAACTGGTAACTAATAGATAAATTCTGTGTCTATGGTAATACCTAAAGTGATAGACTTATTACTACTATTATAATTATTATCATCTCAGGTCAGAAATATTTAGGGAAGCTACTATAATACCTTCAAGTTTAGTCCAGCTCCAAAAATATGTGTGTGGGATATATTATCTTAGAAGATAACTCAACAGCGCAAGGCAACCTCAGAGAGCATACATGTTACCTTTCCAAATGTGGTACAGAATCAATTCCTGGATGTGGCTACTGAAATGATAAACCCTACATCAGGCACTATGTTAAGGCACACATTCTAGAAAATCTCAGAAACCAAAACCGACTGGTAGTAACTCTCAAGGCACTGAAACTAAGCCGTATACCCAGTGAAGACGACCACACTGGCCGTGTGAATGTATTGGTCCCTTAATAATTTTTTAGATGAAAACAACTGCGCCAGCTTTCTTTTTTATAACCTAAAGGGGTTAGTAGCAATATCAGCCTAATTCTTATATATGTTAATTAAGACTATGCTGTTCTTTCAATGTGATAAGCTATTATTCTAGGTCTTCACCATTAGAGATACATTTCTATTGTATTTTTCTTTCAGTCCCTACCTTTTATTTCTGGAAATTCAGTAAAGGCTGCTGGGATCTCAGGAATTACATAACATACCTACTAGTCAAAATAAAGTTGCTACTATTATATAAATCCCATACTATACCTTTATCTAGGGAAAAAAAGTCCATCTCCTCTGAGTAGTTGCTCTCTTGCTCGCTTGCAAATAGAGATATCACCCAACAATGGACAGCACAAATCAGATTAAAGTTGCTTTGTCTACATTCACACCACAGGCAACTTCAGCAGCAGCGGAGATCTGCAATGGACTCCAGCAGGTAACAAACATGAGTCTGTCTTTTAATGGATCAAGAAAATTCAGAAGAAAATTCACACAGAAAAGAAGACATTGCTCTGGGTTAAGCTAACAGGACAGCAGGATTAGATGGCCACAGATCCTCCTGTTACATTTGGATTCCCTTGTCTTATATTTCTATGAGTGAAGGTCCAAAAGAGTTCTCTGATACAGAAAGCTTGAGTACACAGTGGGGCTTAATGTGAAACTGTTTGTTCTCCATCAGTCAAAAGCCTTTCCTTGAAGAACATGTATAAGTGTGCTTACAAGTCTCAGAAATGGAAAGTTCCCCCATGACCTGCCCCCATCCGAAATGTTCATCTGTAGAGCAGGATGCCCACTGAGATACTACTTCAGGCCAGTCTCTGGCCCCTCCATAACTCACCCCCAGGAGGAAGGAGAGCTTACCTTGATAGTGGGGTTGGGAAGAGGAGACTGAGTGTGTGTGGTCCACCTCCTGTCTTTCTCCTGTCTGTCGGAGGTTCACAGTTGCTCTGCTCCAGGTTCACAGTCATGGCTCCTGGCCCTTCAGTGGCGAGACCTGTGGGTTTGGTTGTGTAGTATCCTCATATCCTCACAACTCATTCATCAAGCAGTGACACGTAAGAATTGTGAAGTCTAAAGTTACATGTGGAGACATTTTGAGGAAACCAGGACATGGTATCTTATCTTCATGGTTTTCTTTAAAGCTTGTTAATACCCAGTTAATACCCAGTTTAGAGTAATTTCTGTGCAGTTAATAACCTCTGTGTTGTTTCTCAGACGGGTTTGTAGGTTACTAAGTTCTTTTTTTTTTTATAAAGCTGTGAGGTTGTAACTACTATTTTTCACCAGGGCTGATGCAAGGCCAGCTAGAAAATTATATGTCCTTTGTTATTATTATTATTAACATACCTTAAAGTTATACCCATCATTTGATAATTAGCTTGTGAATATTGGAAATCCAAGTAGTAGCCCTATGTACTGAAATATGATAGATTGTATTGATGAACAGACAAATAGAAATGAAAGCTCCTGCCAGGTTGGAATATATAAGCTTCACACAGATCCAGTTAGAGGAGAGCTGATCACAAATACTTGAACCACCTCTTCAATTATTATTATTATTATACTCTTCAATTATTATTATTCAAGAAAGCTTACACCTGGGTGAATTAATCTTGAAAATTAGCCTGGTATGAAAACAGTGTTGGAGCATAGGAAAATGGTAGAGAAACTGAAGCGTGGTTTAGATGAATAGGAGATGGTATCGGAAGAAAAGTCTATCTTTGAAAACGACGGAGGATGATCTAGGAGAACCAAGCAAAAAGAGAAAAGGCATATTCCTCAAAGAAATTCAAGGGTTCAGAGGCCGTGGTTCAAATGAAAGGGTAAAAAAATGTATAGGACACAATATACCAAGATTTACCTACTTTTAAGGTTTTGGCTAGACAAGAGGTAAATATTTTTATTGATAAGCAGCCAGAAAAAGTGATCAGGGTTTGAGAAAGCTAACAGAAGAATATAGTTAAGATTACAGAGATCAGACTGAAATAATTTCTTTGGATGGAGCTAGGACCCAGGAAACTATGGAGAAATGCCATCTCAAAGCTACAGATAAAGTACACACTAAAAACGAATGGAAAACTGTGTCCTTGAAGATTGTGATAAATTATAATAACAGCTTATATACTATTGGAACAGGTGTAATAGGAGAAGACTAGGAGTATCCGTGTAAGATGCTCAAATGATTGTTGAGTGAGTTTCAAGGTAAATTGATTATTATAAACAGAGTCACCAGTCTTACCCATTCTGTCGGGAGGAGGAAATCTCCCCCCTCTATCCCTCTTGAGTTCTTGTGGCTGGACTAATAATAAAAGTGAAACAAGACAGATTAACAGGAGAAAACCCAATTTCATTTCATGTGTACAGGAGATCATAAAATGATGCTCAGAGAGTGACCCAAAGCAGGCAGATTTTATATCTTTTTACACAAAGAAACAATAAATTTGTGAGGAGTTGACAAGATAAAGAAATAGCTTTGGGTGCTTAATTAATAAGGGACTTCAGCAAAGTTTGGGCTTGGGTAGTAAATTAACAAAGTAACAAGGTGTATTTATACAGATTTCTGGACTCTGAATTCCCTATCTCTGATGATAGGGATATTTTTATACCTCCCTGTACAAGGAGGACACCTTTCGTATGAGAGATTTATTTCCTGCTTTCAAGAAGACAGAGACCGGGAGTCAAAGTGTTTGTTCCTCTTGCATCGGCCATTTCATAGGTAACTTTAACTCCAAATTATCAATATAAAATTGAGGTGCATTTTGGAGTGGCCTGCCCTGGACCCCAGTAGTTTTCTCAAAGAATATGTTGTGGAAATTTTATAAAACAAGGCAAGATAAAGGATGGATGATATGAACCAGGGGGAAAACAGGCAGATCTCAATAAGTAGAATCCAGATCTGGGCTAGGTTTGGGGTTCAGAGAAGTCATACTCTTAGAAACGATTTCCCTACTCAGGAGAACAAAAAGAGGAATGTTCTGACAGAACCAGAAATGAAAGGAAGCACATTTCTTACAACAGAGGATTCCGGCAGGGTCTGAGACATATATTATTTTAAAAAATGTAAAAGGACATTCAACAGAGAAAATTAAGCACAGCTGTTTTCCCAACAATCTAAACAATGAACACATTTATACATCAAGAGGGACTCCAAGAACTATTGTGAGGGCACCTCCCAAGTTGGAAGAACAGACAGAATTAGGTTGATACATGTTTAGGGATATCAGGAAATTGAAGACACCCAAATATGACTGAATGAGATCAAGCAGTATGTGGAGATCAAATAACTGGAGTTGTCCAAGTTATAAATCAATGTATTTTACCAGTAGGATTGCCTGTCATCAATATAAACACCCTACTGTCAGGAGAAAGCAGCACTGGTAGAAAAGTTTTAGAGTGTAGAAAGGAAACTTGATCACAGAAGAGTAGGCACTTAGATGCTCTGAAACACAGCAAGACAAATGACAAGGAGCCTCTGTACTCCACATTCTGGTACCTTGTTCATGCCAGAATATGAGCAACTAAAAAACCCTTAGAAATTAATTTGATGCTTGTCCTTAATTGGTATGATTGCATTTACACTTCTGGAGAATTTTGACATGGAACATGCTTTTCTTCCTTTTTTTTTCTCTCTTTTTCTTCTTTTCTTCTCCCTATTCCTCCTCCCTCTTTTTTCTTTTTTTCTTTTTTTTTAAGGAACATAGGAACATGTGACTTCTTGATTCCAGGAAGAAGTATACTAATATAAGATATGTTAATAAGGGATTTTGATTTATTTTAACAATTTTTTGTTTAGATTGACTCGAAAATTGCATATATTTATTTTCTTTGGCTTTATAGATAATTTTATTCTTAAAACTCTGATAATGGCAAGTGAGTTGTATTCAAATTGGTCCATGTATTTATTGAAATTTACATCAGTCTTGATGTGGTCATTTGACCCCATTACAGAATCTCTAAAAAACTGTTCTGGACCAAGTGGCTTGAAATAATTTGGGATGGAACATTGGAAAACCCTAGTCTTAGGTACAGTATGGAACTAGAATGGAATTGGTAAATGCACTGTTGTAATATATCTTAGACTACTGGGTAGCCAAATCTGTATTATGTCGTGGTATTCCCAGAAGATGATCAAGAAGAGCAGTTGTTATCATTGGGGAAGTGGCCTCGTGACAGTAAGGCAGCAATGTTGACCTCCTTCATGGTAGAAGAATAATCACATTCTTGGTTGACCATAAGCTTAGTGGCTAAACCCAGTGAGTTAGGATATGGAACGACATGGAATATTTGGGGAAAACACTTCCTCTCAAACTGATGTTTTTTTCCATGGTGTTAAAGCCCCATTATTGTAGCAGTTCTTCCCCCTCCCTTTTACTATCCCCATATAGAGTTGAAGTAAGTTATCATACTGGTGAGTTTGAGAGAGGAACTGGATTCAGGTAGCCAGTTGCCTTACTGAGTTAAGTGCTGACCAGAGAAGACACTTCTATTTCATAGCTTTTGGCTGTGTATAGAACAAAGAGAAAACTGGCTCTTTTTCATGAATGTGAGAATGGTGATGCAGTTCTTAGAAATAAGTTCAATTCAGGGAATTATCAATAGCAAGAAGTTATAGAAAGGTCAAGTTCTCTTGAAAAGAATCTTTGCTCATGTTGGAGCAGTACGATGAACTCTGCCTAATCAATGAAGTGATGATGTAGTGGGAAAGCGGTAGGGATTGTATGATACAGGAGCAGCACTTTGCTAATAACCCCATAGCCTTCAAGCCAAGATTAAAGTCAGGAACTGATTCAAACAAACAGAGGTGACGTACCAATGCCAGGTCAGACATTCAAAAATCATTAAAATGATTCAATAAATGATGCCACACACACACACAAAATCTACCAAATATACATAAAATAAATATATATAAATATACAGGTCCACAATGAAAGACTTAATGTTCTAGTCATTGAAAAAATATATATGATGAAGGTGGGAAAGTTTTTTCAGGTGAAGAATGGTTTATCTTGGTTACGATACAATTAGTAATGTAGTGTTGCCCTTAACTGATGTTTGGATTTATTGTTTACAATGCACATGCAAGGTGTGATGATTCAGTAAAGTGGTTGATTTTAAAAATAAACACCTGAAAACTGATACATAAAAAAAAATGATGACAGAGGCAATATCCATTTCGGAGTGCTGAGTGTAATGGTGGACATGCTAAATATATAGCTGAGTAATTTCAAGCATTCTGTCTGAAAAGAAAGCCAGAGATCTTAGAAACATAGTCCATCCTCAAGGAGTCCTGCTTATAGGAAACAGACCAAGAGAGAAGACCAGGGTCCCCTAACTTGCACATTCCTTGCAAGTAGGGAGATGTAAGGCTGCCAACAGAAATTTCATTCCTGAAACTTATAAGACTCTGACCATAGTCAATGTGTAGCAATAACTTATTGGGATCATCACTATTTTTAGAGGAAAAGAATTTCACTATACTTACCAGTTGTCTTTTCACCTATTGAGGAGAAGTACCATTTATAGAGAACTGTATGCTTACTGCAAGTACTGTCTGGATTAGTGCCAAGGCAAAATAAATTATATTTGCATGATTTTAAGTTTTTAAGTCATCAATAAAACAGAATTAGTCATGTTTACAAAATTTAAAAAGCCGGGGCTTCCCTGGTGGCGCAGTGGTTGAGAGTCCGCCTGCCGATGCAGGGGACACGGGTTCGTGCCCCGGTCTGGGAGGATCCCACGTGCCGCGGAGCAGCTGGGCCCGTGAGCCATGGCCGCTGGGCCTGCGCATCCGGAGCCTGTGCTCCGCAATGGGAGAGGCCACAACAGTGAGAGGCCCGTGTACCACAAAAAAAAAAAAAAAAAAAAAAAAAAATTTAAAAAGCCATTAAGCAACCCAATGTAACCCTATTGAAATTTGACTTTTGGTAGTACAAAATATATCTCTTTCATTGTTTAGTTCAATAATAACATACATATTTTACAGATGTTTTCATAATTAAAACATAATACACCAGTTTGTAGTTAATAGATAAATAAATTACACCACAGCTTGTATTTAATAAATAAATAAGTAAACTTTCACATTGAATTCAAAATGAGAAACTTGAAATAATGGATTCCATAGCTAACCAGTTCACCAGTTTTCTTAAGAAACTTATTCAGAAACTGACAACAAAATATTAACTTGGAAGTTTTTTTTTTTATCCCTAAATGATTCTAAGTTCATAATTAATGAGCCTAAATAAATGAACAATTTTTTTTCAGTATCGGTGAATGTGTGAAGCATTAAAACATGAACAATCAATCATTTAATTTATCATGTTTCTCACATTATGTTCCTAGATCACTGATATGAGGTCTTTAACTCTATTTTTAACCAATATGTATTGAATGATGCACAGGATAAATCTCAGTATTTATAGAGGAATATACATCAATGTCATAACTTCCTCATCCATGCCCAATTGTTCTCCATTCCTAACAATACTCAGTGTATTTTTCCTAATGAAATTCATCCCCAGGAGAGGTAAGAACTTTACTTTGTTCGGCAAACTTGATAGTTGGGCATGTTATCTTTCATATTCACATTTTGTTATTAACAGCGAATTCATCTTACACGTACAATTCACAGATTAATAAGTGAAAAGGCTTTCATTAATAATTAATGACATTTTCTTTATTTGCTGAAGATGGAAATTCAGTGAGCTGAGAACTTTTCTTAATCTTTTTAAACAATATCTAGCAAAATTCTCTGTAAGTTCCATTATACTGTACTCCTGTGATATTCTAGGGCTACATACGTCTTATAGTCAAAATATTTTGAATAGATTAATCACATTTATCTAATATTTATTAAGTCTCCACTTCAACAAAATAGTGTAAAATATAGAAATGGAAAATACGTGGGATTCTTTTTTCTCTTCAGGTATTTCTTCAAGTAGCATATTCTGATATACTGTGTTCCTTCCATTAATTTATATGTTCAACACATAGTCACTTTGCTCTTACCATGTGCTAGCACCATTCCAGGACCTGAAGATTGAATGGTGTTGAAAACGTTTTTGCCCTCTTTGCCCCTAAAATCCAGAAGACAGATAAGAAATAAGCAATTCACAGATAACTTACTTTGAAATAATATGAGAATAATTACGTCCTTTAAAATGAAATACTTCAGAAACTAAATTTCTTCGTATAGTTTTTGTGTTTGTATGTTCTGAATGCATATCTAAAGAATGAACCAAAACCTGTTTTCTCAGTAGTTTACTATGAATGGAAATAATGTTTTAGCTTCCCAAGAGGACCTCAGAGGAGGAAGTTTTGTAAGCTCCCTAAAAACAATGACCACATACATCGGGTCCATCTAGTATTCTCAGAACACAATAAATTATTTTAGTATATAAAAGAAAAAAATACTGTTTTGTGATTTAAAAAGTCATATTGTTGCATATTTACACAAAAATCTGTGCAAATTAGTATTTTACTGCTTCCTGGCATTCTTATTACTATTTCCTTGCCCATTCACTCTCCCACTCTTCTGGAAGATAACAGCATATCATTTTCTCTCTCCTAAAATATCCTTATAGACCTCCCCTTTCTCTGTGTAGAGCTGATGTCTGTCTTTCCTATTTTACTGAGAAAATAAAAGTGATTAGCAAATATTTCAGGAGCTTCTATTAATACATCTGACCACCTATCTGCAGCCATGCTCCAGTGATCTTTCTTCTCTGGTGTTATAATAAATGAATTACTTCTACTCCTAACAGAAGTTTGTCAACTTGCACATGAGATTTCATGAATTTTGCCCATTCCAGGATATTGCTTCCATATCTGCTCTTTTTTATGCCATTATAATTTATCTTTCTACTGTATCTCCGTCATCAGCATACACGTATCCTATTCTCTCTACTCTACTTCCTTCTCTTGTTATTGCCTTTTCTTTCCTTTCCCTTACAGCAAAACTCTTCAAAAGTGTTGTCTATATCCTACTACTGGTTTCTCCCCTACTTTGAACCCATTTCTTTCAGGATTTCATCTCCACCAGGCTTCCGAAAATTTTATTTTCAAGGTCACCAATGGCCTCAGTTCTCGGTTCTTGCCTTGCCTTGCCTATCAACAGAATTTAACAGCTGATTACTGTCTCCTCCTAAAAATATTTTTTTTCTGATTGATTTCCAGGTTACCACCATCTCCTGCTTGCCCTTCTATCTCACTACCAATCCTCCATACCCTTGGCTGGTTCTTCCTCACCTCCACAAACATTTAAACTTCAGTGGTCAGTCTTCTTACTGACTTTCTTCATTCCCTATATTCACTGCCTTGGTAATTACTTCCAGTTACATAATTTTGAATACTTTCCCTTTACTGATGAATCCAAGTATAGTTTCCTAGCCTGGTTCTTATCCCTGAACTCCAGATTTGTATCTGCAACTACCTATTTGACACTGCCACTTGGATTCATAACTGGTATTTCAAATTAACATGGCAGGAAACTGGATTACGGAGCCATCCCCTCCTCCATTAAAAATAAAAGCTCTTCTACAGTCTTTCCTACACTGATTGATGACAACCTCATTCATCCGTTTGTTCAGACCAGTCCTTGAAATGATGCTTCACTCTATCTTTTTCTTCCTCACCACGTACATTCCAACAGCAAATCTATCATCTCTCCTCAAAATATGTACATAATGTTACTACCTTCCACCACTTCAACTGCACACCCTGCCCAAGTTACCATCCTCTTTCACGTGATGATGCTAAACTCTTTGCTGACGTAGCAATGCTTCTGCACTTAACACTTGCAATGTGTTCTAAGTTCTCTCTGCATATGGCATTATCAGTCTTTTGTAGTAGATAGGCAGTGACATTTTATTTTTATTGAATTTGCATTTCCCTGCTTACTAATGAGTCATCACACATTTTCACATTAACCATTTGGATATGTTCTTTCATGGAGTTTCTGTTTAAACTGTGTTACCTACATTTCAATAATGTACTTTTTCTTATTGATTTGAAGACACTTTTTATATATTCTGGAAATAAAGCCTTTGTTAACAGATTATATGAGTTGTAAGCGTCTTCTACTCTGTGGGTTTTCCTTTTAATTGTAGCTTTTGATGGAGGTGAATTTTTACTTTTGGTAGTCAAATTTTATCAAACTTTCCTTTATGGTTCATCATATCAGTTTCTTTTATTCTATTTTCCTACCCCAAGGTCATGAATATATTATTCTCCATGATTTTCTGAAAGTTGTGTCTTTCACATATAGGTATACAATCTCCCAGAATTTGATCTTGTGTGTACAGTTAAGTCTCCTACACACAAACTTTCAAGCTGCGAACTTTCAAAGATGCAAACGTGCATTCACACATCCAATCACGTAAGTTAGTTCACGTGTCTGGTGTACATTGTCACATGCATACACCTCTACAAGTGGTTATGCTTTTGTGTACTTTACTGTATAGTACTGTATAGAGTACAGTAGTACCGTATCTTTATTTCTGGATGTCCGGAAGCAAGTGTAAAAGCAACAGTGATATAGCTGGCACTGCTAAGAAGCTCCAAGCACCAAGAAAGGACAAAGAGAGACAAGAGGAAGAAGTAACTGAAGAACCGAAGAGATTCACGTTGCAGGAAATGGCAAGGGGATTTTCTTTATTTGAGGAGGCACTGTTAGTTTTTGAGGCATAGGACCCAAATGTAGAATTGTACACGAAGGTTGCAGCAGCCATTCAGAATGCAACCCAGTGCTACTGTGTCATCCATGACAAGAAAAAAAGAGCTACTACCCAGACATCACTGGATCATTTTTTCAAGAGGGTAGATAGAATTGAATCCAGCAAGGAACCAGAACCTGCGCCATCAATGTGACTCAGGCGTGAGTGAAATTGCAGCTTGCCCTCCGTCTCCTATTGCTGACGATCCTTCAGCTCTACCATCTCCCACCTCCTCTCCCTCCTCCAGTCAGTAACTCTTCTTGCCTGTTCACTTGATGCCAGCCCCTGTGTGCCAGCTGTTGTACTGTATTACTGTACTTTTCAAGGTACTGGACTATAAGATTGAAAATGTTTTCTCTATTTTTTTGTATGTTTTTTATGTATTCTTTGTGTGAAAAGTATTATAAACCTATTATGGTACAGTATTTTATAGCCAATTGTGTTAGTTGGGTACCTAGGCTAACTTTGTTGGACTTAGGAACAAATTGGACTTAACGAATGCGCTCTCAGAACGGAACTCATTCATATGTAGGGGACTTGCTGTACTGTGACAAAGAGGCCAAATAACTTTTGTTTTTCATATGGATATCCAATCTCCCTTTGGAAAAAGTCTTTTTCCCACTGATCTACAGAATCACTTCTAAAACAAATTGAACACCCACATATGGTGATTTTCCCCTTGGGTTCTCTGTTCCATTCTACTAAAGGAGGATGAAAGGTCTTCTAAGGCACATAAAAGAAACCAGAAGTCATCAATTAAAATACTGGTATTTTAATTTACTAATATTTACTGATATTTGGTATTATTAAAATAGATATTTTTTTAAAGTCTTGGCCTAATATAAATATCAAAATAAATGTCAACAGATAAAAAATACATGGATAGAAGTATACTTGTCATATTTAAGATATAGAGCATCTCCATGAGTTAACAGAAAAATTATGAACAACAAAATGGTAAAATAGGGAGAGGAAATAGTAATAGAGAGTTCACCAAAAAATCAGTTAGAATGGTGCAGAACATATAAATACCCTTTTTTTTGTAATTAAGAAATAAAATTTAAAACAACGGTGAAATATAATTTTCATCCTATCAATGGCAAAGGTTATTTGTATGTTAGACTATTCTGCTACTGAGGAAGAATGAAAACTGGCTCTTTCATATTCTGTGGGTGGGGATAGAAGTATGTGATACCTTTTAAAAGGCATATTAATACTGGCCTAGGTATTCCACTTATGTATGTACTCATCAGCTAGTTTTATCCTCACGAAACTCCATGAAGCCAGTACTACTTTATTATCCCATTTTACTTATGAGGAAACTAAAGCAAATAAAGGTTAAGTGAGTTGCCCAAGATCAAAGCTAGTAAAAAAACCCAAAAAAACCAAAAAACTCAAATTTGATTCTAGATAGTTTGACTCTACACTCCAGGCTCTTAACCAAATTTGGTTGCCTTTCCCTGAATGTGTGAGGCTGTTCATTGCAGTAGTTTTATCAAAACAGTATTGGTATGATGTAAATACCACACAATATAGGAATTTTAGAAAATACCTTCATGCAATGGAATACCAAGCAGTCATTAAGAAAAAAATGCTGTAAATCTATAAATGCTGGTTAAAGGATACATAAGAACCTGGTGACGGTGGCTAACATTGCAGTGTATCCTGGAAACGTGGAGTCAAAGGCTGATTTATTTTTCCTTATACCTCTTGCAAGTTTTTACTATAGGCATTTGATACCATTATATACACTTTCTTCAAGAAATAAGCAGCATAGTAACTCAAAAGCTGTCTTAGTAATGAGAAAATGTCATAAAAACAGGCGATCAACTCTGTGTAGTGTGGTTCAGGTCCACCCCAAGGCCTGCACCAGACACACATGCTTTCGAAAGAAAACCTTTCGTTCATCCTTTCCTGCCGTCAGTGTGGAAACCTCGGAACTGCGCCCAGAGCAGATCTGGTATCAGAAGCAGGCTGTGGTTTAGCCCTTCACTTACTTATTAAGAGAAAATTTTGAATGTAATCGCATCCATGACGTTTGGGAGGCGGTTTGCAGAGGTGGACGGAAGCTGTGCGACTGCCTGCCGGGCTCCATCCTGCTTTCCAAGAACCCTAATCGTTCATTCCTCAGAAGAAATGTCAAGCAGCTCATGCTGTCAACAGAGCAGATGCTCCGCCGACGTCTTTGGGGAACAGTGTCAAGTGACTGGAAAATGGATGCCAAAGCTGACAGAAGATCCTTACCCTCTCACTAAATTTCATGTTCCCTATGACCTGGTATTTGGTCATGTACCCCAGGCCTCCGTGTTAGCAGCGGCCCCTGTGGGGGGAGACTCGACCACGTGCTCACTGGGACGCCAGAGGACTGAGCTTCCTCTCTGCCTTCACTATATGCTCGCCGAATTACGAAGACAACTGTGTTTATTTAATTCGCTTTACTCTGTGAAAGTTTCTCTTCTTATCTGACAGTTTTTACTTGGGATGTATCCTCTTTCTTTCAGTATGTGCCTGAAACATATTGCTTTTGTATCTGTTGTCTTTTTTTACAGTTTCTTCTGGTATTTACATGTTTTTCATGGAAAGCTTTTACTAAGACACAAAGTAAGCAATAAAAATTTGAAACTTTTATATTTTCTTTGTGCTTACCTTTGCACTACTTTATTTGAAATTTACAAACACCCACAAGGCTTTTCGACTCCATTTTATAAAGGAGGAAAGTGAAACCCGCGACTTTAAATAACGTGTCCAAAGTAGCACAACTAATTGGAGATGTATGTGGGTTGAGAGCTCTAGTTGGCCATATTTTCTCATATACTAAGATCACTACTAGGTCCACTTTGATTGATGTCTTCACCCTCATTAAAAGTGTAGCTTAGGGCCTCCCTGGTGGCGCAAGTGGTTGAGAGTCCGCCTGCCGATGCAGGGGATACAGGTTCGTGCCCAGGTCTGGGAGGATCCCATATGCCGCGGAGCGGCTGGGCCCGTGAGCCGTGGCCGCTGAGCCTGCGCGTCCGGAGCCTGCGCGTCCGGAGCCTGTGCTCCGCAACGGGGGAGGCCACAACAGTGAGAGGCCCGCATACCGCAAAAAAAAAAAAAAAAAAAAAAAAGTGTAGCTTAGGTTTAAAAATTCTAAAACTAAAGTCATTAATGTATCGGTAGCTGACTGTAGAAAAGCTGGAGGATATTGGACACAGAAGGATAATGGAGAGGAAGAAGAAAGGGGGAAGAGGAAAAGGTAAAGAGAAAAATATTTGGCATTTGTGTGCTAAATATTCTTATATTTGAGGGTTATGAATTATATTTTTATGTTCATTCCCACATAGAAGTGTGCATAATTGTGTGAGTTCTCTCTCACTCCGTTCTCTTCTGGCCTCAAGCATATACAATTTTGACAAACACTTCTATAGGGAAAAAATATAAAATTAGTAAACATTTATTCATAATGAGAAAAGATATTACAATAAATACCATAATCATAATAAGATCCAGGAAAACAATATAATATTTTATTTATAAAATTTTTAACATAATTCTTTATTTTTCCTACTATTTTATTTTGGCTGCATTTTCTTTAACTGTTCCTGTATTTGAAAATGATTTTGTAATTATAACTTCTGACATGAGAATACAAAGTCAATTCAATCCTTCCTCTGGTGATATAAATTAATTTCCTTTAATGATAGTTTAGGAAAGATTACTTAGTTTCATAATGTTTTATTGGATATGTTATTTACATTCTGAGAGTCAAATTTGGGGAAACTAAATTTTCTTTATAGCTGAGATGTAAGATTCAGAATAGTATTGAATATATATAAAAAATAACAAAAATGGAAAATAAAATAATGAAACATAGTTTTATTTGTTTAATAAAATGTTAACAATAATAAAAATACATATATTTTTATAAATGTATATGTGTACGTACATATATATTTTTTTCTTAAGTATAGAAGGTTACTTTTGAACACAAATCTCTGAGAACTATATTCTGTTCTTATCATTTTACGTCTGATGATTTGAAGAATTTAAACAGAATAGTTTCTAGCACAATTCAAGCAATATTATCTTTCCTGTATTACCCTGATATATCTAATCCCAGAAACCACAGAATACATTCACAATTTTCACACAACCTTTAGCCGTGTACTTTAGTTCAGTGTCGAGTCACCCCAGTAGTTATTTCCTGGTGATCATTTCTAAATCAGACCTGCTAATAATAAATTGATTAAATATGAAATGAATCACACAATCATGTCCAAATCAATAAATTATCCTTTTAATGAATAAGATCAAATAAAAAATACTTTGTAATAGCAATTTTATGGTTTGTTTAATATTTGCCAGTGTGAGCTCAGCATATTTTTCTAATGTATTTTCTAAATCGTTATTGTTGATCACTATATTTTGGAATATTCTTTGACATAATGAGGCAACAAATATGGACTCTCAGTAAAGAAATTGAAGCTACCAAATAGGACCAAATTGAAAATTTACAACTAAAAAATATAAACGCTTCAGTGAAAAAAAATTGATTGGATAGGTTTAACAGCAGGTTGAACACTAGGAAAAAATCAGTTTATTTGGAGAAGGAAATAGAAACTATCAAAGCTAAATCACAAAGAAAAAAAAGCTAATAAAAATAAATTGTGCCTCAGTGACCTATGGGACAATGCAAAGATGTTTAACACATGCAAAAGAGTAAAAAAAAATAAATGGAAAAAGATTTGGACAGAAAACATATTTGATGAAATAATGATTGAACATTTTTCAGATTAGATGAGCGATAAATACAAAGACCTAAGTAACTCAAAGAACCTTAAGAGGATAAACTTAAAAAACAAAAGAGCACATATACCAAGAGAGAGCCAAATCCAACTGTTGAAAACCAATGAAAAGGAAATACTCTTAATAGTGACCAGAGAAATAAGACATTTCTTATCAGAAATAATTCAAGCTGAAAAAAAGAAAAAGAATAGAATTTATACTAACGTAAGTATCTTGAGTAGAATGAGAAGTGATTAGAAGGCTCTGAGCAAAGTGATGTAAACTACACTTGATCCTTGAACAACCCAGGTTTGAAATGCACCAATCCACTAATATGTGGATATTTTTTCCTTCCAGTTTTATTGAGATATGATTGGCATACAGCGCCATATAAGTTTAAGGTGTACAGCATAATTATTTGATTTACGTACATCGTAAAATGATTGGCACAATAAGTTTACAAACATCCATCATCTCATATAGATACAAAATTAAAATTTTTTAAATATTTTCTCCTTGGGATGATAACTCTTAGGATTTACTCTCTTAAAAACTTTCATATATGACATAGCACTATTAATTATATTTATCATATTATACATGCATCCCTAGTATTTATTTATCGTATAAATAAAACTTTGTAACTTTTGACCACCTTCATCCAATTCCCCTTACTGCTGCCCCCTCCTCTCATAACTACAAATATGATCTTTTTTCAGAGATCAGATTTGTTGCTTGGTTGGTTGAGTTTTTTGAAGTATTATTGACCTACAACACTATGTTAGTTCCTGGTGCACAGCGTAGTGATTTTATATTTCTATACATTTCTATACATATTTCTATACATTATATTTCTATATATTTCTTTCCCATCAGCCTACACACAAAAATATTACATTAACTGTATTCCTATATTCTAGTTCATTTATTTTGTAACTAGAAGTTTGTACCTCTTAATTTCCCTAATCTATTTCACTCATCCCACCACTCCCCTCCCCTCTATCAACTACCTGTTTTCTGTACTTATGACTCTGTTTCTGTTTGTTTGTCATTTGTTTTGTTTTTAGATTCCTGACTTATTTTACTTAGCATAATACTTTCTAGGTCCATCCATGTTACCACAATGGCAAGATTTCATTCTTTTTTTTTGTGGCTGAGTAGTATGCTTTTGTATATATATATATACAACACATCTTCTTTATCCACCTATCTGTTGATGGTAACTTCAGTTGCTCCCTTGGTGAATAATGCTGCAATGAACACAAGGGTACATATACCTTTTTTGAATTACTTTTTTGTTATCTTTGGAAGAATACCCAGAAATGGAATTGCTGGATTGTACGATATTTTTATTTTTTTTTTGAGAAATCTCCATACTGTTTTCCATAGGGGGCTGCACCGATTAACAACAGGGTACAAGTAATCACTTTTCTACACATCCTCATCAATATTTGTTTTTTTGTTGTCTTTTGGATAATACCAATTCTGACATATGTGATGTGACATCTCATTGTGGACTTGATTTTCATTTCTCTGATTATTAGTGATGTTGAGCATCTTTTCATGTGTCTATTGGCCATCTGTATGTCTTCTTGGAAAAATATCTACTCAGGTCCTGTGCCCATTTTTTAATCAGATTATAATGTTTTAAGTTAAGTTGTATGAGTGCTTTGTATATTTTAGATATTAACCCCTTATCAGATATATTGTTTGTAAGTATCTTCCCCATTCAGTAGGTGGTCTTTTTGTTTCATTGCTAGTTTCCTTCACTGTGCAAAAGCTTTTTAGTTTGATGTAGTTCCATTTGTTTGTTTTTATTTTGTTTCCTTTGCCTGAGGAGACATGTCCAGAAAATGTTTCAAAGACCAATGTCAAAGATAGTACTACCTATGTTTTCTTCAAGGAATTATCATTTCAGGTCTTATATCTCAGTCTTTAACCCACTTTGAGTTTATTTTTCTATATGGTGTAACAAAGTAGTCCAGGTTGATTATTTCACATATATTTGTCCAGTTTTTTCCAACACCATTTATTGAAAAGCCTGTCTTTTCCCCATTGTATATTTTTTATCTTTGTCATAGATTAATTGACCATATAAGTGTGGGTTCACTTCTGGACTCTCTATTCTGTTCCACTGATATATTTGTCTGTTTTTGTGGCAGCATCATACTGCTTTAATTACTGTAGCTTTGTATTATAAGTTGAAATCAGGGAGTGTGATAACTGCAGCTTTGTTCTTTTTTCTCAAGATTGTTTTGGATTTTTTTTGTTTCTTTTGCTCTCTTCCCTTGTGATTTGATGATTATCTTTAGTGCTATGTTTAGATTCCTTGCTCTTTTTTTGGGTGTGTATATATTATAGATATTTTTGGTTTGTACCTACCATGAGGTAATATAATTTCTTTTTTTCTGTATACTAGAGTTTATCAGACACATGGTTAGCAAATACCTTCTTTCATTCTTTTGGTTAAGCTTCTATTTTCTTGATAGTGCTGTTTGAAATACAAAGTTTTTTAATTTTAGTGAAGTCTAATCTATCTGTCTTCTTTGATTTCTGTACTTTAGATGTCATAACTGAGAAACCATTGCCAAATCCAAGGTCACAAAATTGTTCACCTGTTTTCTTCTAAAAATTTTATAGTTTTAGTACTTACATTTTTTTTTTCTTCAAGCCATTTTGTTAGCTTTTGTATACTTTGTGAAACAGGATTCCAACTTTATTCTTTTGCAAGTAAATATCCTGCTATGCTAGCACCAGTTGCTAAAAAGATTATTGTTCTTCCAATTGAATAGTGTTATTTTTGCCAAAATTCAATTGACCACAAATGTATGGGTTTATTTATGAACTCTTAATTCTATTAACTTTATCTATAAATCTATTTTTAAGCCACTATCACACAGTCTTGATTACTATAGATCTGTAGTAAGTTTTAAAATCATGTACTGTGAATCTTCCAACTTTATTCCCCTTTTACAAGATGAAATTTTCTGGGTCCCTTGAATTGCCATAAAATTTTAGAATCAGCCTGTCAATTTCTGGAAAAATAAAGTTCACCTGAGATTTTGATAAGAATTGCGTGGGATCTGTGGATTGACACAAGAAGTATTGCCATCCTAAAAATCTTGCCTTCTAATCCATAAACACAGATACATTTTCATTTACTTAGGTCTTTTATTTTTTTCAACATGCTTTGTAGTTTTTACTGCATCTATCTTACTCTTATTTTAGTTATTACATTTATTCCTAGGTATGCCAAGTTTTTGTATGTTATTACATATGGACTTGTTTTCTTAATTTTATTTTATTATTTTTTTGTAATAATTTTTTAACATCTTTATTGGAGTATAATTGCTTTACAATGGTGTGTTAGTTTCTGCTTTATAACAAAGTGAGTCAGCTATACATATACATATATCCCCATATCTCCTCCCTCTTGCATTTCCCTCCCACCCTCCCTATTCCACCCCTCTAGGTGGTCACAAAGCACTGAGCT
Source organism: Mesoplodon densirostris (assembly GCF_025265405.1). Classification (NCBI taxonomy): domain Eukaryota; kingdom Metazoa; phylum Chordata; class Mammalia; order Artiodactyla; family Ziphiidae; genus Mesoplodon; species Mesoplodon densirostris. The sequence goes on along the minus strand of NC_082674.1, from coordinate 17,166,444 downwards.
GATCTCCCTGTGCTATGAAGCTGCTTCCTACTAGCTACCTATTTTACATTTGGTAGTATATATAAGTCCATGGCACACTTTGACTTCATCCCAGCTTACCCTTCCTCCTCCCATGTCCTCAAGTCCATTATCTACTTCTGGGTCTTTATACCTGTCCTGCCCCTAGGTTCTTCATGACCATTTTTTTTTATTAGATTCCATATATATGTGTTAGCATATGGTATTTGTTTTTCTCTTTTTGACTTACTTCACTCTGCATGACAGACTCTAAGTCCATATGCCTCACTACAAATAACTCAATTTCGTTTCTTTTTATGGCTGAGTAATGTTCCATTGTATATATGGGCCACATCTTCTTTATCCATTCATCTGTCGATGGACACTTAGGTTGCTTCCATGTCCTGGCTGTTGTAAATAGAGCAGCAATGAACATTGTGGTACATGACTTTTTGAAGTATGGTTTTCTCAGGGTATATGCCCAGTAGTGGGATTGCTGAGTCATATGGTAGTTCTATTTTTAGTTTTTTAAGAAACCTCTATACTGTTCTCCATAGTGGCTGTATCAACTTACATCCCCAGCAACAGTGCAAGAGTGTTCCCTTTTCTCCACACCCTCTCCAGCATTTGTTGTTTGTAGATTTTCTGATGACGCCCATTCTAACTGGTGTGAGGTGATACCTCATTGTAGTTTTGATTTGCATTTCTCTAATAATTAGTGATGTTGAGCATTCTTTCATGTGTTTGTTGGCAATCTGTATATCTTCTTTGGAGAAATGTCTGTTTAGATCTTTTGCCCATTTTTGGATTGGGTTGCTTGTTTTTTTGATATTGAGATGCATGAGCTGCTTGTATATTTTGGAGATTAATCCTTTGTCCATTGCTTCGTTTGCAAATATTTTCTCCCATTCTGAAGGTTGTCTTTTCGTCTTGTTTATGGTTTCTTTTGCTGTGTAAAACCTTTTAAGTTTCATTAGGTTCCATTTGTTTATTTTTGTTTTTACTTCCATTTCTCTAGGAGGTGGGTCAAAAAGGATCTTGCTGTGATTTGTCTCAAACAGTGTTCTTCTTATGTTTTCCTCTAAGAGTTTTATAGTGTCTGGCCTTACATTTAGGTCTTTCATCCATTTTGAGTTTATTTTTGTGTATGGTGTTAGGGAGTGCTCTATTTTCATTCTTCTACATGTAGCTGTCCAGTTTTCCCAGCACCACTTATTGAAGAGACTGTCTTTTCTCCATTGTATATTCGTGCCTCATTTATCAAAGATAAGGTGACCGTATGTGCATCGGTTTTTCTCTGGGCTTTCTATCCTGTTCCAGTGATCTATATTTCTGATTTTGTGCCAGTACCATACTGTCTTGATTACTGTAGCTTTGTAGTATAGTCTGAAGTCTGGGAGCCTGTTTCCTCTACCTCCATTTTTCTTTCCCTAGATTGCTTTGGCTATTCGGGGTCTTTTGTGTTTCCATACAAATTGTGAAATTTTTTGTTCTAGTTCTGTGAAAAATGCTAGTGGTAGTTTGATAGAGATTGCATTGAATCTGTAGATTGCTTTGGGTAGTAGAGTCATTTTCACAATGTTGTTTCTTCCAATCCAAGAACATGGTATATCTCTCCATCTGTTTGTATCAGCTTTAATTTCTTTCATCAGTGTTTTATAGTTTTCTGCATACAGGTCTTTTGTCTACTTAGGTAGGTTTATTCCTAGGTATTTTATTCTTTTTGTTATAATGGTAAATGGGATTGTTTCCTTAATATCTCTTTCAGATTCTTCATCATTAGTGTATAGGAATGCAAGAGATTTCTGTACATTAATTTTGTATCCTGCAACTTTACCAGATTCATTGATTAGCTCTAGTAGTTTTCTGGTAGCATCTTTAGGATTCTCTCTATATAGTATCATGTCATCTGCAGACAGTGACCGTTTTACTTCTTCTTTTCTCATTTGTATTCCTTTGACTTATTTTTCTTCACTGATTGCTGTGGCTAAAACTTTCAAAACTATGTTGAATAATTCTGGTGAGAGTGGGCAACCTTGTCTTGTTCCTGATCTTAGTGGAAATGGTTTCAGTTTTTCACCATTGCAAATGAAGTTGGCTGTGGGACTGTCATATATGGCCTTTATTATGTTGAGCTAAGTGCCCTCTATGCCTACTTTCTGGAGAGTTTTTATCATACACGGGTATTGAATTTTGTCAAAAGCTTTTTGTGCATCTATTGAGATTATCATATGGTTTTTATTCTTCAGTAAGTTAATCTGCTGTATCACATTGTTTGATTTACGTATATTGAAGAATCCTTACATTCTGGGATAAACCCCACTTGATCATGGTGTATGATCCTTTTAATGTGCTTTTGGATTCTGTTTGCTAGTATTTTGTTGACGACTTTTGCATCTATGTTCATCAGTGATATTCGTCTGTAGTTTTCTTTCTTTGTGACATCTTTGTCTGGTTTTGGTATCAAGGTGATGGTGGCCTCGTAGAATGAGTTTGGGAGTGTTCCTCCCTCTGCTATATTTTGGAAGATTTTGAGAAGGATGGGTGTTAGCTCTTCTCTAAATGTTTGATAGAATTCGCCTGTGAAGCCATCTGGTCCTGGACTTTTGTTTGTTGGAAGATTTTTAATCACAATTTCAATTTCAGTGCTTGTGATTGGTGTGTTTATATTTTCTATTTCTTCCTGGTTTAGTCTTGGAAGTTTGTGCTTTTCTGAGAATTTGTCCATTTCTTCCAGGTTGTCCATTTTATTGGCATATAGTTGCTTGTAGTAACCCCTTGTGATTATTCGTATTTCTGCAGGGTAAGTTGTTACTTCTCCTTTTTCATTTCTAATTCTGTTGATTTCAGTCTTCTCCCTTTATTTCTTGATGAGTCTGGCTAATGGTTTATCAATTTTGTTTATCTTCTCAAAGAACCAGCTTTTAGTTTTATTAATTTTTGCTATTGTTTCCTTCATTTCTTTTTCATTTATTTCTGATCTTATTCTTGTGATATCTTTCCTTCTGCTAACTTTGGGTTTTTTTGTTCTTCTTTCTCTAATTGCTTTAGGTGTAAAGTTAGGTTGTTTATTTGAGATGTTTCTTGTTTCTGAGGTAGGATTGTATTGTTATAAAGTTCCCTCTTAGAACTGCTTTTGCTGCATACCATAGGTTTTGGGTCATCTTGTTTTCATTGTCATTTGTTTCTAAGTATTTTTTTTATTTCCTCTTTGATTTCTTCAGTGATCTCTTGGTTATTTAGTAGCGTATTGTTTAACCTCCATGTGTTTGTATTTTTTACAGTATTTTTCCTGTAGTTGATACCTAGTCTCATAGCATTGTGGTCAGAAAAGATACTTGATACAATTTCAATTTTCTTAAATTTACCAAGGCTTGATTTGTGACCCCTGATATGACCTATCCTGGAGAATGTTCCATGAGTACTTGAGAAGAATGTGTATTCTGTTGTTTTTGGATGGAATGTCCTATAAAGATCATTAAATGCATCTTGTTTAATGTGTCATTTAAAGCTTGTGTTTTCTTATTTATTTTCATTTTGGATGATCTGTCCATTGGTGAAACTGGGGTGTTAAAGTCCCCTAGTATTATTTTGTTACGGTCGATTTCCCTTTGTATGGCTGTTAGCATTTGCCTTATGTATTGAGGTGCTCCTATGTTGGTTGCATAAATATTTACAATTATTATATCTTCTTTTAGGATTGATCCCTTGATCATTCTGTAGTGTCCCTCTTTGTCTCTCGTAATAGTCTTTATCTTAAAGTCTAATTTGACTGATACGAGAATTGCTACTACAGGTTTCTTTTGATTTCCCTTTGCATGGAATATCTTTTTCCATCCCCTCACTTTCAGTCTGTATGTGTCCCTAGGTCTTAAGTGGGTCTCTTGTAGACAGCATATGTACGGGTCTTGTTTTTGCATCCATTCAGCCATTCTGTGTCTTTTGGTTGGAGCCTTTAATCCATTTATGTTTAAGGTAATTATTGATATGTACGTTCCTATTACCATTTTCTCAATTGTTTGGGTTTCTTTTTGTTGATCTTTTCCTTCTCTTGTGTTTCCTGCCTAGAGAAGTTCCTTTGGCATTTGATGTAAAGCTGGCTTGGTGGTGCTGAACTCTCTTAGCTTTTGCTTGTCTGTAAAGGTTTTAATTTCTCTGTCGAATCTGAATGAGATCCTTGCTGGGTAGCATAATATTGGTTGCAGGTTTTTCCCTTTCATCACTTTAAATATGTCCTGCCACTCCCTTCTGGCTTACAGAGTTTCTGCTGAGAAATCAGCTGTTAACCTTGTGGGATTCCCTTGTATGTTGTTTCTTTTCCCTTGCTGCTTTTAATATTTTTTCCTCATATTTAATTTTTGATAGTTTGTCTAATATGTGTGTTGTGTTTCTCCTTGGATTTATCCTGTATGGGACTCTCTGTGCTTCCTGGACTTGATTGACTATTTCCTTTTCCATATTAGGGAATTTTTCAACTATAATCTCTTCAAATATTTTCTCCATCCCTTTCTTTTTCTCTACTTCTGGTACCCCTATAATTCAAATGTTAGTGCATTTAATATTGTCCCAGAGGTCTTTGAGACTGTCCTCAATTCTTTCATACTTTTTTCTTTATTCTGCTCTGTTGTAGTTATTTCCACTATTTTGTCTTCCAGGTCCCTCTCCGTTCTTCTGCCTCAGTTATTCTGCAATTGATTCCTTCTAGAGAATTTTTAATTTCATTTATTGTGTTGTTCATCATTGTTTGTTTGCTCTTTAGTTCTAAGTCCTTATTAAACGTTTCTTGTATTTTCTCCATTCTGTTTCCAAGATTTTGATCATCTTAACTGTTATTGTTATGAATCCTTTTTCAGGCAGACTGTCTATTTCCTCTTCATTTGTTTGGTCTGGTTGGTTTTTACCTTGTTCCTTCATCTGCTGTGTATTTCTCTATCTTCTCATTTTGCTTAACTTACTGTGTTTGTGTTCTCCTTTTCACAGGCTGCAGTTTCTTAGTTCCCATTGTTTTTGGTGTCTGCCTCCAGTGCATAAGGTTGGTTCAGTGGCTTCTGTAGGCTTCCTGGTGGAGGGGACAGTGCCTGTGTTCTGGTGGGTGGGGCTGGATATTGTCTTTCTGGTGGGCAGGGCTGCGTCTGGTGGTGTGTTTTGCGGTGTCTGTGAACTTAGTACGATTTTAGGCAGCCTCTCTCTAATGTGTGGGGTTGTGTTCCTGTCTTGCTAGTTGTTTGGCATGGGGTTTTCAGCCCTGGAGCTTGCTGACCATTGGGTGGAGCTAGGTCTCAGTGTTGAGATGGAGATCTCTGGGAGAGCTCTCGCCAATTTATATTACCTAGGGCCGGGAGGTCTGTGGTGGTCCAGTGTCCTGATCTTGGCTCTCCCATCTCAGAGGCTCAGGCCTGACACCAGGCCGGAGCACCAAGACCCTGTCAGCCACACGGCTCGGGCAGCCAACCTATCACGGGGTCACCTAAGGCCTGGGCATTCTGTGAGGGCTCCTCTCCTCGGGTCCCACAGACGCCTGAGGGTCGGCCTCCTGTCAGGGGCTTCCCAGTCTGGTGCAGTCTCCTGAGGGCTGGGCGTCAGGTCTGAGTCATGCGGGGTGCTGGGCACTTGCTTTCTTTGCTCCAGAGTTCAGCGTCGGGGGGTTCGACCAGTGTCTGAGACCTAGGTTACACCTTCCACCCACTCAAGTTTACATCTGGACCTGAGGTTTACGACTTCAAGATTCTCCCAACTTTTTAACTTTTCCTCTGTGCTCAGTCCAGTTCCACTTGCTCATAAAGGGCCGCATTCAGAGGCCTCGCCCCCTGCACTTCAGACCAGAGTTTCTCATGGGAAATGGCAATGGTGACACCTCAGCTCGAGGGTTCATGTGCAGAAGCTGAATGCATTTGTTTTGACTTCAGTATAGAGCCATGTACTCATTAATTTTGATGGATCACAGAGGAAGGTTAAAAGGAAATAAAATGTGTTTTCTTATTCCAAGAAGTCACTGGAATTTTTCTGTCTCAGCTTGCTTTTCTTATTTGTGTGTGTGGAGCATGATCGACGATTGGATCCTGACAACCTGTTGGATGAGATCCAACAATAACCAGTCAGATCAATGCAACCCAAACTGCTCTCATGGGACATGATAAGAAATTCTGCTGTCCTTTAGGATGCAATTACCCTGCTGGTTGCTGTACAGAGTGACCTCTTTTCCTCTGGTATTTATTGAATCCAGACCTAATGTCTGGTCTCATTTCAAAGTCCCTGTCTGCAATGCTTATCCCATGGCCAAGTAGAGTAGACAGTGAACCACCATAGCTGCCAAGAATCAGTACTTTGAAAAGCATCTTTTCCAGGAGATTATCATGCCTGTTCCCGTTAGAATCAACATTGCTTTTTCTGGCTCATTTAATGTAAAATGCAATTCAGTTTTAAAGATAAGTACTTTAATTCACAAATGGTTGACAGCAGTAGGATTATAGTGTAGGCTCTGAACTTCAAAATAGTTTGGGACTTATTACAAGTATTTCTGCCCTGAGAAATATTTAACAGGATAGGAACTGAATGGAGGATATTAGTATTTGGCTTGATCAGCTCAGGAATAAAGACACACCGAAGGTATGACAATTGAGTAATGGGATTTGGAACTGAAGTCATGATCTTGTATTTCATATTAAGAAACATTTTGAAGAAGTAATGTATAGGTTTCATTAAAATTTATGCTGTGATTTATTTTATCTACAGTGATTTATTAGACATAATTGCAAAGAAGAGGTAGTTCAGTTTTTCCTTATGTGGCTAGAAGTTAAGTACTCTTGAATCTAAACTTGGGGCACATGTCCTTATTAAAATGGAACTCATAATTAACACTTCTGTGCATTTTCTATAATCCAAACATGCAAAAGGGAACATTTAAATGACTAGCAATTAAAATGAAAACATTTTACATTTACTGACAGCCTTTTAACTTTGCAGTTCATCATATTTACAGTTATCATTATTAGACATCTGGAAAAATATAGTTATGCTTGCTATTTATATTACCAACTAAAGACTTTGAATCACTTTGTAGACATGATCTCATTAATGCCCTCTACATCTCTGTGAGGTAAGTGCAATTATCTTCATTTTATTGAGTTTAAATTACTTTCCAAGGTGTCAAAGAAAATCGTGGCAGGATATGTAAAAATATCAAGGTCTCTCAGTGTCCACTTTAATGGTAAATCCTGTTCAATAAAATCAGAAAGAAATGAATCCAGTCTTAAGTGCATGGGGCTTAATTTTCTACAAATAGTCATTTGATGTAGCTCTATAAGACATAACATTTTGTAGTTATGCCATTTCCAGTATAATTTATCAACCTGACCCATATTCTAATGTATTTGTGAAACCAATATTTTATGCAATGACATTTCCGTAAGTTTTCTAGGAGAAAGTTTTACAAAGAGGTGGAACTAAAACTTATTTTCTCTGTGAATGTTTTTACTTATTAGAGAAGTTGTCGTTGCCTTCCTAATTGTACTTTTTCAATCTCTACAATCCACAGCCACATTTATAATCTAGGCTTGGTTTTCTTTCAGGTGGTTGTTTAAAATGCACTACTCTTTACATTTTCGGGAAAGGGTAGGGGGCTTGCCAGTGCTCATCTTGTGGGTTTACTGAATTATTATGCAATTGATTGTCCTTACTCTAAATGCCCCCTACTTAGACTTTTATCAATGCTAAATACTTAGGATGGCATGTTTCCCTCCAGCTTTGCATCCAGATTCTCAGAAAAATTACAACAGATGTTATAACTGATTGTGTTTTTTTTTTGCTATAAATATTAGCCCTCATATATATGGTCACAATTTTCAATAAGGGTGCTGAGACCATTCAATAGGACAAGAATAGTCTTGTCAACAAATGATGCTGGAAAAACTGGATATTCACATGCAAAAAAAATATAGTTGGATCCTTACCTTACAACACATAGAAAAAGTAACTGAAAATGAATCAAAGACAGTATTAAGAGCTTCATTATAAAACTTATAGAAGAAAACATAGAGGAGGAAATCTTCATGATCTTAGATTTGGTCTTGGTTTCTTAAATATGACACCTAAAGCACAGGCAACAAAAGAAACAAGATTTTCATCAAATTTTTTAAAATGTTTCTGCATCAGAGAACTTTATTAATAAAATATAAGCACAATGGATAAAATGAATACAACAAAATGAAAAAGGATGGGAGGAAATAAATCATATATTTGATAAGGGTTTAATATCTAGATTATATAAAGAACTCCTAAAACTGAAAAACAAAAATTAAAAAAAATTTAACAGTGGACAAAAGACTTGACTAGATATTTCTTTAAAGAAGGCATAGAAATGGGACTTCCCTGGTGGTCCAGGGGATAAGACTATGCACTCCCAATACAGGGGGCATGGGTTCAGTCCCTGGTTGGGGAACTAAGATCCTGCATGCTGCAGGGTGCGGCCAATAAATAAATAAATAAAAAACAGTGGCTATGTAAATCAACCATACTTCAATTAAAAAAGATTTTTTTAATTAAAAAAAAGAAGGTATACAAATGGCTAGTAAACACATTAAAAAACATTTGCGTAGCATTAAGGAAATGCAAATCAAAACCACTTAGAAGTACCACTTTACTCCCACTAGGTGGCAGTAATAATAACAATAATATAATAATAAAATGAACAAGTGTTGAAGAAGATATGGAGAAACCAGAATTTTCATACATTATTGGTAAGAAAGTAAACTGATATATCCACTGTGGAAAAAGGTCAGTTCCTCAAAAAGCTAAACATAGGGTTACCATTTGACCCAGTTATTCCACTTATAGTTATATTCCCAAAATAACTGAACACAAGGTAAGAAATAAAACTTTACATTTAAGGACTTAACATAGGTTTTTTGTTTTGTTTTGTTTTGTTTTTATTTTTGCTCATTTAGGAATCCAAAGCAGGCTTGCTTGTCACCAAGCAGATTTCTCCTAGTGGTGACTAAAGGAAACAGGTTCTTTCCTTCCCCACAACCCCTCTGTTTCCTATGGCCCTGAAGTCCTTTGCATACTGTATATAAAATAGATTACCAACAAGGACCTACTGTATAGCTCAGGGAACTCAACTCAATATTTTATAATAACTTATAAGGGAAAAGAATCTGAAAAAGAATAGATAGATAGATAAATGCATGTATAGCTGAATCACTTTGCTGTACACCTGAAACTAACAAAACTGTCAATCAAGTATACTTCAATAAAAAAAATAAAATTTAAAAACAGGAGAGGGCTTCCCTCATGGCACAGTGGTTGAGAGTCTGCCTGCCGATGCAGGGGACGTGGGTTTGTGCCCAGGTCCAGGAAGATCCCACATGCCGCGGAGTGGCTGGGCCCGTGAGCCACGGCCGCTGGGCCTGTGCGTCCAGAGCCTGTGCTCCGCAACAGGAGAGGCCACGACAGTGAGAGGCCCGCGTACCACAAAAAAAATAAATTAATAAAAATAAATTAAAAAAAGGAGAAAGGAGGGAGACTGGGCAGGGAATCTCCACTTCTTTTTTTATTTTATATATGTATATGTGTGTGTGTGTGTGTGTGTGTGTGTGTGTGTGTATAATATATATATAATATATATATTCTTTTTCAGATTCTTTTCCATTATAGGTTATTACAAGATATTGACCTAGACATTCTTGTCTATCGATTCTAATTTATCTATCCTCTCTTTCCCCATTTCTAATGATCATCTTCCTCCTTATGGTTCATATTTTCCTGCTTTATGTGCTTGGTAATTTTCCATTGCATGTCAGACATCATTAACTTTATCATGTTGGCAGTAGCTTTTTAAATATTTCTTTAAATAGTGTTGAACTTGGCTCTGACATGTAGTAGTTAAATTACTTGAAATAATATTGATTTTTCGAGTTTTCTTTTGGACTTGATTGGGACAAATCCAGAGACATTTTTAGGTTAAGGATAATTTATTCTTACTAATGAGGCAATGACCTTTTCAAAACCCTAAGCTGTGTGTATTATGGGGTACTTCCACTTTAACTGATTTGAAAACTATCCCTAAGCCTCTGTGACCTCTAGAAATTGTGCAGTTGACTGCTTTCTAGTGGTTCTTTCCCTTCTCATGCAGTTTTCTCTTAATAACCCACAGATTGGTATTCGGTCAAAGACTCAAGGGAATAACTCTGCAGCTCACACAACTTTTCTTTTTTTTTAGCTCCTGCCTCTCCAGGACTTTTCACTGCAGTCTAATCAGATTGGCTTACCTGAGTCTTATTTCTGTATTCTTAAATCAACAGACTTCTAGATTCTTTTGCATTTTCTCCATTTACACCTGTGGCCTGACAGCCTTTTCCAGTCACTAAGCTGGGTCAGTCACAGAGGTCATCTTTTTTGTTTCCCTTCTCCCAAGAAACTCAGTCTTGCATACTTTGTTTTCCAGAATTTAAAAAGTCTCTCTCTTTTTTTTTTTAATATATTTTTTTCGACTTTCCTGGTTGATTAAGGTAGGAGATTAAATCTGATGCCTGTTACTCCATTACAGATGGAATTGGAAGTTTTTGTGTATATCTTCAGTTTATCCTTGTTATCTTTTCAAATTATTATAATGTATTCTACAGTATAGTTATGCAACACTTTATTTGTCCAAGATTTGTTTGTTCTTGGATTTGGGCTATTATGAATAGAGCTGCTAGGGACATTCTTGTGTTTGTGTTTTGGTGGGCATAAACCCATTTAGCAAATGCCTAGGAGTAGAATTGCTGAGTCATAGGCTAGGCTCTATTTAGCTTTATCAGATATGACCAGTTTTCCAAAATGGTTGAAAGATTTACACATTCAATAGTAATGTAACAAAGTTCCAGTTGCTCCACATTCTCACCAACATATAGCAATGCCTATATTTTTAATTTTGACTACTCTGATAGGGGTGCTTCACTGTGGACTTAATGTTTAGTTCCTTGATTATTTTTTTTTTTTTCTTTTTGTGGTATGCGGGCCTCTCACTGTTGTGGCCCCTCCCGTTGCGGAGCACAGGCTCCGGATGCGCAGGCCCAGCGGCCATGGCTCACGGGCCCAGCCGCTCCGCGGCATATGGGATCCTCCCAGACCGGGGCACGAACCCGTATCCCCTGCATCGGCAGGCGGACTCTCAACCACTGCGCCACCAGGGAGGCCCTAGTTCCTTGATTATTAATAATGTTGATTACTTTATACTGGTTGAGTACTGTCTTTGACGAAATGTATGTTCAAGTCTTATCCCCACATTTTTTTTTTTTTTTTTTTTTTTTTTTTTGCGGTACATGGGCCACTCACTGTTGTGGCCTCTCCCGTTGCGGAGCACAGGTTCCGGACATGCAGGCTCAGCAGCCATGGCTCACGGGCCCAGCTGCTCCGCGGCACGTGGGATCTTCCCGGACCGGGGCATGAACCCGTGTCCCCTGCATCGGCAGGTGGACTCTCAACCACTGCGCCACCAGGGAAGCCCTCAATGTGTTTCCTGAATAAACATTTTAAAGAATAAATAAATTCCTACAAATTAATAATAAACTAGGTAATTTTTTAAAAGAGGCTATTAATAAAGTATATATACAATAAATATAAACAGGTGTTAATATAATCAGAGAAATAAAATTTTAAAGAAATACCTTCCGTAACAAATCTATAAGTTTGGCGAAAGATTCCAAAATAAATATATAGGCAATGATGACAGGAAAGAAAAAACTCTTATGCCCAGGTGTTCTATGTATAAAACATTTTTTTTTTTACAAAAAACAGAAAGAAAATAAGTTAAACATAGCCTGCGTGCCTCTATCTGTAGGGCACTTTAAGAATATGCTAAAACCAACAAATTGACTAATGAAAGGCAAGAATGTTAGAAGCATAGCATTTAAAAGTGTTTATGAATGCAATAAATGGAAAAATTAACAGGAAAGTTAATGAATTGATCAAAATACCAATTAAAAGATAGATAAAACATGCATTTAGAGTAGTGTGCAGTAGGTTGTGTCTGGTCATTGCTGTCACTATAAAAAAGAGACTAATTTAAAAAAAAATAATATATTTTAAATATGTACAAACTAGGAGAGCAATAGGAAAATGAGAAACTAAATTTTAGAGGCAAAGAAATTTTGCAGTGTGAGCTGATAAACAAAGGCATCCTCCTTCTCCCTCCCCCAAACCCCGGCCCAGGGTATATGCAGACACAAGTTAAAATAAGTGGAAAAATTATATCAAAAATTATATCATCTCAATAGATGCAGAAAAATTGTTTGATAAGATTAAACACTTATTTATAATAAAAACATCAGCAATAACTCTTTATTTATTTATTATTTATTTTTGGCTGCGTTGGGTCTTCACAGCTGTGCGCAGGCTTTCTCTAGTTGCGGCGAGCGGGAGCTACTCTTCGTTGAGGTACGCGAATTTCTCCTTGTGGTGGTTTTTCTTGTTGTGGAGCATGGGCTTTAGGCACGCAGGCTTTAGTAGCTGCAGCATGTGGGCTCTGTAATTGTGGCTTGTGGGCTCTAGAGCGCAGGCCCAGTAGTTGTGGCCTACAAACTTAGTTGCTCCACAGCATGTGTGATCCTCCCGGACCAGGGATCGAACCCATATCCCCTGCACTGGCAGGCGGATTCCTAACCACTGCGTCACCAGGGAAGTTCCAGTAGCAGTGACTCTTATTAAACTAGGAATAAAAGGGAACTTTAAAAAAATTTGGTGAAGAATATTTTAAAAATCCTAAGGTGAACAATACATGTACTGTTGAAATATGGAACAAATTATTTCTGAGTTTGGGAATAATGCAAAAAATTATATTTTCATCACTTTCATTCAGCATTGAACTGGATGTCCTAGCTGGTAGGATAAGGAAAGAAAAATAAAGAAAATTAATAATGATTAAAGAAATATAACTGACATTACTTCAGATCTCATTACTATGTATCTGAAAGTGCAGAGTCTACAAACAAACAATCAAAATTAAGAATTAAATTTAGGAAGATTACTGTGTAGAAGATCAATATAAAAATCAATTATATTTTCATATTCCAACAAGAAATGAAAATTAAAATTAATAAAAAACATAAAGATCTTGGAATACCCCAAAAGCAGATCCAAATAAAAGGAATAAGTGCAAAGTTTATAAACTAGAAGATTTAACGCTTTAAATATGTCAGTTCTCCTGATATTAATCTATGGATGCAATCTAATTTCAATTAAAATTACAGTGCTTTATTTTCTTGAAAATTGTTAAACTGTTTGGAAAACATCAGGTTAAGAACAGCCAAAGCATATTATAGGGATAAGAACAAATCTAGAGGATTTAAACCACTGGACATAAATAACAATCATAAAGCTATGGTAACTAAGGAATTTTGAAATTGGCACAAGGACAGACAAACTGTACAAAACAACAGGGTCAAGTCAAGATAAGTATCCTCATCTAGAAGGGCAGGTGATTTACAAGAAAATTGACACTGTAATGAGTGGGGAAATGGTGGTCTTTGAATATATGATGCTGGTTCAAATGTATGTCTGTATGGGGAAACAGAACATTTCTATTTGTTTTCTTTTCCTACCTTAAACCATAAAGAAAAATTAAATTTAGTTGTAAAGCTAAAACAAGCAATCTTCTAGAAGAACACCAAAAAGAGTACCTTATTAACTTAGAGTATGTAAACATTTCTTAAACAGGACATACAAGGTACTAAACATTAAATAAAAAGCTAATCAATTATACTCCACTGAAAGTAAGAACTTTTGTTTATCAAATATATCACCAAAAGAGTGAAAGGGCAAGCCTTAGACTAGGAGAATATTTGTAATACATAAATCATGCATACCCAGAATACTTTTTAAAATTCAATGAATCAGTAAGAAAATAAAAATAAAACAGATTAAAAGTGGGGATAAGGGGCTTCCCTGGTGGCTCAGTGGTTGAGAGTCCGCCTGCCGATGCAGGGGACACGGGTTCGTGCCCCTGTCCAGGAAGATCCCACATGCCACGGAGCGGCTAGGCCCGTGAGCCATGGCCGCTGAGCCTGCGCGTCCGGAGCCTGTGCTCCGCAACGGGAGAGGCCACAACAGTGAGAGGCCCGCGTACCGCAAAAAAAAAGAAACACATTGAGTGCCTTCTATGTACAAGGCACTATGTTAAGTTATAAGGTAACAGCAGCAAACAAGATGAAGTTCTTGTCCTCACAGAGCTCATATTTTAGTGGAAAGACAGAAAATAATAGGTGAAACTTGAAGTGAAGGTACAGGACATGTGAATTTTTGGGGAAATGACATTCCAGAGAGAGGAAACATCAAGTATAAGAATTTGAAGTTGGGGTGTGCTTAGCCTTTCCCAGGAAAAGCAAGAGCTTAGATGGCTGAAGAGAAGTGAAGATGGAGCAGAGTCAGTGAAGGTGAGGTTGGAAAGACAGCTGGGAGATGGAGTCAGATGATGTGGGTCCAAGTTCATTGCGATAATGACACTGAATTTTATTTCTAATGTGTTGAGTGTGTTATTTTAAGTGTGTTTTATTTTAATTGGTGAGTTAAGGAGGGACATTTGTTCTATTCGCATTTTTTTTTTTTTTTTTTTTTTTTTTTTGCGGTACGCGGGCCTCTCACTGTTGTGGCCTCACCCGTTGCAGAGCACAGGCTCCGCACGCGCAGGCTCAGCGGCCACGGCCCACGGGCCCAGACGCTCTGCGGCATGTGGGATCCTCCCAGACCGGGGCACGAACCCGAGTCCCCTGCACCGGCAGGCGGACTCTCAACCACTGCTCCACCAGGGAAGCCCTCTATTCGCATTTTAACAAACTATCTAGATCAGTGGATTTCAACAGAGAGTGATTTTGCCCTCCAGGAGATATTTGGCAATGTCTGGAAACTTTTTTTTTTTTTTAATTTTAACAAATAGATGAGTGCTAGCGTTATCTCAGGTAGAAGTGAGGGATGCTGAGCAGGATATTATCTCTAAGAAATTTAACTACTGACTTTGAAAAGGTAACTTTTAAACCTTTGAGAATCTTCCTATTTTGCCACAGAGGATAACTTAGTTCAGAGACTAGGATGCACTCACTACCTGCTCCTGGAGACAAAGAAGCACCAACTGTTGCTCAGCTGTGCAGATCTATTCATGAAAGTTACACCAAACCTTTCTTCCACTGAACCTTTGAATATTCCTTTACCTCCTTAAAAAAGACACTAGAGACCTATTAACTGTAAAGATAAATATATTTTGACCATAGACATAGCTATAGCTATAGATATAGATATACATCATACAATAGTGGAATGGAGAATATAACCTCAATAAACACTCCTATTAGAAAGTGGAATGATGGGAGGCTTACAGCCATCACCAGTCCATAGAAATTCCAAAATCCCAGTGGGCAAATTTGCCAGATACCATTACATTGAGGGTAGGAAAGGTTTTTTGAATAGGCCCTGATTCTGCTTCTTGAGGGGGTTCCCTGGTTTATTTTTTTCTGTACCTTTTGACTCATGCTCTGGAACATTCTTACTTTGCTATCACCCTATTGAGCCACTGCTGGAGAGTCCATAGAGAATATTCCCTTATTGATGGTTGAGCAGATTTCATAGTCTGCTTCCTGTCTGTTGAAAGTTGAGGGCCCAGAGATATTTTCATAACTTCGGTGGTCTAGGACTCTTTACATCAGGTTGGTATTGCATTTGCAAATTCAGCCTTCTCAAAGAGTTTGTAAGTTTTCTATGAATTTATACTAATCATGTACTAAAGCTGCACCGACTGTTCTTTTTGAGATATGCTTCTTTTCTGTATTTCATTATAGCTTATTTGAGTTTATTTAATGGACTACGTATGCTATATTCTTGTCTTGGCAATTGCAGAGGCTGAAGAAAAGAGGCACATTTGTGCAAGACCATTTCAGGCCTCTGTTTACATTATGTCCATTTACATACTATTTGTCACATGTCTACACACAATATCAGAGGAGCACAGGAATATATTCTTCCCAAATAGGTCAAAGGAAGTTAGAGAATATATGCTGAACAATAATTTAATATACCACACATACCATAAGATTGGTAAGCAGGATATCTTCAGGATCCCAGGGGTGAAAGGAAGAGCAGACATCTAGTCACTAGAGAGATTCATTGAATTAAAGGATGAACAAATCCCACATTCAGTGATGTCACAGTTAGTGACAGAGATTAATTGCTCTGTGAAGTTTAGGAATTAGTCATTAGTATTGGCAGTGCAGTAGGTATAATGGAATGAATGGAGTAATGCCAAATTTGGATCAGATAGGCTATGTGACCTTAAGGACTAGTTATGAACCAATTTGTACCTAGTTCCTGTTCAGTTAAAAGCAATAATTATTGTCTAGTTTACATATTATATACAAAATCTATCTATCTATCTATGGAGATAGACTACATATTTAGACTACATATTTAATCATTATTTAAATAGTATATTCCTCTGATTCCGACCTTCAGCACATACCATACCTGCATTTATTTCTCTTCCTTTTAGCTGACAAAGAGGATTAGATTGCAAAGAGAATTTTTGTTAACCCCAGTAGATGTAGTGAAGTGTATAGTTGCAGTGATAGGAGAAAGGAAATAATATTATAAATTAAAGTCTCACATAATTAGAAATAATTATTTAATGTGATGGTAGATATAATTGAGTACATTCTGGGCTGTGATTGGAGAAATACCTCAAGCACTACTGTGCGTGTTCAATCTGCATCTACCCTGAATATTTATACCAACTTTAATTATCACACTGGAGATTTATAAAGCGATTTCAGATTATATTCTTTCTCTAAGAGAAAAATAAATAAATTCGTTAAACTCTATGATGAAGACAAAACTATAGACCAATTTTCATGCAGAAGGCATAAAATCCTAGTAGGTCAATCTGCATAATGCATTTTAAAAACAATCCACTAAGCTTCTGAGTTAAAAGGGCAATTTGGGCATAGGCTTAAATCTCCACTTCTTGTTTTAAATGCATAGTAATGCTATATAAAATGTATAAACACACAATACACATTAAAAATGCATATTTGCATTTAATAAAAGAAAGAGAAAAGTGGAAAGAAAGCACTTACTGGTGAGTGAGAGATGAGGCTGCTTTGCCCTAGGGGTTCTGATATCACCATTAGGGCCTGGAGATTAAATGCCAAAGGAATATCCACATCAGATCCATGTTCAGTAGAAAGCTTGAACTCTGGATCCATGTTTACTTCTTGTAGTGAAGCTGGAGGTGATCCTCAGGGCCCCAAGCCGTAGGGAATATCGGTTACATGCCCAGGAAAATATTCCTTGGCGCTGGAACTGTGAATAATTTTCCTAAGACACTACAGAATCTCTAGTAACTAAAGACGGTTTTACAATCTGTTTCCGGGTAAGTGTTCCTCAGAAAGCTTTCAAAGCAGAAGTCAGAAAACTATTCATAGGGCAGTCTTTTATAAGTAAGATATATTTGCAACAGATTCCCATGGATTAAGATTATACAGAACATATCTATTACCAGAATTTAAAAAAAAAACAATAATCAACAATAAAATGAAAGCCAAATAAACAAAATAAGTGTGAATACAGTAAAGCATTATTCTAAATAGTCCATGGGTTAAAACAAAGACCAAAGTAAAAATTGTTAGATGTTTGTATTGTTTTTGATTTTTAAAAATGTTTAACTTATTCAGATTCCAGCAAAGTGGAAGTTAGAAGCAAACTCATAGCCTTAAATGCATTTTAGTATTGTATGAATATTTGAAAATGAATTAGCTAATCATTATACTTAAAAACTAAAAGAATTCAACAGAGTAAATTTTAAGAAAGTAAAATAAATGCAATGAAACAAGTTAAAAAATACTGAAATAAGTAGGAATAGATATATAGATAAATGAAATAGAATTGAAGGGTCCAGAAATAAATCCATACACATATAATCAAAAACTGATTTTTCAACAAGGGTATCATGATAATTAAATGGGGGAAAGAACAGTCTTTTCAACAAATAGTGCTGAGAGAACTGGATATTCACATGCAAAAACCTGGGTTTGGACCCCTATCCTACACCATATACAGCGATTACCTTAAAAAGAATCAAGGACCTAACTGTAAATATAAAGCAATACATTTAGAAAAAATTGGGTACAATTTTCATAACCTTAGGTTAGGCAAAGTTTCTTTAGCTATAACACTAAAATCATAATTATAATAAGAAAAAATAGATAAATTGAGCTGCTTCAAAACTAAAAAATTTTGTGCTTCAAAGGATACAATCAAGAAAAAGACAACTGGGCTTCCCTGGTGGCGTAGTGGTTGAGAGTCCGCCTGCCGAAGCAGGGGATACGGGTTCGTGCCCTGGTCTGGGAGGATCCCGTGTGCATGGAGCGGCTGGGCCTGTGGGCCATGGCCGCTGAGCCTGCACGTCCGGAGCCTGTTCTCCGCAATGGGAGAGACCACGACAGTGAGAGGCCCGTGTACTGCCAAAAAAAAGAGAAAAAAGACAACCAACAAAATATGAAAAATAGACATAAACTATATATCTGTTAAGAGACTTGTATCTAGAATAAACAAAAAATTCTTTCAGCTCACCAGTTTTTTTAAAATGACTCAAAAAATCAGATAAAGCATTTGAATAGACATTTCTCCAAATAATATACACAAGTGGTTAATAAGCACATGAAAAGTTTCTCAACATCATTAGTCATAAGGAAATGCAAATCAAAACCACAGTAAGATAACATTTCACACTCACAAAGACAGCTACAATCAGAGACAGGCCAATAACAAGTGTTGGTAAAGATACTGAGATATTAGAATCTTCAAACAATGTTAATGGGAAAGCAAACTGGTGTATTCACTTTGGTAAACAGTTTGTCAGTTCCTCAAAAAATTAAACAAAGAGTTGCCATATAAACCAGAAATTTCACTCTTGGGTGTATAGCCAAGAGAATTAAAAAGATAAGTTCACACAGAAACTTGTACATGAATGTTCATAGCAGCATAATTCATAATAGCTAAAGAGTGGAAACAGCTCAAATATGTATCAACTGACAATTGAAAGATAAAATGTGGCATATCCATAGAATGGAAGGTTATTTCCCATAAAAAGCAGTGAAGCACTGATACATGCTATGACTTGGATGAACCTTGAAATATCATGCTAAATGAAAGAAGCAAGTCACAAAAGATCACGTATTGTATGATTCTATTTATACAAAATGTCCAGAATGGGCAAATCTATAAAGACCTAAAATAGATTAGTGGTTGCTTAGCCTAGGAGAGAGAGGGAAAGCATGGGGAGTGACTAATGATGAATATGCGGGGGTTTTTTTGATATGAAGAAAATTTTCTAAACTTAGACCATAGTGATGGTTGCACATCTCTGTCAGTATACTAAAGACCACACTGAGTTTTAGACTATAACAGGCTGAATTTTATGTAATAATTTATCAATAAAGGTATTTTAAGTTAATGAAGTAATATACAATGAAACATAATAAAGTTAGGTTAGAAAACCAAATTCATTATTTGAAAAGACTAAATGATGGAGTTCTGGCAAGACTCATCTAGAATATATAAGTGATAAATTCTCCGTTCTTAAGTATCATAAAATTAACCTATCTTCAAATAGTTTATATTTTAAAGGAGAGAAAATATTATACCTAGTACGTTATTTTAACAATTTATTGAACTATAATTTATATACCATAAAATTGAGCCACCCACTTTAAGAATATAATTCAGTGATTTTTATTAAGTTTATAATTTTAACACCATCAACACAACTTAGTTTTAGAACAATTCCATCACACCCCCAAATCCCCATGACCCCATTCTCAGACAAACCTCACTCCCCACTCAAGCCCAAACTACCAAAGATTTGCTTTCTGCAAGTGCAAATTCCCCTTTTCTGGATATTTCATATAAATGGAATCATCAATTACATAGTGTGTGTGTGTGTGTGTGGTGAGAGAGAGATCTGTTTTACTGACCATAATGTTTCTGAGGTTCATCCATATTGTAGCTTGATCAGTATTTCAAATATTCCTTTTTATTAGTGAGTATTATTTAATGGTATGCATGTGCCACATTTGCCTTATCCACTTCCCAGTTGATGGATATTTGGATTGTTTTCAATTTGGGCTATAATAATAATGATGCTGCTATAAACATTCACATCCAGGTCTTTGTGTAGATATATGTATTTCTTTCTCTGTTAGAGTCTTAGGAATGAAATTGCTGGGTTTTATGAGCACTAATATGTAGAAGAAACTGGAAATGTGTGTTCAAAACAATGGTGGTTGTAGTTTATCCACATCCTCACCAACTCTTGACATTGTATGTCTTTTTATTACAGTCAGTGGGTATATCTCATTGTGGTTTTAAATTACATTTCTCCAATGACTAATGATTGTAACTACACTTCAAAAGCTTATTAGCCATCTGTATGTCTTATTTTGTGAAATATATATTCAAAAGCTTTAGCCAATCTTAATTGGATACTTTGTCTTCTCACTGAGTTCTAAGTATTCTTTACGTATTCTAGATACCAGTCTTTTATCAGATATAAGATTCATAAATATTTTCTCCTAGTACTCTATAATATTTTTAATGGCATAATTATAAGTACAATTTTATCTTTTATGAAGTTTAATGTATCATTTTTATTTTATGGCTCATGCTTTTGGTATTGTATCTAAAACCTCTTGACCTAATTTAAGGTCAAGAAGATTTTCTCAGGACTTCCCTGGTGGTCCAGTGGTTAAGACTCTGTGCTTCCAATGCAGGGGGGCGGCGGCAGGTTCAATCCCTGGTTGGGGAACTAAGATCCTGCATGCTGCGTGGCGTGGCCAAAAAAGTAAATAAAAGAAGGTTTTCTCTTATGTTTTCTTCTTAAAAATTTATAGTTTTAGTTCTTACATTTAGATATATTATTTGTTTTGAGTGGATAATTGTATGTGGCATGTGATAAGGAATTTAAGTTTTTTTGTGTGTGTTTGTTTGGTTTTGCATGTGGATATCCAATTATCCCAACACTGCTTGCTGAAAAGATTATTCTTTCTCATTGAATTGTCTTGGCCTCTGTTAAAAATTGATTAACCATAAATTTAACAGTTTATTTGTAGACTATCAATTCAACTCCATTAATCGATATGGCCATCTGTATGCCAATACCACACTACTTAATTACTGTGGCTTTACAATATACTTGGTAATCAGGCAGCATAAGTGTCCCCAAATTTTTCTTTTAAAGAGTTTTTGGCTAATCTGGGTCCTTTGCATTTCTATATAAAGTTTAAGATAAGCTTATCAATTACAGGAGAAAATCTTACTAAGATTTATATAAGGATTTCATAAAATCTATACATCAATTTGGAGAGAATTGCTATTTTAATATTAAGTTCTTCATTTCATGAACATGGAAAGTCTCTCCATTTATTTAGATCTGTGACAATTTCTCTCAGCAATGTTTTATGGTTTTGGTAGCCAAAGCTTATACTTTCTTAATTAAATTTATTCCTAAATACTTTATTTTTATGATGTTGTTAATGGAATTGTTTTCTTGGTTTAATTTTCAGATTGTAACTAGCATATCAATTATTTTGAAACATAAGTAAAACCGAATGAATGAAAACAATGAATTTAATACAATTGATTCAAAGATAAATATATAATTTTTTCACTTTATGAATTTATTTTGTTATTCTAAGGCCTATATGTATATAGGTCTTCATCAAATATAATTAGACCTATTGACTTGGAGGTGCACTACACATCAATACCCTTGCAATAATGTGTTTATTTATTCTGCTTTCTTTACTTCCATGTAACTTTTGTTTTAACCCTGAATGTTTTTCCTTCTTGTATCTATTCAAAATTATAAAAGTGTTCCATTAAAAAAAAAAGACGTATGGATAGTTTTGATTAGGTTACAGCTATATATCAGTAGCTTTCTTATTTTACATGTCACTGTATCTATCATTAACCCCACTAACAGAACATCATATCCCTTTGATTACTAAATTCACTCAAATAGGGAGAATTCTAGCTATCCTAAGTGCTTCTCCCTGTCTCAACATGAAAATTTTACTTTAGGACTATTACAGGAGAACAGTTCCTCTTCTGTTTGATAAAAACCTGCACATTTAATAGGTAGAGTAGTATTTGCAAATGGAACTACCAGATAAAATGTACTGAAGAAGAACTATTTTTAGAAATCCCAGAAAATTCTCCAACATACAATCAAATTATAACTGATCTGGAAGTCAGTAGACTTATACTATGTATAATTCAAGAAATAACCAGAGAATTAGCTGTGGTCTCAGAATCCCTATAAGCAAAAACTCCAAGTCTTAGGCAGAATATTTGGAGCAGAGCCCATAAGAGTCCAACTTAATACTTGTAACTTGTTACCTAAACTTTCCAATATTTTAAAACTAAAGCCAAGGAAAGTCTCCAGTCAACAGTAACCAGAAAAAAAAATTGAGAAAGATACAAGAAAAAATATCTCTGTACCTTTGTACTAGTGCTTGTAATATGCTAAGCTAATAAAAAAAAACACCTAATTTTTAAGGCTATAGATTCGTCATAGATATGCAAAGCAATTAACAAATAGTTATACCTTGCTTCTCAGTAATACCTAAACTAAACAATACACTTTGGATCAAGCTGTAGCCAAATTCTTTACTATAGTAGATTTATATTCAGCTTTCTTTAAGACCCCTATGGATAAGCATATCCAAACAACTTAGTTGCTTTCACTTGAGAAAAAGTCAACAGTTTAACTGGAAAATTATGCTTCAAGTTAGATTTATGAAATTCTATCCTATTTCTTCAGAATCTTATATCAAACTCTTAAATTCTCAGCTCCAAAATACGGATGACTACTTCTTATGTTCCACTGATCTGGACAATTTAGCACTAACTCTATCTATCTACTGACTGATAATGACCATAGAGCTTCTCACAAAGTAAGAAAAGCTCCGATGTTTTCAAACAACTGTTTATTATCTCAGTTGTCAACTGTCATTGGAGGGAGGACATTATCTAGAGATATACCCCACATTATTCAAAATTACTCAAGATGAGTCAACTATCTATTGTAAAAGTGTGTACCAAACATGTCTGAACCAGCAAGGCATCTTTTTTTTTTTTTTTTTTTTTTTACTAAATAAACATCTGAGAACCAATACAATGGAACCCAGAAAGTTAAAATACCACCACTGATCTCAAAATAATAACTCTTCAACATCCACCTATACTGACTCTCTCTGATTATAAACCTTATCTTTTGTAAGTAAAGGAAAAGCTAAGTGTTACTCTGGGCATATTTACTTAACAACATGGCACACATTAAGGACCCATTACTCTTAGTGACCTATCCTTACCTCTAGTAGCCAAGGTTTATCCTTCTTACTATAAGTTTCTTGAAAATACTGCTCTATGTTGCTATGCTATATATCCTTGTAAAATCATTAGCCTTCAATGATAGAGGAAAAATCTTCAGTGCCTCAAAGCAAAAGAGTGACATGTCTTATATAATTAAAAAAAAAAAGAAAAGTTAGATGGCATCCTATTTTCAAGTGGTGAACCATTCCTGAATACCTAGAATAAATTCTACCTGGTAATGGTGTGTAATTCTCTGTATACATTTTTGGATATGACTTGCTAATATTTTGTTGAGAGTATTTGCATGTATATTCATGAGAGATATTGGTCTACAGTTTTCCTTTCTTGTAATTCTTTATCTACTTTTAGTTTGAGGGTAATGTTGGCCTTATAGAATGAATTTTAATGTTCTCTCTGTTACTATATTCTTGAAAAGATTGTGGAGAACTGGTATCACGTCTTCTTTAAATGACTGTAGAATTCACCAGTGAAACTATATGGGCCTGGTGTTTTAATGGAGAAGGTTATTTATATTTGATCCAATTCATTTAACAGGTATATGCCTATTTAGACTATCTATCTTTGTTTGTGTGAGTTTTGGTAGTTTGTGTCATTCAAGGAATTGGCTCATTTCATCTAGGTTATTGAATTGTAGGCATAGAGTTGTTCAAAGTATTCTGTTATTATCATTTTGAAGTCCATGGTATGAGTATTGATGTCTCTTCTTTCATTTCTGATATTGGCAATTTATGTCCTTTCCATTTTTTTCTTGTTTGGCCTGGCTAGAGTTTTATCATTATATTGACTATTTTAAAAAAACAACTTTTGATTTTGTTGAAAGTCAATCAATGTAATCTATAACATCAACAAGCTAAAGAAAAAAAATCACATGATCATATCAATAGATGCAGGGGGTGGGGAGGTGGGAGGGGATGACAAAATCTAACATCCATTTATTTATGATAAAATCTTCTGGCAACTAGTAAAAAAGAAGAAAAAGAAATGCTTAGGTATAAATCTAACAAAATATATACAGGATTATATGCTGCAATGCTATGATGAAAGACATTAAATAAAATTTAAATAAATGGAGAGACATTCTATGTTCATGGATTCAAAGACTTAATATTGTTAGAATGTCAATTCTTCCAAACCTGATCTATAGATTTAATGCAATCACAATCAAAATTCCAGCAAGCTATTCTGTAAGTATCAGTTAACTAAACTTAAAGTATACATGGAAAGGTAAAAGACCCAGAAGAGCCAATACGACACTAAAAAGGGACAAAAAAGTTGCAGGACTCACACTACCAGATTTCAATACTTACTGTAAAGAAATAATAATCAAGAGAGTGTGATATTGGGGAAAAAATAGATACACAGATCAATGGAACAGTATAGATAACTTAGAAATATACCTAAATAAATAACGGTGACTGATCTTTGAAATAGAATCAAAAGAAATTCCATGAAGAAAGGATTGGCTTTTGAACAAATGGTGCTGGAATGATTAGATGTCCATATGAAAAGAACAATAAAACAAAACAAAAAACCTTCTCTCAGACATCATACCTTTTTCAGAATTTAACTAAAAATGATCATAGACCTAAATGTAAAGTGCAAAACTATAAAATTTATAAGAGAAATGAGAAATGTACATAAATTTGGATTTAACAGTGATTTTAGATGTGACATCAAGAGCATAGTTCATTTTAAAAAATTGATGTTTGACTTTATTTAAATAAAAAAAAACTTATGTTTTACAAAATACACTGCTAAGAAAATCAAAGACAAGCCACAAACTGGGAGAAAATATTTCCAAAACACATTCTGATAAAGGACTTGTATCCAAAATACACAAAGAATTCTTAAAGCAACAAGAAAACAAACAACTCAATTAAACAATGAGTCAAACATCCATGCAGGGATTTCTCTCGTGGTCAAGTGGTTAAGAATCTGCCTCCCAGTGCAGGAGACATTGGTTCAATCCCTGGTTAGGGAACTAAGATCCCATATGCAACTAAGCCCGCGTGCCATAAGTACTGAGCCTGCATGCCACAAGTAAGACCTGATGCAGCCAAATAAATAAAATAAATAAATAAATAAATAAAATACTTAAAAACAAATCCAGACACTTTACCAAAAAAAGATACATAAATAGCATATAAGTAAGTATATGAAAATATACCCAATATAATGTCTCATTATGGAGTTTAAATTGAAATAACAATGAGATCCCACTACATGCTTATTAGAATGACTAAAGAATAAACAAAAACACACACAGAAAGCACCCGCACATAAGCAACAAAAAAACCCTTACGATAGAAATTGTTGGCAAGGGTGCAGCACAATAGTAACACTCATAGGTTCCTGGTGAGAATGTAAAACAGAATAAGAAAGCCTCTTTGGAAGACAGTTTGGCAGTTTCTTACAAAGGTAAACATAAGCTCAACATGTGATCCAAGAATCCTGGTATTTGGCATTTACCCATATGAGTTGAAGACTTATGTCCACACAAAAACCTGCATAAAAATGTTTATTGCAGTTTATACATAAATCCCACCTGCTGCAAACTAGAAGCAGTCAAGGTGCTCTGCAAGGAGTGATTGGATAAATCACCTGAGGTATGTCTAGTCAATGAAATACTATCCTGTCATAAAAAAGAAATGAGCTATCGAGCCACGAAAAACATGGATGGATCTTAAATTCATATCGCTAAGTGAAGTCGTAAAAGGCTACATATGACATTCTGGAAATAGCAAAGCTATAATGCTGGTAGATGTCAGTGATTTTAAGATTTTAGGGTTTAGGAGAGAAGGTTGAATTGATGAAGCACAGGAGATTATTTTAGGGCACTGACACTATTCTGTGTGATACTATAACATTAATTATATGTTACTATGTATTTCACAACCTATAAAACTTTACAGTAGAAGGAATGAAGCTTAATGAATGCAAATTGAAAAGAAAATATATTTATGCAGTCAGAGGATCCTAAAATGGAAAGTTGAATGTGACAAAGGTATCTATCTATATTACACATTTATGAAAGAACCTCACTGAAGAGGGTAGAAGGAATAAGCAGTGGCCTAAGTAACTTCAGATATGAATAGATAAGTCTAAAGCCAAAAGGAACTGCAAATAAGCACAGCATTTTAGTTAAAAGTTGTTTCCCATAGGGGTACTGGCTAACACTTCCAATACTGCTATACGTGTATACTGGATTTGAACAATTAAGTAAATAGATGGTGAAGTAGGACCAAGGTTTCTCAGAGTTGGAATTGGAGATTACAAGTAAACAAGGGATAGAGGCTAGAATAATCCACATGGTAATAGATTAGCATTGGAGACATCAGTATGAACTTATGTTTAGCAGATGGTTAACATACTGGAGTATTTACAGATCTGTGTATATACAAACATTAGTATATACAAGTATATGTTTCTGTTCTCTTAGCTAAGAGTATCTAGACTCAACTATAAGTAGCCATAAGCACAACAAGCACTCAGATGTTGGTTTCTAATACCATTCTCTAATACAAAGAATCCGGACTTCTTGGAAAAATGGCTGATTCTAAGACTGAGACAAGATAGACAGATGATAGATAGATAGTAAATTAGATAGATGATAGATAGACATAGAGATATAGATGGTTGATAGATATAGATAGATACTCCTATCTTTATCTATCTATCTATCTATCTATCGTCTATCTATCTATCACCCTACCACCTTCTAGTGCCAGAAAACAGCACAATGATAGGAGTGCATTAAAGGGACATAGGAGCCATCAGAAAGAGCTCTTAATGGCCAATCCTGGAAAATATGGGGAACTTAAATAAGATAGTATTGGTTGGGGCTTCCCTGGTGGTGCAGTGGTTGAGAATCTGCCTGCTAATGCAGGGGACATGGGTTCGAGCCCTGGTCTGGGAGGATCCCACATACCGCGGAACAACTGGGCCTGTGGGCCACAACTACTGAGCCTGCGCACCTGGAGCCTGTCCTCCGCAACAAGAGAGGCCGCGATAGTGAGAGGCCCGCGCACCGCGATGAAGAGTGGCCCCCGCTTGCCACAACTAGAGAAAGCCCTCGCACAGAAATGAAGACGCAACACAGCAAAAATAAATTAATTAATTAATAAACTCCTACCCCCAACATCTTAAAAAAAGATAGTATTGGTTGATAATTCAAAGTATAAAATATCCTCATGTTCATTCTGATATAAATGAGTAATTGAGTAAATAAAGAAATAGGGAGATGAGACACATCACTTACACCAAACAATTCCAAATTATTTGTGTAGATGTTCTGCCCTTAAGGAGGTAGACTATAACCCCTCACTCTTCAAGAGTGGACTCAGCATAGTGACTCCCTTCCGAGGAGTACAGTATGGAAGGGAGGGACAAAGAGTAACTTTACAGTGGACAAATCTGACAAACACTATTTCAGCCAGGTGGTCAGGTTAGCATCACTTAACTTTATTAAGGCATATTGACAGTATGTGCTCCTGGTATAATGTGAAGAGAATGGCACTTTACCTCTGTGATCTTTCTCCTCAGATTGTATAAACCAAGGCTAATCATGAGTAAAACATCACAGAAATCTCAATTGAAGAACATTCTACAAAATGCTGACCTGTGCTTCTCTAAACTGTCAAGGTCATCAAAAGCAAGGAAAGTTTGAAAAACAGTCATAGTCGAGAGGAGCTTAAGGAGATGATAATAAAATGTAATATGGCATCTAGATAGGATTCTGGAACCCAAAAAGGACATTGGGTAAAAGCTGAGAGGACTTTAGATAATAATAACATTCATACTCATTCATTTTCTGTAACAAATGTACGATACTAATTTAAGGTGTTCTAATAGGGGAAACTGGATGCAGGATATATGGACACTCTCTGCCCTATTTTCACAATTTTTCTGTAAATCAAAAAGTGTTAAAAAATAGGGCTTCCCTGGTGGCGCAGTGGTTGAGAGTCCGCCTGCCGATGCAGGGACACGGGCTCGTGCCCCGGTCCGGGAAGATCCCACATGCCGTGGAGCGGCTGGGCCCGTGAGCCATGGCCGCTGAGCCTGCGCGTCCAGAGCCTGTGCTCTGCAACAGGAGAGGCCACAACAGTGAGAGGCCCGCGTAACGCAAAAAAAAAAAAAAAAAAAAAAAGTGTTAAAAATAAAAAGTTTCTATGTAAAAAATCAGCAGCTTTCTGTGTAACTCCAAAAGTCAATTAGAAGGTGAAATGCCATTCCTCAAGCATGGACAAAACATTATAACAATTAGAAATAAGCATTCCTAGAAAGATTTGGGTTCTAAATGAAGAAAACTCCAAAAAAAAAAATACACAGAAAAAGTGGTGGTGAATAAATAGGCAAGTGTTTCACTTTTTTTGAACAAGAACTATGAATATTATAAATGTGTTTTTTCCAGTTTTTGTTGTGGTTGTTACTTGACAGTTAAACTCTGAAGTTCCTCTGAGAGAATAAGCAGTTGAGGAATTCTGGGTCAACATGTTATATTTTACATACATGTTCAGTGTGTCTGTCATGCAGACTAAAGGGAATGAGAGAGAAAGTTATAGCCTAGCAAGATGTGAACAAAACTCTGGAGCTATATGCAGACTTAATGCTGAGGATAGTGTTATAGGTACTTCACAGAACTGTTACAGGTACTTCACAAAACTGGTGCTCAGCTTGTCTGAAGAGGATGAGAATGAGTAGTGGAAATAATCTCCAGAAACCTCAGGGAAGTATTGACAATGCCCTGGTCAGTTTAGAGACAGAATGCCTGCATAAACTTTAGTTAAGAACATATGTTTGTTTGTAAATGGCATAAAATCACTTCCCAGCCTTTCTTCACAGGAAAAGGATGTCATTTTATAAGAAATCAGTTTGTATAGGATCCAAACAGGGTTTTATAAACAATATAAACAGGTAATTTCAATGAAATTGATTTTATTTTTCCTTAGTATAAATCACAGGCACAACAGTCCCATCATCCGAAGGCCTGTTTTTCAATGGTTAGAGTCTGGTGTTTTAGATTAGAGTTTCTTCCTTTGATATCGCATAGTCTTATATTTTAAAAGTTAAAATAGGTTTTCAAGATTGATTGGAGGTGAACAAAAATTAAAATATAGCTTGAAACCAAACATTTAGACTTTTAAGTTATTCTTGTTTTCTTGATTTTTTTCTTTAAAGGTGAATAGAATTGTCACTGCAGAGCTGTGTTTTTTATTTGTCTCTGGAATGAACTTTGGTTAATTCCACAAAGGCTATGGAGAGCTTTTAAAGAACAAGAGAACCACGTGCCTCCAGGGACTTGTCAGCACTTAGTATTGCTTGTTTTCTGTTCTCTTTGTTTTCAATAAGAAACAAACTTTAGAATTTAAACAAGAAATGCATACCTCATTAAGTATGAGCCTGTGTGGGAAACAAAATAAGCTAGAGACTTCCATATGGGGGGAGGTTAACCAGTAGAGAACAATGCTGGGGTAATAAACCCCAGGACTGGATGATCTGGCTATTAAGAGGCTTGTATCCCTCAGGAGACCTTTATAGAGGTATTAGAAATGGAGGTAAACATGGAAAATTAGAACCCTGTTGATTTTCCTAGACCTTGTTCATAGCCCTAAAAGACACACATGAAGTTAAACAGAAGACATGGTTTTTTAGCATCTTTGGTCAGTTCCAATCAGCAGAGGGTGAGTTGGCTTCAGTAAGGTTGCTCTATATTGCATGTTTATAATTTATAGCACACCTTCACATATTTGAGTTTATCTCTTTGTTCTAAATAAAATACCCCTCTTTTTCCTTGTGCTCTACAAATCTTGAATTTAAACCCCTTGTCTTTATTTTTTAAGCTCCAATTTATACCTCAACCCCACCACCCATTCATCCAGTGAAACTGATATCTGAAATGTTAAGTCTATTGGCTTCTTTTCAAACTTTCTTGCCTGATTTCTCCGGAAAATGTGATACCCCAACAAGGCTCTGTCATCTTAAAGTGCCTCACTTAGCTTGTGAGTCATCAACCCCTCCTCTCTCCCTGTGGCCACTCCATTTCCATCTTATTTTCTATTTAGATCTCATTTTTACACCTTGAATTTTACATTCATAAGCTCTCATTCTTTTCCCTCGCTTTTTTATTTTCATCTGACTTCACGTATGTAACACTTAGACACCTATGTTCCGAATCTCTACCATGAAACCAGGATTCTCCCTGTGCTCCAGAATCTTATTTCCACAACTCGTAAACATCTGTCTGCTCTACAATGTCCTGTAGACCCTTCACACTCACTGTGGTCAAAACCAACATCTTCATCTTTTCTCACAGATCTGCTGTTTTGATCTCTAAAGACGTAATCTAATCATTCCACTAGAAATCATGGGGTCATCCTAGTCTCTTTCTTATACTGCATTTCTCCATCTAATTGGCCACTGAGTCCTCTTACTTTTACAATGTATACACCTCTCCAATCAGTTCTCCTTTTTGCCATTCCATCTGACAGTGCTCTGGTTCAAGTTCTTTTAGAGTTTTCTGATCAGTCTCCTCACTTCCTCTCAGGTAGTTTTTCTAAAATGAAAATGTGTCATATGATTCTGATTCTTAATCATATGTATCTCCTTCGTGATTACAGGACAGAGTAGACTCTCTTTGTCTCGTGAACTCTTCACCTTTACACCCAGGTCCTTGGGTACCTTCAGCCTGGTCTCCACTGGACTCCAGATTTCACTCTCTGAATGTCCTCATGTAGCCTAATGGTTTTTGAAGCTTCTGAGTGATGTATTTTAGAATATCATTCTCCTCAGCCTGGGAGAATGAATATTATTTCAAAAGACCAATTTAAAACATCATTCAATTGGTTAACTCTTATACAAATACCCAGTTCTCAATATTCCCCCTCCTGCGATGAATTTAATCATTCACTTCATGTGCTTTAAAAGCATTTTGTACAAACCGTTTTCACCCAGCAATCCTCTCCCATGGTTCTGCTGTTGGAATTATATTTTCACACATCCCAGCTCTGTAACCAGCTCTGTGACCTTCTCCCAGTAATTGGAAAAAAAATTGAGGTCAAAGACATTCACATTGTTGTTCATCTTTGTATTCCCAGCATCTATAGCAGCTCTCTGGTAACTTATAGGCACTCAAATACACCTTAAGCGAGCATCAACTTAGGAACTCCACTTCTACTATCTAGAAGCTAATGATAAGGCTGGGTGTGATTCACAAGGAGACAAGGTGAATCACATCCAGCCTCATCACTAGCTTCTAGATGGTGGAATTCTAGAAAACGTGATATTTCACAGAGGCCCAAAGGATATGACTCAGGCTAAGTGAATATCTCCCTATCTCAATGCAACCAGACACTTTTCCTCAGAGCTTGGAAAATTGGCTTTTGCTATTTTCCTCAAAAAAAACCCCAAAATGTTTGCATTCCCACCAAGCCATCAGGTAAAAAGGATAATCTGTCTCCTTCAGCAATTCAGAATTTGAAATAGAACATATCCAAGTTCGAAAGCTATGTTTTACCTGAGTTTGAAGAAAGTGATGTTAAGTGCTAGTACTATAATAATATTTTATATAAACTACATTTATGTTATAGTTTCTACCTTTGTTATTTTATTCTTGTATTTTCTGTTTTACTTTCCCCCTTATTACCTAATCACCTTCTTATTATGAAGGAAATAGCCATAACAAGAGAACAAGCAAGCAATATTGCTCAATGTAAAACAGGGACTAGAATGACTGAAATTGTAATAGTTAAATTATTAAGTGCTTATCCTGTAACAGACTCTGTTCTAAGAACTTACAAAGTATTTTCCCTGTATAACACTTTATAAATATATTAACCTATTTAATATTTAGAATAGTTCTAATGGATAAGTACTATTATTATTTCCAAGTTACAAATGAACAATTGAGTCACAACAGAGATCAACAACAGGCCTGAGGTCAAAGAGCAAGATACAGAGCTGGGATTCTAACCCAGGCAGTTTGTTTGGCTGTGCCTTTAACCACTATGCCATACTGCTCCCTTACTGGAAAAAAGGGACAGGGTATTGAGTTAAATATTAAAGTTAGAACCACTGGGTATCCATACACAGATATATGATCACACAGGACATATCAAAGGTGAGGATATAAATAACTTAGAACTATTTAAAGACATTTCCCATTTATACAAATTACTTAGAAGAAACTGTAATTATCCTAGAAATAACCACTTATTAATATAGACAACTTAATCATAGTTGTTGACCCATGTGTTGTTTTTGAAAAGGACAGCAGGTTTAATTTATTAAAATTCACTGTGTAATGACCCAGAACCACATTCTAACAACAGGTGATTTAACCTGTATAAAAATAAACCCATTGGTATTAATGAATCAAGGAATCTCAAGGCTTTGGTGTGAGGTGCAGCTCAGAACAAAAGGTCCTTTAACGCTCATGCTTTATACACTGTGATTTTTCAGTCCAATTTTATCTGATATAAAGGATTTGTTAAAGGGCCAAATTCATCCTTTGTATATTTTGTGAATCATTAATTGCACCTTATTTTCTTTGTCTTGATGGGCAATTTTGGTTTGTTTTGCTTCTTACATTCACTTCCTTCTCCTGACAAATTCATCCTAATAAGATGCTTCTGTATTTACACAGTTTAAATACCACACTAAACTTCAATGCCCTTGATTTTGCTTCTCATATTTTGTCATCCTTAACAACTGCAGGCAGATAATTCGCTTTATGGATTAGCTGTAGCTCTACAAATGTGAGCTCACTTCAGCACATTAAGATACCTTTGCCTTACACCTCTTCTCCATTTTTCTCTGTAGCTTTCTTTTCACCCTGAAATCTCATGTGTACCTGAAAATTGCACTTTCTGCTTTTTCATGGCCTTGGTGACATATAAAGGGACCTTGGTAGCTTTCTCCAGGGTCCTGTCCAGAGCCCATTTTCCCCTTCTATGATATGCTGGGTGACTGTATCCAGACCCATGGTCCAACACACATAAATATGCCTGCAGTTTATACTGATAGATGTTTAGACCCACCCTTTCTAAGAAAAATAATTTATGACTTCATCTTCAATTTCCCATTGGTTACTCCTACCCTTAGAAAACTCACACCTCAATGGGAAAGAAAAAAGAAAACTGTAATTGAGAGTAATATGAAAGCACAGAAGAGGGGCATCCAACGGTGTCTGGTGTGGTAGAAAGATTCCAGGAAGCTGATATATTGAGGATGAATAATAGGAGCCAGCCAAAGACAGCAGAAGACAAATGGTGCAAAATCACTGAAGTCAGCAGAGTGGAACTGCATGAAGCTTAGTCTGACAGCAGCAGAGTGCGTGAGAGGATAATGAAGAGAAATGTAGCTTAAGGGGTAAGCAGGGCCAGATCATAAAAGGCTTACCCTTGGAATGCTGTTGGATAAGTGCTTTAGAAATGTAACACTTAGTGTGGCATGGAGATTAGATTTTTTTTTTCCCCCCCGGTACGCGGGACTCTCACTTTTGTGGCCTCTCCCGTTGCGGAGCACAGGCTCCGGACGCGCAGACTCCGGACGCGCAGGCTCCGAATGCGCAGGCTCCGGTCGCGCAGGCTCAGCGGCCATGGCTCACGGGCCCTGCCGCTCCGCGGCGTGTGGGATTTTCCCGGTCCGGGGCAGGAACCCGTGTTCCCTGCCAGGCGGACTCTCAAGCACTGCGCCACCAGGTAAGCCCTCCTTTCTTTCTTTTCTTTTCTTTTTTTTTTTTTGCGGTACCCGGGCCTCTCACTGCTGTGGCCTTTCCCGTTGCGGAGCACAGGCTCTGGACGCGCAGGCTCCGAACGCGCAGGCTCCGGACGCGCAGTTTCCGGACGCGCAGGCTCAGCGGCCATGGCTTAAGGCCCAGCCGCTCCGCAGCATGTGGGATTTTTCCGGTCCGGGGCAGGAACCCGTGTCCCCTGCTTCGGCAGGCGGACTCTCAACCACTGCGCCACCAGGTAAGCCCTCCTTTCTTTTTTTTCTTTTTTTTTTTTTTGCGGTACGCGGGCCTCTCACTGTTTTGGCCTCTCTCGTTGCGGAGCACAGGCTCCGGACATGCAGGCTCAGCGGCCATGGCTCACGGGCCCAGCTGCTCCTCGGCATGTGGGATTTTCCCGGACCGGGGCACGAACCCGTGTCCCCTGCATCGACTGGCCGACTCTCAACCACTGCACCACCAGGGAAGCCCTAGATTTTAAAGTAGCAAGATGGGAGTCAAGAAGACCAGCCATTAATTTATTGCAGTTGTTCTCATGGTAGAGATGGATTGAATTAGGGTAATTATCTGTTAGGTTGGAGATAAGTAAATAGATTCGAGAAATAGTTTAAAATTTTAAACTAAAATAACTTTGCAATTGGATGCCAGTTACATGGAAAAGGGGATCTCAAGGATGACATAGAGGTGTATGGCTTGAGTAAGCAGATACATTCCTATACATGAACATAGGAGTTTTGGTTGGAGATAGAAATTGGTATTCCATTTGAAACATGCTAAATATGGGTTTCCTATGCAACATCCAGGTGGAGAGTCCCAAATGATATTTAGTTTTTTGGGTTGAGAGCTCATAATGAATATATTGGCTCAAGATGATTTTGGATTTGGGGAAGAGGTGGCATAAAGAGCATGTATAAGATCATTGGTTGATCCTGAATAGGGGTCCTCTGAGACTGGAAGCAAAAGGGCAAAGATGCAAAGGATATAAATGTATTTGTTGTTCATGGGTACACAAGAAATTGGTAGAGGTGATATCCGACCTCCTAAGTTTCTTCATGATTTAGGAACTGATAGTATCTACTGGATGTAAAATGGATGGGACGAGATGGCAGCTTGAGGATTTAAACTTTGGAATGGTACTGAAAGCAATGGAAAACAAAATTGATTAAAGTGAAGTGAGAGTTGCTGAGTCATACAGAGGGCTGTACCGAGTGTGGAGAGCAGGGGTTCATTGTGGTGTTTTGGGGTGATGCTAGTGTTGTGGCCCAGTTCGTGCCCACAGCCCTGAAATAAAGATGAATTTTACCAGCAGAAGCACAGCAACTACATAAACCTAAAGAACTGGTTGAGCCGCACAGCACAGGGAGATCAGCTCGGTGCTTTGTGACCCCCTAGAGGGGTGGGATAGGGAGGGTGGGAGGGAAACGCAAGAGGGAGGAGATATGGGGACATACGTATATGTATAGCTGATTCACTTTGTTATAAAGCAGAAACTAACGCACCATTGTAAAGCAATTATACTCCAATAAAGATGTTAAAAAAAAAAACTGGTTGATACTTTGCAGTATGTGCTATCATTTAAGTGTCTAATACAGTCCCATAAGCTAATACTACTATCATTTCCATTTCAGAGATGAAAAATAATGATGCTTAGAGAGAATAATTTGCTCAGGGAAACCCAGAAAATCTGTGGTGAAACCACATTATATGTGGACAAATAATCGGTTTCTTAATTTGGTGAACTTGCTTTCCACATGAAGTGGCTTCCCTTCTGTGGGCAACACTTGCCACCAACCTCTAGACAGAGCCAATATCTGATCAGAGATGGTGACACTGACCTTGAGGCACTGGCAGGCCAGGGTTGGATGTGATGCCCTCTGAAGCACCCTATACATTTGAAATTCTGGCATTTAAATCCCTCCTTTAAACGCCAGTGAAAATGTTCTGGGTTTTTTAAAATTTCATTTTGTGAGATAAATTTTCAGAGGTGTCTGAAATCTTAAGTAACTTAATTGCCTTCTTCACTTACTGCTAAGATGAAATAATGAGGTTGTTTAGTGAGGTTGTGTGTGTGTGTGCACAGAGCCAGAGATTTGACTTTTGATCTTTATTGCATTTCTTAAACTAGCTGCGCTTGGCAATTCATTTACATCAATAATTGAAAAGCCATCAGTCTTCTCTTGTCTTAAACCCCTTGCTATGCACACTAATGATATGCATGATTGGCTATTGCCATAAAAATGCACAATAAATTTTTTAAAGATAATTCAACTACAGAGAATGAATCAGTATGAACTACAGTGATAACATATGAGAGACAAAGTCTCCAAAGTCACTTCAAAGCAGTTAGTACTCCTCCTGATGCGAAGCCCTTACTGCCTCCATTTGGACTCTTTTAGGCAGTGGTTTAGCACTTTCCTCTTTCAAAACTTGACTAAGGTACTGTGTTCTTGACCACCCTACTTTGCAGATGGCTCTAACCTGCTAATGCTGCTTTTGTTCTGTGCTTTCTTGTTTCTACCACTTTCAGGTGTCCTCTAAGTAGAAAAGATCTGTTGTGTCTGATGTGTGTCATAAAATTGGACCTGAAATATTGTGTTCTTTCCTTCGTTCAGTCTTTTGTTCATTCCTTCCTTCCTTCATTTGAATGACTGTCGTTTGTCCTTAAATTGATAGTAGCCTCCTATGTGAGATGTTATTCATTAGAAAGCACAAATCATCATAGGAATCTCAAATAAAACCAACCCTCAGGCCAGTCAGTGCTCAGAGAGAGGTGTGATGTCTAAACTGTATGAAGTTATGCTGGGCCCTATGCATGAGATGGTTTGGCTTATTTTGTTGTAGAAAACTAAGGCAATGCTGTTTGCAGTTAATTCATCAGCCAGCAAGGAAAAAGGGTCAGAGGACAGAAACAACTCCTTCTCCTGGCATTGTCTGTCCTTGGCCAGTGAGAACAGTGTTGCTGTAGAGACTGAGCTTTACACGTCAACATTTTAAGTAGGGAAGGGAGTTTGACCCACACTTAACCCCCTTCTCTACATAGGTGTTTCCATAGAACATCACTGGACGTACTTCAGCAACATGTGATCTAAATCAAATCTTTGTCTCTGTGGAGATGTGGGTAACCTGATACTAATGAGCCCCAGGGATTGGATGGGCTGCTGGTCTGTTTCGGCAACGAAGATTTCCAGGTTCCTCTCCACTTTGCCTCATAGCATGGATTTCTCTACAAATGCACATCTGTAGCACATGCATGTGAGTGCACACACATACAAACACATACACACACACTTTGGAACTCACTGTTTTGAGGTATGTGATTCACTCTCTAGAGCTGCCTTATGTGTATTTGCACAGAACTGGATCCAACAATTGTTTGTCAGAGTGAGATCAGTAACTTCTTCAACCTCAAAGTGATCTCTTTTTGAATTTAAGGAGCTAGAACGTAGTTTATCGTATTTTTGTTACCTAGCATTGTTATCATTGGTTGAAGAAAGGCTCTGATTATTATTTTTAAACTTTTTATTCTGCTCCTAATCACTGTTTGAATTCCTCTTCCTCATCAATAGATTTCCACTCTAAAGTATGTGAGTATGTCCATAAATATGCATACTGGATAGTGTTGTTTGCCATGTATAGCTTTGACTTTCATACATGTTATTGTACCTTAATCTCTTTTTATTTCTTACTTTATTTTTTAAAAGTATATTTTGGAATCTATTTATGTTATATATTATGTGTAGTCCATTGCTTCTATAATATATTTCATTGGATCCATAACATATTACTAATCTATTCTCCTACTGAGTGTCCCTCATCTTTTTCTTACAATAACATACACACACACACACACACACATACTGCAGTCAACCACTTTGTACAAATCCCCTTATAGAACTTCTCAGAGCTAGGTGCTCAGGATTGGAAATGATCAGTCATAAGCTATTTGCCTAATTACTTACAGGAAGTACCTTCTGAATAATTTCCAGAATGGCTGAGGACATCGATATGGTTAACGACCCACAGTTCTTGTCTCGCCACATTTGCAGCAACAGCTGGCATCATGCACCTTTCCTAGTGTTGCTGTTCTTAGGAGTGTTGCCTGGTATCTCATTATTGTTGAATTTGCATTTTTGTCATTTCAACTTAGTGTGAATGACTCTTTAGAGAAATTTCAGGTATTTTAACTTACATCCCTGTGGTTTGCTTTTGCCCTTTTTTTTCTGTGGGGCTTAAGCCTATTTTTCCAGTGTTAGGAATAAGGAGTTTAGGGAAGACCAGAGAAGTGGTTAAAGGCAGGGACTCTGAAGTCGGACCAAGGTTCAATTCCTGGATTCACTTTACAGCTTATGACATTACCAAGTTGTTTAAGTTTCCACCTGTTTTTTCTGTGTAAAGTAGATAAGGTCTTAGTGAATGTTCAATATAGTAATCTGTTTACTGTTACCACTGTATGGCCCACAGCAATCATTTGAAATGTTAACTGATAATTATTTTTGTTAAAGAAAGCCCTGTATTCTCCACCCTCCCCCTCCCTACCTTATGGGAAATTTTGCCAGAACCCTCAAGATAAGTGGTGACAGACTACTGTCTTTATTGTTATGGTGACTTTCTTTTCCTTTTTTGATAAAGTAACATTGTATCGAGGGTATGATTTACGTGCGTGTAATCAAATGCACAGAACTTAAATGTTCATTTCTATTATTTTTGACAGTTTTATACACGCATGTAACTACCACTCAAAACATTTCAAACATTTCCATCAAATCAGAGAGTGCCTTTGTGCCTCCCTTCTGGTCAAACCTCTTCACACCCACATCCCTGAGAAAATTTTTATTTTGATTACCACATAGCAGTCCTGCCTGTTCTTAGGCTTTATATAAATTGGATCATACTGAATGTGCCTGGATTCCTTTCCTCACACAATATTTTCTAATTTACTCATGTTGCTGTAATCATGAGTCATGTTGTTGCTGGATTTCTTTTCATCACTGACTAGTAGTCTATCCTATGAATATACCACAAGTAGTTTATACACCTATTGATAGGCATTGCGTTATGTCCAGTTCGGGGCCTTTATGAATAAGGCTGCTAATGAAGGCTTGTTATTAGAAATATGTGTGTGGGAGGGCTGTACATATGCTGGTATTGAGAAAATACCAACTAGTGCATAGATTTAGGGTAACTGTATGTTTAACTTTATAAAAAACTGCTAAATAGTCCTCAGCATGGTTGTACCATTTTATACCCCCAGCAACAAGGTAATAGAGCTCCAGCTGCTCCACCTGTTTGTCAACATTTGATATTGCCCATCTTGTTTTATTTTAGCTACCCTACTGGGTATGAAATTGTGTCTTACTGTGGTTGTAATTTGATTACCAGATGATGAATTTCCTATTCATGTGTTTGTTGGCCATTTGTATGTCTTCATTTGTGAAATATCTATTCAAATCTCTTGTGTTTTTTTGTTTACATTGGGTTGTCTTTTTTGTTGCTGTTGATTTATAGGAGTTCTCTATATATTCTGTATATAGGGTCCACATTTTTAACACTGTCTTTTGATGAGAAGATTTTAATTTCAATAAAATTCTATTTATCTTTTTTTCTTTTATGCTTTGTTCTTTGGGAGTTTATTTTCAATTTAAGAAATCTTTCTTATTCTGATGCCATGAAGACATTCTTTGGGATTTTTCTTTTATGAGTTTTATTGTTCTAGCAGCTATGTTTAAGATGCTTCAATCTATGAGTCATCCTGAATGCATTTTTGTGTTTGGAGGGAAGTAGGAGTCAAATTTTATTCTTTTTATTTTTTATTTTATTTTTTATTTTTTATTTTTTTATTTTACAAATTTAATCAGTTATACATATACATATGTTCCCATATCCCCTCCCTTTTGCGGCTCCCTCCCACCCTCCCTATCCCACCCCTCCAGGCGGTCACAAAGAACCAAGCTGATCTCCCTGTGCTATGCGGCTGCTTCAAATTTTATTCTTTACAAATGGAATTCACGTTTTTTCAACACTCCTTTTTATTTCAAGCTTTTCTTTTCTTATTTAATTGATTTGGTGTTAGTCAAAAGTCAACTGACTGAGTATTTATGATTGTGAACTCTCTGTTTTGTGATCGCAGACCAGTGTCACACTTTATTACCAGGGATTTATATTAATCTTCAAATAAGGTAGTATAAGTCTTTCAATTTTTTTCCCAAGATAATTTTGCCTATTTTACATATTTGCACTTGCATGTAAATTTTATAATCAGTTTGTCAGTTTCTTCAACAAAAACAAAAGCCTGGTGGGTTGTATGTAAAGACATTTGATGAGAACTGACATCTTACAACTTGAATCTTCCAATCCATAAACAAGATATATCTCCCCATTTATTTACATTTTTAATTTCTCTCACCAGTGTTTGATAGTTTTCAATTTAGTGGTCTTGCACATCTTTCATTAGTTTTTTCCCTAGAGTTTTGATGTTTTTTGATAATTTTATAGTTGACTAAATATAATGTTTCCATTGTTTGTTGATAATATATAGAAATATAACTTGTTTTTGTGCATTGACCTCTAAGCTGTTTTTACTCAGAACTTTTGATACCAAATGTGTAGGGTTTTGTTTTGTTTTCTTTCTCATACCAACCAATTCTCTGGCTCTCTGGACAACAGCTGGATTTCCTACAATCCAATTCAGTTCTGACATTAGGTACCCAAAGTTAGCATCAGACTCCATGCATTTAAGGCTCAATCCAACAAGATGCCCTCACTTCAGATACCAGTCACAAGTATTGGATCCCTAAGTTACCCACACTGTCCAACTTGGGTACAAGGTCAGGGAGTTCCCCAAACCCCTCTCCTCTTTCAGGTTCAATAATTTGCTGAGGGCTTCCCTGGTAGCGCAGTGGTTGAGAATCTGCCTGCCAATGCAGGGGACACGGGTTCGAGCCCTGGTTTGGGAAGATCCCACATGCCGTGGACCAACTAGGCCCGTGAGCCACAACTACTGAGCCTGCGCGTCTGGAGCTTGGGCTCCGCAACAAGAGAGGCCGCGACAGTGAGAGGCCCGCGCACCGCGATGAAGAGTGGCCCCCGCTCGCTGCAACTAGAGAAAGCCCACGCACAGAAACGAACACCCAGGGCTTCCCTGGTTGCGCAGTGGTTGAGAGTCCGCCTGCCGATGCAGGGGACACGGGTTCGTGTCCCGGTCCGGGAGGATCCCACATGCCGCGGAGCGGCTGGGCCCATGAGCCATGGCCGCTGAGCTTGTGCGTCCGGAGCCTGTGCTCCGCAACGGGAGAGGCCACAACAGTGAGAGGCCCGCGTAATGCAAAAAAAAAAAAAAAAAAAAAAAAAAGAAACGAACACCCAACACAGACAAAAGTAAATAAATAAATAAAAATTAAAATAATTTGCTGGAACAGCTCACAAAATTTCTGGAAAACACTTTATTTACTACTACTGGTTTATTATGAAGCATATTAATGAATAGCCAGATGAATAGGTACATAGAATGAGGTCCGAAAGGATCCTAAGCACAAGAACTTCTGTCCCCGTGGACTTAGGGTCTCACCCTCCCAGCGTGTAGAGTGTTCACCAACTCAGAAGCTCTCCAAACTCCATCATTTAGAGTTTATCATGGAGGCTTCATCATGTAGGAATGACTGATTATTAACTCAGTCCCCAACCCCTCTCTCCTTTCAGAGGGTTGGAGGAGTGGCACTGAAAGTTCCAGGCTTCTGATCAAAGCTTGATTTCTCTGGTGATCAGCCCCATCCTGAAACCATCTAGGGACCTGCCGAGAGTAGCCATATTCGAACAAAAGACACTTCTATCACCCAGGGAATTCCAAGGGAACTAGGAGCTTTGTGTCAGGAACCAGGGACGAAAACCAAACATATTTATATGATATCACAACCTTGTATTCTGTGACCTTACTAGATTTCCTTATTCATTTCCTAGTATCTTTTCTGTAGATTTCATGTTTTCTACATAGAAAATTATGTCATCTTTGAAGAAGATAATTAATATTGATATCAAACAATATTTGATATCATTAATATCAAATACTTTTCATTTTTATCAGGTGTACATTTCGTTTCCTTCTCATGTTTTAATGCATAGAACTTAAAGTACATTTAATAGAAGTTATGATCATGAATAATTCTCCTCATTGTTCCACTTAAAAGTGTCCAAAAATTTGGTATCATTAAATGTGGTGTTGTCTATTTTTTATACATGTATTATATCAATATTGAGGAAGTTTTCCACTTTTCTGTAGATTCTCATTTTGCTGGGTTTTTAAAAAAATTATGAATGGGTATTGGATTTTGTCCAGTACTTTTTTTACATCTATTAGAATGAACATATGATTTTTTCCTTTATTCTGTAAATATAATGAATCACATTGCTTAATTTTTTATGTTAAATCTGCTTTGCTCTCTTGACATAATCCCCACTTGGCTATAATATATCATCCTCATTAAATACCCCAAGATTTAGTTGGCTAACATTTAGTTAAGGAATGTTGCATCTGTATTATATATAATATTGATCAGTAATTATTTTTTAGAATTTATTTTCTCTATTAGAATTACGCTAGCCCATAAGACTGATTGGGAATTGTTCCTTCTTCATCTATTTCCTGAAAGAACTTCTGTAGAATTGACATTATTCTTTAAATGTTTAATAAAATTCACAGTGAAGTCATCCAGGCCTGGAGATTTCTATATGGAAATGTTTCTGATTATGATTTAATTACTTTAATGGCTATAAGGCTATTCAGGTTTTTAATTTCTTCTTGTATCACTTGTTTTGAAGAAACTCATTAATATCAAAATTATTGCCATAAAGTCATTTATAATAGCTCCTTATTATCATGTGTTTGTAGGATCTATAGTTATGTTTCCTCTGTGTATTTCTAATACTGATAATTTGAATTTTGTCTTGTGTTTCTTGATTAGTCTTCTTGGGTTTTTATCAATATTATTAATTTTTTCATAGAAATAACTTCAGATTTGCTGATTTCTGTATTGCTTGTCCATTTTCTACTCAGTTCATTTTTGCTTTTATTTTTATTCATTTTTCATCTTATTTTGGACATACTTTATTCGTCTTTTGTTACCTTTACATACTGGAATATTAGATAACTAATTTTATACTTTTTTATTTTCTAATATAGTCACTTAAAGCTATAAAACTAATTATAATTAATACGTAGTTTCATTTCATACATTTTGATAGTTTACATTTTTATTTATTTATTTATTATTTATTTATTTATTTTTTTGTGGTATGCGGGCCTCTCCTGTTGTGGAGCACAGGCTCCGGACGCGCAGGCTCAGCAGCCATGGCTCACGGGCCCAGCCGCTCCGCCACATGTGGGATCTTCCCAGACCGGGACACGAACCCGCGTCCCCTGCATCGGCAGGCGGACTCTCAACCACTGCGCCACCAGGGAAGCCCAATAGTTTACATTTTTATTATCACTTAGTTTAAAATAGTCTCTGTTTTCCCTTTTGAGGTATGTTTTACCCATAAATTATTTGAAATTGTGTTGTTTGATTTCCCACAATTTGGAGATTTTTCTTCATGATCTTATTGTTATTGATTTCTAATTGAATATTATTATGGTCAGAAAATATGTTCCACTTATTTTAATTATATAATATTCATTGAAAATGTTCTATGGTTGAGCATATGGTTTATTTTAATTAACGTGACATGTTCCTTAGAAATTAATGTGTATTCTTCAGTATGGGAGTGCAGTGTTCACTAAATGTCAGTTCAGATGAGTTAGTTGATAATCATTTTTTGTTGCTGTTTATTCCCATATTCTCTAACCTTAAAGATTTTTTATCTAAGTTTTCTATGAATTATTAAAATTGCACATTTACTTATATTTCCAGTATAGAATTTATTTATATTTCCCTTTAGTTCTATCTGCTTTTGCTTTATTTATTTTTACTAAATATTGATGTGAAATTCATGTAACATAGAATTTGACCACTTTAAAGTGAGCAATTCAGAGACATTTAGTATATTCACAGTGGTGTTCAGCCACCACTTCTATCTAGTTTCAAAACATTTCCATCACTCTAAAGTAAAATCTCTTACTCATCAAGCAGTTTCTCTCCATCCTTCCCTCTCCCAGCCTCTGGCAACCACCAATCTGTGTTCTGTCTCTCTGAATTTGTCTATTCTGAATAGCTCATGTAAATGAAATCATACAATATTTAGGTTCTTTTGTTTGGCTTCTTTCAGTTAGCATAACGATTTAGAGGTACCTCCATGCTGTCGCATGTATTGATACTTCACTCCTTTTATGGTTGAATAATATTCCATTGTATGCACATGGCACCATTTGTTTATCCAATAATCCATTGGTGGTCATTCGGGCTATTTCCACCTTTCAGTTATTGTGAATAGTGCTGCTACAAGCATGAGTGTACGTGAACTCGTTTAAGGATCTGTTTTAAATTCTTTTGGTTATGTACCTAGGAGTAAAATTGTGGGATTATATGATAATTCTATATTTAACTGCTTGAGGAACCTCCAAACTCTTTTCCACAGCAGCTAATTCTCGTTGAAT
Organism: Mesoplodon densirostris; assembly: GCF_025265405.1. Classification (NCBI taxonomy): domain Eukaryota; kingdom Metazoa; phylum Chordata; class Mammalia; order Artiodactyla; family Ziphiidae; genus Mesoplodon; species Mesoplodon densirostris. The sequence goes on along the minus strand of NC_082674.1, from coordinate 17,121,730 downwards.
TCCCACCCACAAAGTACAGGTTTTCCAATTTCTCTACATTCTTGCCAACATTTGTTATTTTCCCTTTTTTGTTGTTTTTTCTTGTTGCTGTAGCCATCCTTCCTTGTGGGTGTGAAGTGGTACCTCACTGTGGTTTTGGTTTGCATTTTCCTAATGACTAATGATACTGAGCATCTTTTCATGTGTTTCCTGGGCCTTTGAATATTTCTTTGGAGAAATGTCAGTGCAAGTCTTCTGCTGATTTTTTAATCAGGTTGTTTGTCTTTTTGTTGTTGACTTGTAAGATTTATATATTCTAGATAATAGACCCTTATCAGATATGTGATTTGCAAATATTTTTGTAAGTTCTGTAGGTCCTTCATTCTGTAGGTTGTTTTTTTCACTTTTTTGATAATTCCTTTTAAAGCATAAAAGTTTTTAATTTTGATGAAGTCTTTTTATTTACTTCTTCTCTTATATGTGTTTTTTTGTGTCATATGTAAGAACTCATTGCCAAATCTAAAGTCATGAAGATTTACCTCTATATTATCTTCTATTAGTTTAATGGTTTTAGTTCTTATATTCAGGTTATGATCTATTTAGAAGTAATTTGTGTATATGTTTTGAGATTAAGGTCCAACTTCATTTTTTAATATATGGATATTCAGTTATCCCAGGACCATCTGTTGAATCAGTGTATTCCTTCCTAACTGGGTTGTCGTGGCACCCTTGTTGAAAATCAATTGGTAACAGATATATAGGTTTACTTATGAACTGTCAATTCTATTCCATTGATTTCTATTTTCATCTTTATGTCAAAACCACACTGTTTTTTTATTAGTGCAGCTTGCTAGTAAGTTTTAAAATCAGGAAGTGTGAGCTAGCCAGTTCTGTTATTGTTTCAATATTGATTTGGCTATTCAAGGCTGCTTTTAATTCCGTATGATCTTGAGGATTAGATTGTTCAGATCTGCCAAAAAAACAAACAAACAAACAAACGACCATTGGAATTTTGATGTTGTTTGCATTGAATCTGTTGATCACCTTGGGTAGTATTGAAATCTTAACAATATTGAGTTCTCCAATTATGAAAATGGGATGTCTTTCAGTTTTTTCAGTCTTAATCTCTTTCTTCAATGTTTTATAATTTTTAGCATACAAGTGTTTCACCTACTTGGTTAAATTTATTCCTAGGTATTTTATTCTATAGGGTGATATGATAAATGAAATTAATTTATTAATTTCCTTTTTAGAATGTTTATTGTTGGTATATAGAAACATTACTGCAAAATATGTATTTTTTTTCAGCACGCAGTGCCATGAAAGGTTGGTTACCTTCAATATGCAGGCTTGTTTTTGATTTGCTGATGCAGATCTGTGGAATGCTGACAGTATTTCCCAAGTCCCTCAAATCTGGTAAGACACAACCTTCTAATTCTATCTCCCCTGGGGTTCTTGTTAAGGCTTGGTTTAGTCTTCTTTAAGGTGAGTATAGGTTAGGTCTTACACTAAGGTGTGATCTTTACTCATAAGGAGTGGCCTTTCTATTATTTTAGCTGGCAGTTAGGGCTGGTAAGAAATTATTAATGAGGTCTCTACTCTGGCCCAGCCTGTACTTCAGTGCCCCTCAGCATTACTTTTCCCCCAGTAGTGTTCAACCTCTAGTATCTCTGTTCTATTCCCAACCTCATTGCAGCTACTCTCCAGTAAGTCTTGTTTGGTCTGTTCCTGAACACACAAAACCTATCTCTCAACCACAGAATCATGGGGGGCAACACCTCTAGTGAATTCTGGACCCCTTATATTCACAGCTTCCACTTTCCCAATTGTCCATTCCATAGATTCAACCCATTTCAGCAGCTTCAAATTCTGATTTCTTCTTAATTTCAATAGGAAGTCTTTCTCTACTAGAGTTGCATCAATGTTTGCCCAAGTAGGGAAACTTTCCCCAAGCTGGTGATCAAGGAGCTTCACTTACAAGTTCCCCTTCTCTTAGGTTTTAAGTATTGCGTTACCTGTTTTCTATTGCCTAAAAACCAGCTAAGTACTATATTTTATCCAATTTTACAGTTGTTATGACAGGAAAGCTAATGGGGTATAAAAGTCACTCCACCATGGCCGGAAGTGGAAACCCCATCCAACTTATGTTAATGTCCTTGTCTATTAATTCCATCTGAGTCATCTCTTGAGTGTTTTCTCTCTTGACCAGGAGGTGCATTCCCTTGCTCCATCATGTGACTTGAAATTTTTGGTTGAATGCCAGACATTTTATGTTAAAAAATTAGTAAACACTGAGATAAACAATGTCTAATTACAAAAAAAAAAAAAAAGGCATGCTGCTTCTTCTGTTAAGATAATAATGGGAGAAGGGATCCGACCGAGTTTAATTTTTTGATGACCTGGGTCTGGGCATTATTGTAGGTTTAATTCATTTAATTTACCCCTAATTTCAAAAATTTGAGGGCCAAATCAGAATTTTTCCATTAGAAAAGCTTGGAATAACAGCACTACAGATATTCCAGAGATCTCTTTATGTTTTAGAGATGAGCTTCCAGCTTTCTAAATGCTGAGATATCTCTCTCTAATTTACAGACTGTACCGCTAAGCTTCAGAGCTGCTGGGAATTCTCTTTGTTATCCTTTCCCATCACTGCCCCCCTGCTTTCTGTGTCTATAGAGATCTCTCCTCTTGGCTGCTCCATTCTAACTTTCAGAGGAAAGCTGCAGTGTACTTGCAGAAAAAAAAAGGATTTTTCTCAGCTTTCAACCCTGCATGTGGCCTCTGCACATTACCCCTTTGCATTTGTTATGGGAATGGGTTTTTGTGAAGGTTCAGGACAGTCTGTGGCTAGGGCTCTCTGGAATCCTAATCATTTTGCTGGCCTCCTCATACATTTCATACATTTGTAGAAAGTCGACTTTTGCCTCCATAGCCCAGCCTATGCTGAGTGTGTTCACCTTGTGCGTCTCTGCTAGGGATTGTAGCAGCCATGAGTCTTTTTTTCTCCCAGCAAGTGTTTGTGACTATTTGAACTAAAGTTTCTTTAGTTTGTTTAGGCTGTCTGGTGGGTTTCTAAAGAGATAGCTGGTTCTCATTGTCAGGTAGGAGCAATGTTCTCTTGAACAGTGTTCTCCTATGTGCTTTGGGGTTTATATACATGTATATTTATTGCTAAAATCAAGTCTGCACCCCCCCAGAAAAAAAACCCAGACAGAGATCCAACATGCTTTGAGTCTTCAGGTACTCACCTTTAGATTTCACCAGTGCCGTGTTCAGAAGACAAAGTACTGGGCGTGAAATCTAGTTAGTATGTAGGGGTTTGGATAGTTTAAACTCTTATGTGAATATTTCCTAGATGCCTGGAAACCATGTGTAACTGTTCTCTTTCTGGGCTATGAGCCCTAAGAGTTCCCCCTCTGACTACTTAATCTACTGACTGCTTTATCTTTTATATATCACTGCTTCTACGTGGAAACTTTCTAGGATAGCCCCTCACCTCTCTTGAATGAAGCAGGAAAGATGAGGGAACGAGGGAGAGCCCAAAATGGGGCGGGGGGGGCGGCTAGAGGAGAACCTAAAGGGGTAGAGAGAGGGAGGCAGAAGTGGGAAGAGGCAGAGAGGGTGGCTGCACCATCGGGAATAGGAGAATAGGCAGGGAGGCTCTGGGGAGAGCTCAGGCAGGTTTCCTGGCAGAGCAGGAGACTTGTGGCTAGAAGTCAGTAACTCAGCTTGTATGTGTTCTCAGCATCATCTGTGGAGAAAGTCAGCTAGCACAGGAGGGGAGGACGCTGGCCCTGTTCCTGTAAGTTATTTCTGGATGCATTATTCATATTTGATAAATCATTTACAGGCAGCTATTTTATTAGTTTATAAAGCACATTATATGGTTTTAAATTGTTAATACAGGCTGTTGAGATGCATATTGTACCTCAGAAAAGCCATGCATCACTTTAATTCATAGCCTCATTATAAAGCTTGCTACAAAGTGCTGCATTATTGCATGAAGGATAGTGGAGTAACATATCTGCAAGAAAACTGAATGTTTTATTTACATCATTGGTGGCTTGGTATAGCCCATAAGAAATGCATTGGAAGATGGAATCAGATCAGATTTTGAGCTTTTTGAGGACAGAGACCTAAATCTGCCTCCTCCAGACTTATCTTAATCTAGAGTTAGCATGTGGTTCTAGTCTGGATGCCTAAGTATCTAGAAAAGTCTTGCTTGAGTGATCACTTCCTTACTGTCCCCGGATGAGTTGGCTTGTGCACTTCTCTAGGACTCCCAGAAACATTGGTACAAAGCTGAGCCTAGAGCCTGCTTTTCATTTATTCATTTAAGAGGCACTGATCACCATCCATGTGCCAGGTACTGTGCTAGACATGGAAGATAAAATAATTAGCAGCATACTTTTATTCCCTGACTTCATGAAGTTTACCAGTGCAGTAAGAAGGAGAAAGGGGGTGAATTTGTGCCGGAGTATTGAAATTAACTGAGTTTTATGCAATTTCTAGATGACAAGGGTAGCATACTAGTAAATTAACCAAGTATTCAGAAGTCTAAATGATCCACAGATCTTCATTTAAACTGAAAATAAAACTGCTTCCTCCAGGAAGCCTACCTCGACAAAAAAGTCAAGCAAATCTAAGTTTGAATCCTTGTTCACTTACTGGCTGTTTTACCTTAGCCTCATTGGTATTTTGCTTTCTCATCTCTAAAATGAGAGTAATTATTGCCTTGCCTCACTGACTCACTGTGAGTATTAAAAACACAAACAGATATTTAGCTGAGAGTCTGAGACATTGCAGGTACTTAGTAAATTGTTGTTTCAGTCATTCAACAGTTGAAAGCAAAAGGTGGCAGTGCTCCTCAGACTTACCTAAGACATGCACAGGTCCACACCATGGCTTTCACAATTGTAGCGCATCAAGGATGAAATTATATTTTAGGTTAGTGTTAAAGCCTTTAAAACTTAAAGGCTCTCTTTAGATCATGTATAATCTAATTCAGTACCTGCACCTTGGCATCTTTCTCCTCTGGTGAACGGCTACTTTGTGCCTGGCTTTCTGGAACCTAAAGTAGGGGACTGTCTCTCATTTGAAATCAGTGGAAACTCTATATAGCCCATGATGAGGGTTCATATTGAAGACTAATTGGAAATGATGTAGGCTGGAAGAGGGACAGTCAGGAAGGGTGTTGAACATTAGTCCAAAGAATGCAGGCTTGATGAGTGGACTACAGGGAACCGGAGCTGGTCCCTAAAAGTTGAGATAAAGCACTGCATCATCAGAGACTTTTGCAGGTCATATGGATCCGTATGTGTGTGGGGAGACTGTAGTGGGAGATGGGGGCTAAATTAGAGGAGAAGACCAAGTGTTGAGCAGTTTGGGTGGTCTTAGCATCTGCAGAGCCTGCAGTTACTGCCTCCCCCAGTTTTCCTGACAGCACTACCATTTAACTCATGGGGGGCACCCAAGAGCCATGCTGACACAGTCTTTCCTCCAAGCTACAGAAAAATAATGCTACCTGTGACGACCGTTAAGAGATAGGTGCTTCTGTATGTTTCTTGGGGATATCTAGGAAAAGCAGAGTTAAAGGAAACTTTGAAAAGGAAGGAAAAGTCATACCTGAATGATATTATTATACCAGATTTTGGAATTGGAAAGTGCTTCCTTCATATATATGGGAAATGTGCAATAACATTTGCCTTTATTGTTAGTTACGGAATGATGGAATGTGAACGCCTGTGCCCCAGATCACCTGCACACTGTGACTTCAGTGTTACTAGAAATAATTTTTCATAACTTTTGAAACACTTTTTTGAACACCTTTTCTGTTGAAAACAGAAGAAAAAAGACAAGGATCACATATTTTAGAGTGAGTGAAGCTCAATGTTAGCAAGTCATTTACATCAAAAATAAGCATAGGAAGAAGAGAAAGAATCTGCGCAAATACTTTTTTTAGATGAGATCTGTGCTAACAGGTGAATATCCAGACCAAAGAAACTTTTTCATCTGGTACCCTTTGATTTCTGAATCCATGAAATAGAGTACGGGAGAGAAGTGCAGACACCCCAAAGGTCCCCGAGAAAATAAGTTGCTAACATTGACTGACTTTCTTCTAACTTTTTATTTACAAAACTAGCACCTGTGCATGCTTGCGCTCTAATTAAAAAACTCTGGCATTTTTATTAAAGTAAGAGGCAGATGAGTGATGAGTTCTTCTGTTCACATTCACTTGGTGTTAGATATGGCGAGATGGCAGAAAACCTACAGTCTTAACTAGCAGGAGGGAACTCATGGGTTCATACAGAAATCATGCACAATCATGTGCTCAGAAATGGATTCTCCTCTCTCTCTTGGTTAAAGCTGAAATATTTAACTAGGAAATGTCCTCAATCAGATCCAAGGCTGTATTTACCAAGTTCAGGGAAAGCTTCCCAGGAGCCACCAGGAAATACTCCCATGGGGCAGCTGGACACCGTTAAAGGAATGGGATCTCCAGATTTCGAACTGTGGACCATTTTTTAGCCGGCTTCCTCTTTGCTTGCTCTAACCCCCAAGAACTCAAGGACTTAGCTGCCACCTTCTGCTGTGTTGCCAGGGTTCCTCTTCCTCCCAAAAAGAGGAACAGAGCCGTTTCCCAGGTACCCTTTTTGTTTCAGAACAAAGTGTGTAAGCTCCTTTTACATTTTTCTGAGGTGTTTACTGCTAATGAAAGCAAAGAAACAGAGGAATTAAGAAGAAACCTAAAACACAAATGAGCCAGCAAACACACAGACACACACACAACACATATACCATGCGGGCACACATGCACACTATCCTTTTCAATGTGTAGAGCCACTTTATAGATCTGATCTCACTGGGAAGGGCAGTATACTTTACAAGTGAGGAAACAGAGGTCCAGAGAGTCTGAGATTTCCTCTGTAACTGGCACTGTTGGCACAAGACCTGTTTTCAATGTTGAGGGAGTCTCGGCTGCCTGGCTCCTTCTAACACAACATCAGAGATACTTAAAATTGCCAGTAAGAGTTTCTCTACGATTTGCTAAAATGTTAGTGGGATGAAACTGGTATTTATATGATTGTTATCATTTTTAAGCATTTATCACTTGCCAAGCCAACATATGTAAATTCATGGACATTTAATCTAACAAAAGCCCACAAGAGAGGAATTTTCTTCCTATTCTTATAGACTGAGGTGGTGTTTCCTTCTAATTGCACATTTCTGAGCTGTGTGCTGCATCTTCCTGTTTCCCTCACGCCCCATCACACCCTCTCTCACCACAGGTCACTCCACAGGCTGGTCAGACGTGATCCTATTCCTGCTCTTTTAGGAGTGGATTTCCCCACATTACTTAGAGGATCAGGGAAGTGCAGGTCAGGGGATGGGGTGTAGCTTCCTCTTCTCATTCCTCACTGCATGTCCCCACCAGTCTCTTCTAGACCCATCCTCCAAGTGCCCTCTGATCTTAGACAGTAGTCACTCTGTCCTGTAACATGACTCAAGACTGTGTTGTAGTTTTGCTGGCTGTGCACTGCAACTCCAGGGGGCGCCATTCACTATGGTAGTTTTAGCCGGAGGGTATTTTCGGCAGATTAAAAAAAAAAAAAAAAAAAAAAAAGACACTCTGGAGGAGCAAATGGAGTTTTTCCTGCATGCAAATCTGCCTTTTGAGCTGTGGGCCCGGTGGTGACCCTGGTTTGGCTGTGCAGTCTCAGGCAGGGGCCACGATTCAGTCATCTGGCCTTGGTTCCTGCACATCCGACTTCTTTTTCCCAATTATCTGAATGGTGCACTGTCCTTGTTCCGGATGGAAATTCACAATCTAATTACTACAGGTTATAGGTATATATTACTGTCTATAGATAAGTAGATTCAACCTTTTAGTCAAGTCCAAATAAGCAACTTGTCTCAACAGAACAGATTGCTTTACATTTGTCAAGTCTGTACATTTGCTATATTTCCTTTGCATTAAAAAAATGTTTGTAGCATAATAACTAAAATCTCCAAAGTGCTATATTAACTCCTTTAAAAAAAAAAAAGAAAAGAAGAGAAAAAGAAAAAAAAATTGTCTTCATTTCTTGACCACAAATCACTGGTAGTATATTTTTAATCTTTTTCCTGCTTTTTTTTGATAATTGACTATTAAAATGACATTTTATTTCTCATCGATAGTCATTCTTTGGGAACATGAACTGCTACCTTTCCTTTATATAAGCATTCTGAAATAGAGTGACCACACCCTTAAATTGGACATGTCGAGTGTTTCCGTTTTCTTTTTTGCTGTTATAAATATTGTGAGCATCTTTTTGTACATTTAAAGGTTTTTTTCTTTAAAATAAATACTGGGAAATAGAATCATTTGGTAAAACAGTAGAAAATGTTGAACGATCTTGAAACACAGAATCAAATTGATTTACAAGAAGCACTGTGTTATTTTATTCTCCTAACAGAAGTATTTGAAAAAGCCTGCCTCACTGTACATCAGCAACCTTGAAACAATTTGATAGCAGAGTACCCATTCGTTTTAATACGCATTTCTTTCTTATTTTCTTAAGAAGTTAAACATTCTCTCACATGTTTATTAGCTAGATTATATTTATATTTCCTCTTTTTAAAACATTTGTTCATGTTCAGAGTCCATTTGTCTGTCATTGTGTTACTGCTTTATTTATTTTCAAGGGCACATTACTTATTAATGCCATTATTTCTTTGTTTATCATATATTTAAAATATATTCCTGAGTTGAGTTCCTGAGTTTTTAATTCTTTTTTTTTCAGCTTAAAGGGTCTGCCACCCTCAAGTAACCACAGTGGTCAGTGAAATGTTTAACTGTGTATGATTTTAGAATTTTATATCTTTATTGTTTAAAATAACAATTATCAGGAATTTATGTGTCTATGTGACATGCATCTGTGTCATGTGGTATTACTTGATTATGCAAACAGTCAATTTTGCCAGCCACTTTTACTAAATATCCAACTTTTTTCTCTTCATTTGTGGCTATTCCTCAGTTCCTGGGGATCAGTCCACCTGAGGCCCATCTGCTGACTCTGCTCAGCATCGCCCCAGCCAGGCCCTAAGAGACCCCATCTTCCCTCCCTTTGATGTGACTTAACCATCCTAATCATCTGAAGTTCTAAAAAGAGGTTTTAAATATATTGTGTACCTGAAGTAAAAATATGAAAGTTCTCTTGTTTGTTTAATTTTTTTTAAAAATTTCATTTGGTTGCTCTGAACATCTTGGTTCTATTATCTTAAAAGGACAATACATAACTGCCTACCTACCAATACAAAACTGTCTTACCTAAGACATAAATCAGTTGTAATATCCAGGCAGATTAGGAAAATACAATGGGGAAATGGCTATTCACGTCTCTATAGGAAGAAGATACAAAGGGAAAACCATTTTAAGTAATTGGAGAAAAATGGGGATGTTTGTTTTTGTTTTTTTTTATGTTGGGGGTAGGAGTTTATTAATTAATTAATTAATTTTGGCTGTGTTTGATCTTCATTTCTGTGCACGGGCTTTCTCTAGTTGCGGCAAGCAGGGGCCACTCTTCATCGCGGTGCGCAGGCCTCTCACTACCGCGGCCTCTCTTTTTGCGGAGCACGGGCTCCAGATGCGCAGGCTCAGTAGTTGTGGCTCACGGGCCTAGTTGGTCCGCAGCATGTGGGATCCTTCCAGACCGGGGCTCGAACCCGTGTCCCCTGCATTAGCAGGCAGACTCTCAACCACTGCGCTGCCAGGGAAGCTCGGGAGTGGGAGGGAGTCTTTAAGAGAATTGACCAAAGAGAAAGAAGGCTGGAGTTGGGATGGCTGTAAATCAGGTAAGAGTAGATGGGAGTATATATCAAGTAGTCTTTTATTTCACATGTTGGCTCAAATGTGAATCTTAGCTGGTGTTTTGGCATTTAGCTGTGTACGTTTTAGTTGTTTAATGTCTATACATTTACTCATTTCTCTCTCTCTTTTTTTTTTAAATCTAAAGAGTCTAGAATTCTACTATTCTTTCAGATATCAGAACTGTTTTCCCTGACCAAATCATGGCCACTGCTACAGATTTAGTGACTCCAGATCAAGAAACTTCTTTAGTTGATACACAAGTAACTTATTATGGGAGACGGTATTGTGTGAATACAGGGAGTTTTAATGTAGGGTCAGAAAATAGGGGTTCAATATATTCTTCTACCACCTACCTGACCAGGCAGTTAAACTCTGTATGTCTCAGGGCACTCTGTAAAATGGGAGAGGTAATCCTTGTACCTATTTCAAGTTTTTTGGGGGGGCAGGTAGGGGGAGGATTCAGTGATATCCCTTGTGCAGTTCTTATTCCAGTACTGGGCATGGAGAAAACCCTCACTGTACATTAACTATTATAATATTAATGCCCTACTCTCTGGGGAATGTTGGGTGTTGTCTTACTGGGATGTGGAAGAAAGATTATATGGCCTCACAAGGAACAGCATTTTATCACAGCAAGATTAAAAGTTGATCTATAAGTTCTTTAAGAGGTGAGGCTAGTCAGAGCTTCCAGTGTTCAGAACACAGTCCCTTGTCCCTAACAGATGATTAGCAAGTATTTGTTAAACAGGGAATCAAATGCCATATGTTTCGACCTTGGTAAAATATCACTTCTAGGGTCTCTGCTGGCTCTACTATGCAGCACGGGGTGCAGTCATGACTGTTTTTGAGGTCAGCTCTTGTGGATCTCATTTTCCATATGTGTCATATGGTGGGGAAGGAGAGGATACCCTTTAAGCTTCATGCCAGTTCTACAATGCTAAAATTCTCAGACTTTCTGTCCTAGTCAACTATGACAAAATTTTCCTCTCTGGGAATACAAAGGGCAGCACCAATGCCAGGCCGTGTCCACAGTGGAATGAGTGTGGAGTTGCAGAGCTTTGCCATCTTACCCCAGTCCCTGCAGCCGGATGCACACTGTGTTTGCCTCCTTTCCCTTCTATTCACGTGGAGTTCTGCTGCATTCCAGCTGCAAGATAAACAAAGCATTTATCCCAGTCAATTTTAACAGCCTTCCCTTTGCACTTCTGCATATTGCTCAACTTTCATACAGCCATGGGAAGCTCATAAAATCTCAGCCTGTGCTGACCATAAAAAACGGGTATTTTTGTAGAATGCTGGGCTTGTGTACTTCCGTGAAGCACTAGAGGAACTGCAGGAGCCTTTAAAACTAATTAACAACCCACTGTTGGGGACATGGCACTTTGTAGTGATTTATCCTAGGTGGGGGTACAGACCTGGACAGCAAGAACTTCTAAAACTGTATGCAGATCTGAGGGGATTTGTGATGACATACACCTCCCACTACCCACTTTTTGGTGGAGAGTGTAATAGAAATATTTAATGCATTCTAATCTTAACAGGAGAGGTAAGAACAGGTAATTTTTTACTTTTTTACCACGCCACTGCTACAGTTTCAGCCTTCCAGAACTTCGAGTTTCCCCCTCCTCTTACAAATGTTATTGTGTGTTTTAGAAAGTCAGGTGGTAGAAGTGCTAGTCCTGCTGACGTGTTTTAAAACATGTGTGGGGGCTTCCCTGGTGGCGCAGTGGTTGAGAGTTTGCCTGCCGATGCAGGGGACACGGGTTCGTGCCCCGGTCCGGGAAGATCCCACATGCCGCGGAGCGGCTGGGCCCGTGAGTCATGGCCGCTGAGCCTGCGCGTCCGGAGCCTGTGCTCCGCAACGGGAGAGGCCAAAACAGTGAGAGGCCCGTGTACCGCAAAAAAAAAAAAAAAAAAAAATGTGACTCTAGGGCCTAGTGTAGTTATTGCTACCATAATAATTTGGGGCACCAATGGTTTCCCTTTCTCTCAGTAACAGAATGATCTGATGCCAGGAAATAATAGATTTTAAAAGTACCATTCAGACATACCGTTCCCTCAGCTGGGGGCACTATCCTGAACTGAAAGATAAAAGACTTGGATTTATTCCTGTCTATACAAGAGCATTGTCTTTTGTTTATTTATACCATGTCCTCTTTTTCAGTATTTCTGTCCTTTCTTTTGTTAGGCCCAAAGGATATGAAGTGGAAGGAAGAGAGCAGACAGAGGGCACAAGCCCAGACAGATATAATAAGGATAAATTCTCCTAAACAAACAAAAGAATCAAGTTTTAATTAATACAGCTACATTTAGATCTGGTACTTTTTTACTGAAAAAAATATTGAGAAAATATGAATGATAATATTTAGTAGAACACATGAAAGGCATTAAAAAACAGATTAACAATGGATAATAACACCTGACATTTTTTAACACTCTGCATATTTTAAAGATTTTTTTATGACCAATAAAAGACTGAATCGTAGATTACTTGTGAAAAGAAAACAGGGAGGGTATTTTTATCCCAAGTTATGGATAAAGAAACAGTTTCAGGTTCCAAAGTCATACCATAAATTAAATAAGAAGTTCTCCTCTGTGGCAACTAGGGTTATGAAAAAAATGGTCAACAGAGTCTAGAGGGTTATTGTTTTCTTAGACAGGTTTATCTTAAATTCAATCTGGAAAAATAATCTAGGGTAATGCAACTCAGTGGAAGAAAAGAAAAAGTACATTTTTGTTCCCTTGAAATGAATTAAATGTAACTGTAGTTATCAGAATCTGAATATGTAAAAGCTAAAATTAGCCAATACTAGAAACTCACAGTAACGATTTGAATTTATAAGACTTAAAGAGTAAAACATTTTTTGTACTTTTAGAATAACATACTAATTTTGCTTTTTCAAACATAGAATGATAGAATGATGTTCATTATATATTTTTAGGGAAAAAGATTATGAAATAGAATATGATTCTGTTTCTGTTTAAAATACATATATTTACTTATGTGCAACATTTAACAATAGAAAAAAAATCTGAAAGAGCAGCATGAATATTTTTCTTCAGCTTTATTGAAGTAAAATTGACAAATAAAACTGTAAAATATTTAAAGTATACATTGTAATGATTTGATCTATTGCAAGTACATTGTGAAAACAGCACAGACATTTAATAGCTGTTACGTTGGAGTGGTTGGATGATGGGTTTTTTTTTTCACATATTTGTGTGTGTATGTGTGGACATTTACACTCTTTTAGCAAATTTCAATTATACGATACAGTGTTATCAGCTATAGTCACTGTATTATACATTAGATCTTCTGACCTTATTCATCATACAACTGAAAGTTTGCACCCTTTTACCAACCTCTATTTCATCCACCCCCAACCCAATCCCTGGCAACTGCTTTTCTACTCTATGTTTCTATGAGTTCAGTTTTTTTTTAAGATTCCACATATAAGTGATACATACAGTATTTGTCTTTCTCTGTTTGATTTATTTCATTTAGCATAACTTCCTCTAGTTTCATTCATGTAGTCCACAAATGACAGTGTCCTTTGTCAAGGCTTAATAATACATATATATAATACCACATTTTCTTGATCCATTCATTAAGATAATTTTTTAATCTCATATATTTCACCAGCCCAAATAGAAGATTGCTTTTGCCTGATCATTTTATTTCTGAGGTGATAATGTATGTAGAGCTAACAATATTTTAGGGCTAGAGTCCCAACAACTTCAATGTCATGCAGGATTATACCAGAAGAAAAGCATTTTGCACTTCCTTGATCACTGGAAGCTCTTTTCTAGGTATTCTGCTATGCAGAGTTCCTTTTCCTTTGCAACAGATTGCTGAGAACTGATCCTAAAAAACAGAAGTGTCGTTGGAACTTAGGAGGGAAATGAGGAAACACTTTGGAGCCAGAACTCTGAACACTTCCTCAGATTCAAAACTCAGCCTTCCCATTTTCTAGTTTTGTGACTTCAGGCAAGTATTTCAACACTTCTGTGCTTTTAGGTACAGAATTGTGGTACCTATCTCCTAGGGTTTGGTGAAGAGTCTATGAAATAATGCAGAGTGAGCATAAATAAATGTTCAAGTTCCTTATCAAGCTCAGGTCTGATGACTTGATTCCCAGCCCAAGCCCATGACAGTTCTGAGGAGGACAGAGAAAGACATTACATTAATAATTAAAAAGATTAACTTAATGACAAGTAAAAGAATAGAAGCATAAACAATGTCAACATTTAATATCTCATTTTTAGGTGGTCTGGGGGTAGCATTTCCAGGGTTGGTTCAGAAGCTCATAAATGACACAAAGGACTCAGGGGCTTCCCACCTTTTTGCTCAATTATCTACAAATATCATTTTTGTCCCATGAATGATCTATTTTTCAGCTCTAAGCTAAAGGTAGATGTGGTGGCAAACTTATTTGTATGGAAACATTTTCCTAGGAACAGACCCCACCCCTCACCCCAAAGATTTTACTTTATGTCTCATTGCCTAGAAATAGACTATGCAGCCACCCATAACTGTGAGAGAATCCAAAAAGCAAAAAAAAAAAAATGGTAAAAAGAAAACTTGATTGCATGATTCTTTCTCTGGAGCTGAGTACCTTGTTGTCTGAACAAAGTAAATGTGTCTTAAGTATGGGCAAAAGAAGATGGGTGCGGAACCTTGGGTATGTAGTATCTGTCGCAGAAAGATTTAATTGAACATGGAATCTCAGCGCCACCATGGCTGGCATTTTGGGTACCATTGACACTGGGAGCTTGATATTCAATGGGGTGCATGGCTGGTGAATGTCACATGATTAACACTGCAGCATATTTTGCCCTGTTTTTTTGGAAAAGGTATTGCAAGTGTCACTCTTTACATTATAGCTCAGCTTGTGTAACTGGTCATAAATTCTGGCCAAGATTTACTTCTAAGTGGCATGGAGAAGTCCCTACAGTGAAATAAATGCTTTTAATAATAATGCCACAAATGCAATGATCAGCTCATCTTTGAAGGTTTTATAACGAACTTTGTTTTTTATTTGCTTAGTTAGGTTTTACAGTAAAAACTAAACTTTCTTAATTGATTTTATTACTGGTTTCACCAGAATCTCATTTTGCAATGCTTTGCACATTACCACATAGTTTCAGAGCCAGAAATCATCCCTGATTTAGATTTATGGGAAGAGTTTGCATATTTTATAAACATAGATTTTCTTCTGGTTCTAACAAAGTACATTTATTTCATGTACAAACAAATTATATATCTATTTTAGAATGCTTTTATTTAAATTCTAATGATTTATGGGCACTGTAATTGGGCCTCCCATGTAGCATTTTATCCGGCCTTCTCTAAAACGCTAAATCTTTAACTGAGCAAGGCAGAAGCTTGTGGATCAGTACATTTTGTCTTTGGCATTATCTCTGTTGAGAAAAGGGGGGCAGGGTTCTATTTAGGTTTTATTTGCTTTTATTATTTCCTTCAACTCTCTGGCTGTTTATTGCATTCCTGTATCATTTTGAAATTTATAGTCTATTCAATAGCATTTTAATTTTTTATGATTATGTCAGTCTTACCCATAAGAGGGTCTTAGGGAATATGTTTTGAGTTTCTTTCAACAGCAACCACGTCCAGAAACTACCTAACATGAGTTTTATTCTTTTTACCAGAGGGAGCTATGAAACCGAAATGATTTTAGATGTAGATTATAATAATAATTTGGAGGCAGCTTTATGATCTGTGAGTTTCATATCACTCTCATGCCTAGCACTCCCTTTGATTATTACTGTTCTAACAGAGCCCTGCAAAACTTCTGTACGTATCCCGTAGCAATCTCTACGTCAGGGGAGGTGCAAGGGAGCGAGGGTATGCTTAATACTGAATTTTTCACCAGAATGTCAAGAACAGTTTGTTCAAATTATCTCAAAGGGCTGCTCAAACAGGTGTTTCTCCCTCAAAGGTTTTAGGATTAGCATCCAGCTTAGGGCTTCTCCTCTAATTGTGTGGCTCTTCAGTCTGCTGTCCGTGTATCTCCTGCTGCCAAACTGTAGCTTCTGTCATAAGTGAGTAAAACTTAAGAACCCACAAATCGCCCTAAATTCTCTGCACAGGAAAGCTAAAGAGGTAATACTGTAATATTTTAACTGGTCCTTGGATTTGCAAAAAAAACAAAGAAAGCAGCTTCCATTGGAAAAACTTCCAAGGAGAACCCGACAGTATGGAGAGCTGTTGAGTCATCTCTGGCTTCTTTGACAGCACCGTGAAATATAATCAGCAATCAGTGACTTTCCCTGGGTGGAATATTTATGAAATGTGCCACTCAATGTTCTAAAATCATATTTTATGATCAGCAGGATCTGTGAAGTTTTACATCTGCATTAATAATAATATAGACCTAATTTCTAGTCCTCTTCAGTTTTTATAGACTACTTTTATATAACCCTTTCTGTTGGCCCTTGCAAAAATGAATGAAGTATGTTACAATCCCTATTTTATAGATGGAAGAATTGGTTTCCAGAAAGATTAATGGCTTCTCACTTCATTTTAAAACCAAGAGCTCTCATGCCTTGTAGCATACGGCTTAGCTGCATCAAGTTTGGAATCAAAAGGACTGGTTTTCATCTGAGTTTGCTACGTAGCAAAAATAAAGATAATAATACCTCTGTTATAAATTGCAAATGTGTTTGGCTGCGAGTACCAGAAAGCCAATTTACAGGGATGTAACCGAGTTGGCGATTATAGATCTCAAACACACACACACACACACACACACTCTCTCTCTCTCTCTCTCTCTCTCTCTCTCTCTCTCTCTCTCTCTCTCTCTCTGTCTCTCTCTCTGTCTCTCTCTCTCTCTGTCTCTCTCTCTCTGTCTCTCTCTCTCTCTGTCTCTCTCTCTCTCTGTCTCTCTCTCTCTCTCTCTCTCACTCTCACTCTCACTCTCACTCTCACTCTCACTCTCTCTCTCTCCAGACTTTGTCAACTGCCTGGATTGGTTTCCCTCTTTAACCAATCTGCGATTCCCTTGGCTTTTTCCTGCCCTTGTCACCTCCTCTGGAGCTTCAGGCATGGTGCCTGTATCTGGGGTAGAAATAAGAAAGATGAAAGTTTCAGTCTCTCTCTCCTTTCATAGATAAAGCAAAGTCTTTGCTTCCTATAACCATCCATGGACTTTGCTGCTCTGTCACAGTGTAAACTGTTACATGGCTACATGCTGCAAAGGGACTATGGGAAAGAGAATATTGAGCCTTGGGCTGGTAATGTTGCTGCCCAAATAAAACTAGATCACTTTTAGTTAAAAAAAAGGGGGGGTGTAGATTTTAGCAAAGCTAGCAAGTGTGTCTATCTCACATAGCTTTTAGAGATATTTTCTTCAGTGCAAATTCTGTGTAATAGGTATGTAATAAATTGTATTATGTGTAATATTTTAGTATTGATAACATGATGATAGTATTGTTTTCCTTTTTCATAGACAGGCACCTTTGAAAAAATAGTAGTAATAATTATCAAAGTTAAAAATGCTACCTTATACTTTTATTGTGTTCAACTCTTAATACCTTTTAACTTGTTTTAGCCTTATACCTCTAAATAAGTACGACAAGTATCATTACCATATTTTACAAACAGGAAAACTGATCTCCATAGAATTGAAGGGAATTACTTAAATTAATGTCAGAACATGTATTTTTACTTCAAATCTTGCAGTATGATTTGAATATCATGTATTAGTACTCAAAAGCCACTCCTTCCTCCAGAAGGATAGAGGGAGAAGCAAAAATAATAAGCAATGGTACTATTTGTTGATTACTCATTGGAAAATTAACAATAGATAATATTCTCTTGTAATAGGACCCTTCTCAATTTAAAAATATATTCATATTTGATATTCAAAAAATAGGAAATAGACATGGCAAGTGAGACCTCAATGTAAGTAGGAGGAAACTGAGTCTCTATTTATATGATTTGCCCAAAGTCACTCAACTTACAAACAAAAGAGCTGGGGCAGAGCGCTGGCTTTCCCAGTTTTAGCCCAGTGATCATTTCACTGATCCTCGTTACCATCAGTGATCATTTCACTGATCCTCGTTACCCTCTACAAACAGGTTTTTCATTACCTCTCATGAGAACAGTGTTTTGTAAAATTTAGTAACTTTGAACTCTTTTAAGTCAAAGCTTGCAAAGTTGTAGATCTATAATGTAAAAGTTTTGTTTGACCTCCACACCATAGGCCCATGCAATGTTGAAAAATATAAATAATTGTCAATATTTAAACATCAGATGTTAAATAAACCCTATATTTCCAGCTTTTCTTACAAACAAGCAAACAAACAAATAATCTTCTATCCATCTCTACTTGGACCGCATTCCTGAATGGAATGAAGGGTCTGTACTAAAGACTAAGCAGGAGTTCTTCAGTTTCCCACAATCCTCTTAATTCCCTGCAGGGCCCTTAACAAAAAAGCGAAAATTGGCCCCTTTTCGCCTCAGTTGATTTGTGTGCCTTCTCTCGGTAGGCAGATCAGTTTGTGCCCCCCCCCCCCCACTGTTAACTTATAACAAAGTCATTTCCTGATACTAGACACTGGAGCAGATGATATATCACCTTTTTCTTTTCTTTTACTTTCTGTGATTCTTTGAGATCTTTGTAGATTCAAAATAGCAACGGGAAAATCTGTTTGGTTGTTTTCAAGTTAGATGGAAAAAAAAATGTCGTTACCTTTAGCCTGCTTGGCAGTGATTGGTGTATGCTGAATGTACTACATTCAGTCACTCCTACGTGTAGATGTGATGTTGGCAGGCTAGTCTGGGGAAGACCAATGAAGTGGAAGGAGAGAGCAAAAAATAAGGGGAAGGATGCAGGTTGTATGAAACTCAGGCTGATTCGACAGAGGATCATCTGCCATCAGGGCCTAGACTGAGGCCGTTTGAGGACCACTGTTTGATGGAGAGCTCCATACCCACCCTGTCATTAAGTTAATAGTAAAGTAGGCCTCCTTAGAGGAGTGGACTTATCACTTGTTTTCCCCACATAAATATAATTAAATATGAAAGGTGGTGACGGCAGTTGAACATCTGTCTTTAGCTTTCAGATTTTTCACAGTCTGTTGATTAGGTTATGTTTTATATTATTCCAGTGTCCACAGCTGTCAAGTGAAATGGGAGTGGGCCTGCCCAAGTCTGGGAGCCGAGGTCTGCAGTGGCTCTTCACGTTCCACGTGGTAATAGTCGGTGACAGCTTCTACTGTGAACAAATTATTTTCCGTTGGTTGATGGGTCTCAGCTGTTCTGACTTGGTAAGTGATGAGTTTTGCTTTCATTTGGAAAGTAAGATCTGTTCAAATAGTGTTGCTGGCTTCTTTGGATGTGAGTGTTTGATTTTTGTGTTTGTTTTTGTAGCTTTGTGTATATGCACATGCAGTGGTATTTGGGTCCTTTTTTGACAGTAGGTTCTAAACTTACTAGAGCATAATATCTGGAGTATTCCAAGGTCTGTGCTGATATATGGGAGGGAGAGATTGACACGAGGGCAGAGGAGCGTTTCAGACCATCTCACTCACACCAAGCTCTCTGAGATTGATTTCTCATCTTGACTCAAGAGTGTTTGTTCTCAGGCTGATATCTTTTCCTTGTGAGCGAGGTTAGCTCACACCAATATCCTTGGGTAATGCCGAAGAGTAGAGTGCTAATTAAATGGTAGGATCTGGAAGCACTGAGGGTCTTCTTTCAGAGATGTTGAATCTATAGACAATTTTATAAGCTACAAGTGCGCACATAGCACAGAAATTGAATACGTTTAAGGTGGAAAAGTCCTGAAGACTTTTCCCCAGTGCCTTCATGTTCCCTTCCCCTATTCTCCATATCAAAACATGGTTTTAGAAAAGGTTCTAAGCATACTTTGACTCACAGGTATAAATAATGAATGACTGCTTGGTTACCTGAACTTCAGCAGGAAACAATTAAAGGTATCTATTTTTGTCCAATACAACTTTCTGTGATGATGCACATGTTCCAGATGAAATGTGGCTAGTGTGACCAAGGAATTTAATTTTTATTTTGATCTCATTTATGTTATTTCATTGTCTTAATTTTAAACAGCCAGGTGTGGCTAGTGCCTACCATATTGGAAGTGCAGAAATAGTTAATGATGACCTTTAAAGCCCTCAAGTATTTCAAATGAAGGGCATATTTTGGGGGAGGGCTGAATTATCCTGGCATTACTGAAATGGCACCATTGCCACCTGAAAAAGTAGAACTGACCATTTCTAGTGTCCATTACAGGAGCATTAAATCCTAGGCCATAATAAGACATTTAAAAAATGAATATATGGTTGAACGCATAGTAATGATAACAAATGATACAGCTAACATTTGTTTGAATCAGGCGCTGTCAGAATCAGGATGCTTACGTCATCTACGCAACAATTCTGTGAGGCACACACCATTGCCATCCTTGTTTTGCAGATAAGGAAACTGAAGTGTAGAAAAGACTGAAAAGCTAGTAAATGATGGAGTCTTGATTTCAACTCAGTTCTGTCTCTGAAGCCCACTTTCACAATTGCAGATACTATTATGACTATGAGCTTTAAAGCACAGCTTACTTTAGGGGCAATTAATGAAGCCCATATCTGAATGTAGTGCCTTAGATCTCCAGGGTCCCTTTATTTTCCTCACTTGATGATGATATTTAAAATAAAATAATGTCTAGATGCAACGAACATAGAGTAAATACTCCATAAAAAGCAGCTGCATCTTTTCACTATCATCATAATTATATGGCATTTCCATAAACTTTAATTGCATATGTGATATCAATCACAAGGGCCACTGAGTCACAGATGAATTTCATAAGTGATGCCCTTAATGTCGCCAGTGACAAAAGTATCACAAAATTATAGTTCTGAAGATATAAGGGGCCCAAAGAGACTAGCTAAAAACATTTTATTCTAGAGGCAAGAGCTATTACTGGATATGATGCTATTCTCCCCTCAAAATCAGCAATGCTATTATGAATATCACAGAATTTTGGACGTTAAAAAAGTCTTGTACCTCATTGTCTAAGTAACTATTGCATGATGAAGTTAGATGGGAAGAGTGTGTCTGTAAATTACATTGAATTATTAACTGAAGAATGGATTGAATCTACTGTCAATCTACCGTAATAACTATACTGAGTATAGTTATAACTTTCTTTCATTCATTCTCCTTGAAATGTATTTCCTGGTGTTCACACCCATGGGACCTGTCAGCCACTGTGCCAGGCATTGAGATTGGTGAAAACTGATCCACTGATTATATTAACAGGGAAAAATAAATCTACCACAAGGCACTTAGCTGTCTGCCATATGATCCAAAGTAAATTCAGTGAAACTGATTGATTTTAATTCTTCAGTATGTCTAATTGCTTCAAACTTATTTCCAGTTAGTGTTTATAGCATTAAATTCAGGTTAACCATTTGATTGCTAATCTTTGCATTACCCATAGACTCTGCAATTTTGGGACTCCTAAATTTGACTGTGACTTCTAAGTGGCCACATCAACAATTTTTTTCTGTTCCTTTGCGGCACATAGAATGATTAAGATGACACAAATGTCTTCAGTGGGCTTCTAGTTGATTAGCAATGCACCCGAATCTCTGAGAGGCTCAAGGTTGTGATTTCTTTGGGTCCTACAGCAAAGAAGACTTGCAGGTGTGGTCTTCTCTGCACTGAGATAAAAATAGGAAACTACAACTAAAGATCATCAGGTCTGTAAGGCTGGGGAAGCCAGGCTGATGCTTGCAGAATGGTCATCGGGCAGGAGTATTTGTGAACAAAGGACCAGTATTGGAGGCTCAGCTTTGAGAAATGTCAAATATCTGAATGGGTAAGAAAAACATTCCAAGCCCACATATCTGTTTGGGATGAAAAATAAAGATGAGACAGTGGGAAGGGATATATTTATGTCTTCCTCCGACAGAGAGCATGGCTTTGTCTCTGTAAACCCAGGCACAGCATCTGAGACTGGTTAAGTAGGACACTGGATACAGTTTATTTAGCACATTTTTTCCCTTCGGTAAAAATATAAATCTCTATTCACTCATTTCCTTCATTTACATTCACATTGATCTGTTAAGGCAAGCAGTTGAGATGGGGATAATTTTCTAGCTGAGCATGTGTCAGCATCATGCTAAAAGACAGTGTTGGTACACTTCACTCACCCCCAAAGATGTTGGGTATATTTCCTTTTAAGTAAACAGAAGCCATAAGGAAGGAGATGCTAATAAGTAATAAGGAAGGAAGGAAAGGAAGGAATAATAAACATTTATAAACATTTAAAACAAACTAAAGCACATGTTGAGTCTGCAACATTTCATCGAGCAGGGTAATGGGCCTTCCTCCTCCTGTTACAGGTTATAAGGGAAGGAAAATCACATTGACTTGGATCTTAAATTCTTTAAAAGGAAACCTGTTCGTCTGAGGCCATACCTTTTTTTTTTTTTTAACATCTTTATTGGAGTATAATTGCTTTACAATGGTGTGTTAGTTTCTGCTTTATAACAAAGTGAATCAGTTATACATATACATAAGTTCCCATATCTCTTCCCTCTTGCGTCTCCCTCCCTCCCACCCTCCCTATCCCACCCCTCTAGGTGGTCACAAACCACCTAGCTGATCTCCCTGTGCTATGTGGCTGCTTCCCACTAGCTACCTATTTTACGTTTGTTAGTGTATATGTGTCCATGCCACTCTCCCACTTTGTCCCAGCTTACCCTTCCCCCTCCCCATATCCTCAAGTCCATTCTCTGGTAGGTCTGTGTCTTTATTCCCGTCTTACCCCTAGGTTCTTCATGACGTTTTTTTTCCTTAGATTCCATATATATGTGTTAACATACCGTGTTTGTCTTTCTCTTTCTGACTTACTTCACTCTGTATGACAGACTCTAGGTCCATCCACCTCACTACTGAGGCCATACCTTTGCCTGTCGTGAGTTTTTACAAATGAATTGCAATCAGAAATTAAATGAGGGCAGATAGGGGATGGTTATTAAATAAATTGCAATCAGAAAATAATGAGTGCAGGCCAGAGGTCAAGTTTTGAATAATGTGACCTTGAGGAGCCTGAAGATGGCAGATATTACAATCACAGTGTATTTCTTTGAAGGGTCAGTGAAATTGATAGAGAAATCAAGTTGCAAGGGCTGGTGCAGAAAACATTCTGTGATGAACACTCTCTGTTACAGGTCTTCATTGTGTTCAGGAAGCAGAATCTTATGCACGTGCTCAGAGAAAGCATAAAAGAGTTATACCAAGACCGTAACAGTCACACAAGCACTTTCTTTTATATACATGTACATTTGTCTAAATGTGTGATTCCCCCAAAATAGTATCTTGCCCCTAGTACTCTTTCGTAGTATGCTTTTCTCATTTACCAGTATACTTTCCATGTAAAGATTGAAATTTAAATTCATATTCATTCCTGTTTAACAAGAAAAATGCTATTTGATTTGTAGATCATTAGTTAATTGCATTGATCTTGTGACATCTGATAGATCATCATTGGAACTAAAGATACAGTGACCCAAGATTATGGTCTAACAGGCATCAATATTACAGCTTTTGCTCCATTCTAATCCCAATTCTGCCCATACTCCTTACTGTGACACTCAAAGTCTGTGATGAACAAGTACAAACATTAGCAATGTAGTTTGGAAGGAAGGGTCCAGGGTTTGTTGGGTCTGGAGCCTGAACTTTTTCTATGTCATTGCCTATTTTCAGGGTCTGTTTCAAATTTATAGGCTTTTATTTGAAATTTTATTGAGATAGTTATAGATTAACATTCAGGTGTAAAAAAAGAATACAGAGAGGGCTTCCCTGGTGGCACAGTGGTGAGCGTCTGCCTGCCAATGCAGGGGACACGGGTTCGTGCCCTGGTCCGGGAAGATCCCACATGCCACGGAGCGGCTGGGCCCGTGAGCCATGGCTGCTGAGCCTGCGCGACCGGAGCCTGTGCTCTGCAACGGGAGAGGCCACAGCAGTAGGAGGCCCGCGTACCGCAAAAAAAAAAAAAAAAAAGAATACAGAGAGATCCTTTGTACATTTTGCCTAGTTTCCCCCAAAAGTGACATTTTGCAAAACTAGTATATTATTATGACCAGGATATTGACATTAATACAATTCACTGATCTTACTCAGATCTCCTAAGTTTTACTTTTACTGGTGTGTTTTGTAAGTAGGCACAATCATATTTTTCACTAATGAATATTTAGTAAAATATTCTTACTATTTGAACACATTTTCTATGTTTCAATATTCAGTGCATTTTATGCTTTTTGGTGTCATATACGGTTTAGGGATTTTACTTAGCTCTTTTTTTTCCTACATGTTTAGACTTTTTTTTAATGCCCTTTTCCTTGGATTTGAAAGACTTACCTGATCATATACTATGATTTTATAGATAATCTTCCCTCTGAATTTTCCAACATATGGCACTAATGCATCTGCTTTTTCTTGGCCTGATACCACATATTTTAGTTATTACAGCTTTAAAATATATTTTACTCTCTGGTAGAGAAAATCTATTCTCATCACTCTTTACTTAAAATAAAAACTTATTTGCAATTCTTAGACATTTATTATTCCATATAAATCATTAATATAATTTGACTTATGTTTTCATTTCTTAAGGAAATTATGCCAGGATAAGATTGGTTTGCATTAGATTTACAAATTAATACTTAGAGATCTTTTTACAAATTTTACAATATTAATTCTTGCCATTTAACTTAGGGCTATATCTTTATTTTATTCAAGTCTTTTTCATGGACCTCAGCAAATTTGCTCAGTTTTTCCATACACATTTCCTGAGAGCCTTGGGGAAGTTACCCTAGATTTTCGTTTGAATTATCAAAAATGGGTCTTCTCCACAGTCTTTAGTATATTCTGCCTCTTATGACTTCTTAGTGGCAGAGTGGAAACAACTGTTACAATGTTACCAGTGAGTGAAAAGAATGATGAATAGCATGACTGGTTCTCTCTGATGGAAACTAAGGGCCTTCTTTGGACTGAGACCCAAGGGTATTACTCAATGGGAATAGGATCAATTCCTGAGTAGACTAAATGATCTCAAAAAGATTGCAAGTCCACAGCTTCCAAGATAGGTTATACATCTCCCTAGTTGTGTTCTCTCTGCAATACCCTTTTCCTCAAATCCATCTGTGACCTCAGGATACAGAAAAGATAGTAACTATACTATCTCATCCTGAAATGGCAGCCCAGAGAGGTAGGCAAATGACTCTCACAGGAGGTGGGAAAGACTCAAAGACAATTCAAGCCATATCAAACCATATCAGTGCAAACAGAGGATTTGGGAAAAGCTTACTTGGAATAAAAACAGCATTTCCCCACTGCCTTTGCTACTCTGTTGTGATCATATAACTAAGTTTTGGCCAACAGGATGTAAGCAAGAAAAGTATGTTCGAATTTTAAGAAATATTATCAGAGGAACACAGTTTGCTCATTTCCCAGCATTTCTCCTTATGGTGCCTGGAATAGTAACACAGTGGCTTCCTCCAGATTTCTTGAATATGAGTGGAGAATAAACTATTATCTTGTTAACTTCCTGTTATTTGGGGGGTTTGCTGTTAATTGCAGCTGAACTTGATTTTAACAAATACAGCGTGTGCCTTTTACAGAAGAATTCATACAGAGCAGCTACCATCACAACATATCCTTATTAAATTATTGAACTTCATAAATGAATAAAGACATTTTCAGTCATCTAGGCAGAAAAAAACAACTCTTTCAAAAAAAAATCAGGCTCACTTTCAAATTCTCAACAGCCATAGTGAATTTTTACAAAAGGTCTACAAGTTTCAGGAGAGCCAAGACCAGGGCCAGGGCCAGGGCTCCTACAAATGTTTTCCTTGAGTGAATCAATTCAATTCAGAGATTGAAGAATGAACCTTGAGTCCAAACCGTGTCCCCAGTGTAATTTTACCAAAATAGCCACAGTATTCTGCTTCATCTGTATTCTTGAATTAAGTTCTCAATATGGTTCAGAAACAAGGGGCAGCTTCTTAAGATTAATCTCTGCTTCCTTAAATCACATCATTATCTGTAGTTTCTGCCTGTGTAGGTGAAGGACATTTTACCAACTCACTATAATTTAAAACTTTGATAGCCTTTCTGAGTGATTTAAGCATGTCTCTTTTTTTTTAATTGTTAAAATCTTTTAATCTTAATTTTTTAATCTTTTTTTAATCTTTATTGGAGTATAATTGCTTTACAATGGTGTGTTAGTTTCTGCTTTATAACAAAGTGAATCAGCTATACATATACATATATCCCCATATCTCCTCCCTCTTGCGTCTCCCTCCCACCCTCCCTATCCCACCCCTCTAGGTGGTCACAAAGCACCGAGCTGATCTCCCTGTGCTATGCGGCTGCTTCCCACTAGCTATCTGTTTTACATTTGGTAGTGTATATATGTCCATGCCACTCTCTCACTTTGTCCCAGCTTACTCTTCCCCTTCCCCGTGTCCTCAGGTCCATTCTCTACGTCTGCATCTTTATTCCTGTCTTGCCCCTAGGTTCTTCAGAACCATTTTTTTTTTTTTTTAGATTCCATATATATGTGTTAGTATACGGTATTTGTTTTTCTCTTTCTGACTTACTTCACTCTGCGTGACAGACTCTAGGTCCATCCACCTCACTACAAATAACTCAATTTCATTTCTTTTTATGGCTGAGTAATATTCCAGTGTCTCATATAGAGTATATGAGGTTTTGATTTGTGGTCCAGCTGATACTGATTCTTTGAGTTGGTGGTTTTAGCCAATCTACACATGCATGTATATGACAGATAGGTTTGGCTTTAGATTTTTCATGATATTTTTCTGTGCTTTTTAAATCTTTATATGGTGACTTTCCTTGCTGTGTTTTATGTATGAGTTCTGATAATTTTGAAGGGTTGTGTATTTTCTTCTGGTGGTTTCATAAAGGTAACTTTAACTTTATGTAATTAACCACTAGGTTTCTTGAAAAGTAGTATCTATTTAGCAATGAAAATTTTTTTTTTTTTTTTTTTGCGGTATGCGGGCCTCTCACCGCTGTGGCCTCCCCCATTGCGGAGCACAGGCTCCGGACGCGCAGGCTCCGGACGCGCAGGCTCAGCGGCCATGGCTCACGGGCCCAGCCGCTCCGCGGCATATGGGATCCTCCCAGACCGGGGCACGAACCCGTATCCCCTGCATCGGCAGGCGGACTCTCAACCACTTGCGCCACCAGGGAGGCCCGAAAAAATTTTTAATACTTAGTTTTTATGTTTCTTGTTCTCTTAACAACCTATTTTTCATTGACTTTAGGTTACAAGAGATGAAGAAATTATTCTATTTCCCAATATTTGTTTAGTTATAGCATTCCTACTCTCTCAGTATTTATAAATACTCTGTTCTTGAAACATAAGCCCAATATTTGTTCCACCTCAGTTGTTCAATTAAATGACTTCAACGCTAACTATCACTACAATAGCAATCATATTATAATATATAAGTGTATCAAATCAACATCTTGCACACATTAAATTTAAACAATATTATATGTCAAATATAATATTATATTTGTATTTACATATTTATTTAAATATATATTGTTATATAAATATTATAATGCATGATTTTAATTTCTTAAAAAGGACCAGGAAGAATTGTCTTTAAAGTTGTTTTAGGCTACTTGTGCTCAGTTCCCTAACAGGGAAAAGTATTAAAATAGCAATTTTAATAACCACCATAATAGAACTAATATAATTTTAAAACTTCCCACATTACTGTTGTGTCCAGTTTGTGAATAAGTGAGAATACCAAGGAGGAGAGATGTTCATTACTAACATGCAGAATTCCAATAGAGAAACAACATAAAATGGTAGTTAAATTAATGGGTTTTGAGGTCAGACTGCCTGCTTTGAAGCCTAACTTTAGCACTTACTATGTGAGAAAAGTACTAATATTTCCTGTAAAATGGATATTAAAAATGAGACCACAAATTAAGTGAGGATTGTAAGAAAAAAATAAATAAAGCATATAGAAGAGTGTCATCACACAGTACGTACTCTGTAAAGGCTGCCATAATGGTATTATCCATCTTCTTAATGTTTGCTAACCTGCTAGATGAAAAATGGTAGCTAGTTGTTTGAATTTGCACCTTCCAGATCAATAATGAAATGCAGATCTTTTAAAAAAATGTTTATTAGTCATTTGTATGCTTTCTAGGAGTTTCTTGTTATTATTCTTTGCCCAGTTTTCTCTTTAGTTATTTGTCTTTTTTGAGTGAATTGGCTGGAGGTCTTTTAACATTAGACACAGTAACCTTTTCTGTGTATTATATATATTTTTGTACACTTTACTCTCAGCCTCACACTTTATAAATGTTTTTATTAAAGTGATATACATTCAGGAAAAGGTACAGTTTGATACACTTTCCTAATCTGAACACATCTGTGTAACTAGCACTTAAATTGTAAAAAAAAAAAAAAAAAAAGAGAGAGAATAATCCAGCAGCACAGAAGCTCTCTTCCTGGTCCATCCTAGTCTCTACCACATCCAATAGTATAACCACTATCCTGATTGCTGACAAAATAAATCAGTGTGTTTTCATGTTTTTGTGCTTCTAATGATGGAATTGTACTCTTTTGTGTATGGCTTCCATCATCTGCAATTTAATTTTAAGTATGACACCTTTCATTTTAGAATAGTTTTGTTTTTTGATGTTTTAAATAATTTAATCCCTCAGCTAAGTGAATAAAGAAACTACTTTTAGGGCTTCCCTGGTGGTGCAGTGGTTGAGGGTCTGCCTGCCGATGCAGGACACGCGGGTTCGTGCCCCGGTCCGGGAAGATCCCACATGCCATGGAGCGGCTGGGCCCGTGAGCCATGGCTGCTGAGCCTGTGCGTCTGGAGCCTGTGCTCCACAATGGGAGAGGCCACAGCAGTGAGAGGCCCGTGTACCACAAAATAAATAAATAAATAAATAAAAAGAAACACTAATCAAGACAAAATTACCTTAGAATTAAAAAAAAAAAAGAAACTACTTTTACATATGGCTGTAGAAAAGGATGGACTGGTAAATATCTTAGCATAATATTAATATTTTTTAGTAATTTCATCTCCTAAACTGTTTTTCATAAAAGAAAATGAAGGCCTGTTAATCATTCAAATTCTAATTGTCTACAATATCTCATCTAATCTCCATCATATAGTTTTAAAAGTTTTCTATAATTTAGTTTATCTGACCTTTGCAACCATATTATGTCTTACTCTCTGAAGCAGTTTCTCAAGGCAGGTCTGTCATTATCTTCCAAACCTAAGTCTCTTTGCATCTTTCTTTCTCTGAGAATTGCCTTCTTGGTGCCCCTTTCCTATTCAAATCTATATTATCCGTGATACCTAACTCTACAGCCACCATGTCTTCAGGCCAATGTGTATTTATTGAGTAACTCCTGTGCTTCACATAATATCTAGGTTTTGAGGGTAAAAAAAAAAAAAAAAAAAAGAAATGTACCGGGAAGTCATTGTTATTAATGTGATCACAACCAAGTAGGAGAAACATTTTTAAAATGCATAATTACAATAAAGTAAGTTTGGAAATATGGTGGACAGGTTATAAAATTTGTATAAAGAAAAGAGTGATTCACTTTGCATATATCAAACTCATTGAAATTATGAAATGAGAGCTTGACAGTCAGAGTGATATATGATGACTGTTGGGAACAATGACTCTGAATCCCCAGGTCAGGGGTGGAGGGGAAGGAGTTTAAGAAGAAGGAACAGATTGTGCAAAACCACAGAGAATTGAAATGTTCTAGCAGGTTCAGCTAGAAGTCACTATATTGTAATGTATAAGGCAGAAATCGGTCCCCATTCGAAAAAGAATCCACCAAGCACTGAGACGGATTTGACAAAGAGGCATTAAAGGTGTAAGGCTGAGGAGGCAGGTTGGGGCCATATCATGAAGGGCACGTCACACAGTGTCCATAGAAAATAGATTGGATTTTCTTCTGTTGTTGGCAAGGTGCCTAAAGAATTTGAAAGATGATTCTGCCCTCTAGGTGTGAAGTGACAGTGACCAGGGGACTAGTGGTGCCACCAACTGAGTGAGGTGTTGCATCCGAGCTCCCCTCTCTCTAGAACTGTCAGTTACCTTGCTACCCCCCACCTCTCTAGGTGGACTAGGCCTGGGTGGATGCCGTGATCTCTCCATTTGCATACCTGGGTGACTGGGGATTTTGAAGAGGACACCATCCTCATGCCTGTGGGTGACACAGTAAAAACATGTCCATCCACTATTGTAAGAGTCTCAGCATCGCTCAGCAATCATTTGGGGTTTTCTTCCTAGGTAGGATTGCTCTGATTCTTCTCAATTACTATTTTAAAACTTTGATAGACTCTTAAACCTGTTATCCAAGTACATACTTTTATCCTCAGCAGACAAATTTGCCTTTTAGTTCCTGAAGAATATTGGAGAGGCCATGAATAATTTCTCTAAATTCTTCCTCTCTCCCACCAAGATAAAGAGTGTTATTTATTTATCACTGTCTTTACCTCCTGCCCCCAGGGGTCGGAGACAAGATGTCCTCTCTCCTTTAGGAGAAAACCCTGTCCACTGTTACCTGTAACCCCAGATCCCCATACTTTCCCCTCGCTCACTCATGTTCTCTCAGAGTTTCAATTTCTCATCCCCATTTTACTCACTTTAGCTTATATTATTTGAGACCATATTCTAAAATCAAGCCTAGCAGCACCAGGGTGGGTTGCTGTGCTAGATTAGCATTTTACCTTATGCAGGGAGGAAGCAGTGAGCTGTTTTCCTCAGTTGAAGAGACTTCTTTCAATTTTTCCTTTGCTCCCAGTAAGCTGGATACCAACACAGAAAAAAAGCATCACTCTTCAATTCACGTGGCACGAATGTTAAAAATTCCCTGTGAGTGAGGACCACCACCTGCTGCTACATTTATAAGCATCTGATTAATTTCCATAAGTTATCCATTAATTTCCCTGTCACTGGGTCACAGCTAGCTCTTGACTTCCAACCTTGCCACTTGGAGCCTGAGGGTGCAGATGAGATAACATTAAGTAACCCTATTCATTTATCTCAGTTCACCCTTTTCTTTCCTTTTTTTTTTTTTTTTGGCCGTGCTGCGTGGCTTGTGGGGATCTTAGTTCCCCCACCAGGGAGTGAACCCATGCCCTCTCAGCAGTGACAGCACAGAGTCCTAATCACTGGACCACCAGGAAATTCCCTCAATTGACCCTTTTCTTTCTCAATCTGAACCTGCTTTCACTTTGTTTATTCCTGATTTCAAGGGCTAATGAATATTTCTCAGTTTTTGTATGTTTTTGGTGAATAAATCTGAATATGTTTCCTAGAAACCTACTTCATTCTGTGTACTATTCTAGATTCTGAAAATATAAATATGAATAAGAGAGACAATGTTCCTGCACTTGTGGGGCTTTCATTTCAGAGAGTGGGGAAGGAGTGAATAGCATGGAAACAGGCAATACACAATTAAAAAAAATACATAGTTTTTTTTTAACATCTATATTGGAGTATAATTGCTTTACAATGGTGTGTCAGTTTCTGCTGTATCACGAAGTGAATCAACTATATGTATACATATATCCAGATATCCCCTCCCTCTTGCGTGTCCCTCCCACCCTCCCTGTCCCACCCGTCTAGGTGGTCACAAAGCATCGAGCTGATCTCCCTGTGCTATGTGGCTGCTTCCCACTAGTTAATACATAGAATTTTTTAAAGGAGCTGGGCTAGGTAGGGGTAGCTAGAATCATTTTGTCTTCGCTGTTTCATTCTGCCTGAACAGTGTTTTCACACCTCTGTGCTTCCAGTCTTTTCATCCCTGTAGGTATGGTCTGTGGACCTTAGCACAGCTCATTTGTACAGCCAAGGGTGTGTAGAACAATGTGATCAACTTTGAGAAACTCTTCTCTAAGGTCACCCAGATTGTGTGCTACTTCAAGGGTTGTGTTTTGTTTTCACATCCATGTGTCAATCTAGGCTTCAAAGTATTGACACCCTATTTCATTTCATTAAGCTAAGTTGGGATAAAAGCCCTCTTACGTATGGGTACCTCCCCACCCATTCTTGGCATGAACCTTTGGTTTCCCAGCCATGCCAAGTGTTTGTAAGAGGGCCCATACCTGTGCCGCCCTAGCATCACATCTCAGTGTCTAACAAGGTCTAGTGATAGATGAGGCAAAGGAACATCTTTAAGAAAACACACCTTTTGAGGAGAAAGGACTTCACACTGGAAGAATGCAGTATCTATATCACTCACATGGTTAATTTGGCAAATTCAAAAATCAGTCGAATCAACTCTGCAGCAAGATGGGGATCAAATCTCTGGCTTGTTCAACCACATTTTGCCTTCCTACCATCTGTGTTTCTGCCTCCTGTGTTTCTGTCAATGGGAAAGATTTGAATGGTTTCAGAAAGCTTTTTTTTCATCTCTTATTTCGCTAATAGTGAATAAAAGCACGTTGGCAAAGAAATCGAGGTGGTACCAGTATGCTCAGATGTAGACGTACAGCCTTCTTTTAGCACCTCTGGCTCTGACTGGCTCCGACATGAGCCAGGTCCACGTAGCAGAAGAAGAAAACCCTTCAGCAGAGATAACATGCGGACCCTGAGAGATGACAACCCCAAACTAGACATTAAAAAGCATTTTCTGGACATTTCTCTCTGGGCTTTAATGAGCCACTGCTGAGACAGGTTTTACATTTCCACCTGAGACTCACAATAGGCATGAAGTGGTCGGCAAAAGATTAATAAGACACAAAATGAGAATATCGAGTGTTTAGCTGAAGTCCCATAGTCAGGCTTATGTGCAGGAATAGGTGGAAATAAAAAGTGGATTGTTGGCTTGTAGCGGAGACACATTTCACAAACATCAGTTCCTCCCTGGGCTTTTCTCAGAACGCAGGGTTGACCTAAGGCAAACATCGCTGGAGGTATTGACACAAAGCAGGCACTGAAGGAGTAGAATTTCTTCTCCTCCACTCAGAGTACTTCCATCACCCGCTACTGTCTGATGTCCACACCTCTTTATACCTGTGAGAGTTCACTTTTTGTGTCAACCTGACTAGACCATGGGGTGCCCAGACATCTGGTTAAGCGTCCTCCTGGGTACAGCTGTGAGGGGCTTTCTAGATGAGATAACTATGTGAATCTGAAGAGTAGGTAGAGCAGATTGCCCTCCCTAATGTGGGTGGGCCTCATCAGTCAGTTGAAGCAAGCCCCGAATAGAATGGAAAGGCTGCCCCTCCCATGAGTAAGAGGAAATGCTCCTGACTGCTGCCTTGAACGGGACATCAGTTCTTTCCTGCCTTTGGACTCAAACTGAAACATCGGCTCTTCCCAGGTTTCCAGCATGCTGACTGCAGGTCTTAGAA
The DNA here is from genome assembly GCF_025265405.1 of Mesoplodon densirostris. NCBI lineage: Eukaryota > Metazoa > Chordata > Mammalia > Artiodactyla > Ziphiidae > Mesoplodon > Mesoplodon densirostris. Next base: position 17,088,468 of record NC_082674.1, on the reverse strand, counting down.
CTTATCAGCCTCTGTAACCGTGTGAGCCACTTCCTTCTACAAAATATTATCTACCTATCATCTATCAATTTTTCTATCTATGTATCTATTAACTATCATCTATCTATCTACCTACCATCTATCTTCTCTCTCTCTCTCCTGTTGGTTCTGTTTCTCAGGAGCCCTGACTAATACAGCACCCAAGAAGCTCTGTCTGAGGGCTGGTCTGGGTATTTTGAGGAAGAGGACCGTGGGCATGAGGGGACAGGCACGTTTCTCAGCTTTCAGAAGGCTCTCTCCTTCCTCTGCTTCTTCTTTGGTTCTCCTCTGCCCTGACAAAGGACCTTTGTTCATCTGCATAGTGATCCCAGGGATATCTCCGTTAACTCATCATGAAGCTAGACTTTTTTACGTAGACATCAAGACTCTATAACCGGATTCCTGCCATTTCACCAAATACGTAACATCACACACAGAATAATGACAAGTGTATCCAGAAATAATCCCATAGCAGATTTCTGTACAGACCCAGAAGCCCTCATTCTTTTCATCCAAGAAGGAGAGTAAAACCCAAACATTTCAACAAACGAACAGTAATATGATGTAGTATGACTCAGTAAATATTGGAAAGGGAAGGAAGGAAGGTGGGAAAGCTGGAAGGCAGAAAGGGAGGGAGAGAGGAAGAGTGTCTTGCTTTATACAGGCCAGTATTTCACTGAAGTAATGTCACTAAGATAGTAAGAAATAGGATCTTACCTTCAGGAGTTAAGAAGCCAGTGAAGGATAGAGACTTGGGCACAATTAACGCCAGCAGAAAGTTATACCCTTAAGGAACTCTCACAGCCAGTGTGTTTGCCTGTGTATCTAGACCATTCCTCGTTTCCATCAAGTGAAACATTCCAAACTTTTCAGCAAAGTTCTTCTTCCCTAATGCAAGTAGATGTTTGACTCTAACTCAAATAGCTTTCGTGCTGTGTATTATTTCCAGTGATAAAGGCAACAATTCTGGAAAGCAGCACTGCATTCCAGGTTTGCTAAAAAGCAGTGTAGGAAGAAGATAGAATATTAAAGAAACAGTGCTTAGGTTGTGCTCCCCTTGGCTCTATATGTTTAGACGTGATGATGAAAACCTAACACAAGTACTGGTATCTCAGGAGCTGAGAGAGTTCAGAATGTGAGGACCACCAGAATCCAATATCAGTTATTCCCATAAACAAGGATCTATGTTATTAAAATAATTTACATGTATTAATAAAACTCACATGTGTATAGACACTTTTTCCCAGCAGCGTTCCTCTTTCCTAGTATGTCTGAGTTTAATTTCAAATTATAATGTCGCAAGCCCTAGAGTAAGTACCTCACCAATTATTTTTAAATTTTATTTATTTATTTTTGGCTGCGTTGGGTCTTCATTGCTGTGCGCGGGCTTTCTGTAGTTGCAGCGGGCGGGGGCTACTCTTCATTGTGGTGTGCGGGCTTCTCACTGCAGTGGCTTCTCTTGTTGCAGAGCATGGGCTCTAGGCACGCGGGCTTCAGTAGTTGCGGCACGCGGGCTCAGTAGTTGTGGCTCGCAGGCTCTAGAGTGCAGCCTCAGTAGCTGTGGTGCACGGGCTTAGTTCTGTGGCATGTGGGATCTCCCCGCACCAGGGCTCGAACCTGTGTCCCCTGCATTGGCAGGTGGATTCTGAACCACTGCTCCACCAGGGAAGCCCCACCAATTGTTTTTTATTCAGGTTCCACAATAAAATGGTAAGATGAATAATATCCTGTTTTACAGATGAGAAAAAAATGAGGCTTAGGGTTTTAAAATGAACTACCCAAGGTCACCCAACTGGCAGTCAGAAGAACTAGAATTTTATGTCAGATCTGCTGGACTCTGGGATATGGTTCTTGATATCAAACCATGGATCCTGAAGTCTTACTCATGCAGCAATGGTCATCTGAGGAAAGGGTGAGGTGGTAGACAAATCAAGATGAAACAAAGTTCAGCTCGCTTTTCATTCAATCATTAATTCTTTCATTTGTCCATTCATCATGTATATTTAGCTTCACTTTGTAATTGTCTTTGAGCAGTTGGTCACAGACACATATATTAATCATAGTTCATGACTTCAAATAACTCAGAAATGCATCCTTTGAATCGCCGGCATTTTGCTTTTACAGTTCTCTCTCCTTCCCCTCCTCAATTTCTTTATGGCTATTCCTGTTCTTTGCTCCCTGGACTGGACCACTTGCCTCCCTTCTCTGCTAATGATTAACCTCCAGCTGGAGTTCAAGCCTCATCTCCTCCAGAAACCCTGCCCTGAGCACACCTGTCCTCCTCAGATACTTAACAAGAGATGCAGTCCAGTGATTAACTGTTCCCGAAATATTCTGTTTGTTTGATTTTTCCAAATGGTGTGGACAACAAGATATATGGATAAAACATATTAAATACAATTAAAACAATTATTTAAAACAATACTGTTATTAAAAACAATACTGGACCCATAATAAGTGCTAAATAAGTTCAGAGTAATTTTCAGCTAGATGTATTTCTTGAAATTTAGCAGTACCTTATTGGGGCATCACTTAAATTGACCCCTCTCAAGGCTAATCCTTTGTTCAAAAAATGGATATAATTGGGCTTCCCTGGTGGCACAGTGGTTGAGAGTCCGCCTGCCGATGCAGGGGACACGGGATCGTGCCCCGGTCCGGGAAGATCCCACATGCCGCGGAGCGGCTGGCCCCATGAGCCGTGGCCGCTGAGCCTGCGCGTCCGGAGCCTGTGCTCTGCAATGGGAGAGGCCACAACAGTGAGAGGCCTGCATACTGCAAAAAAAAAAAAAAAAAAAGATATAATTGGCCTCCTCCCAGCTGTATGGGTCCTCCCTTACCTCCTGGTAAACATCTGGTCTCCAATTTTGTCCAGCACCTCCTAATACCAGATGGAAGGATTCCATTAATTTGCGATCACATTTGTTCCCCATAATAATGAGAATGAACTCCGAAATTCCACTAGAAAACAGGTAGCTAATCGTCTAAACAGTTTTCATTCACGACCACATAATTTTTCACCTGGATTTTTTAAAATTATAAAACATGATACTCGCCACACAAAACTGTCAATGTACATTTTTTGTTTGTTTGTTTAATTTTGCCAAATGGACGGGGCTCAGCTTTGGAAGAGAATCCCATTTTTTCCATCAGCCAAGACTTTTTTTTTTCATTGCTAACACTCTGGAACCTTGTATCTTGTTGAGACTTGATGGTGACCTCACAGGTACCTTATTAATAATAAACCAGAAGGGCTCAGCAGAGCTTGGGTTTGGTGTAATAAATCATACTGTAGGTAAGTGCCATGTTTGTAGTTTTGGATTTTAGCGGCATGTCATAACTGAGATTGAGGGGCTGGCAAGTGGTGAGAGTGACTAGGGGTGGGGGCTGGCCTCTCATGGTTCTGACACGTGCTTGTGGTTATTAATTACTTTCACATTTTACACGGCTAATTGCCGTTATTCTTTCCAGTTACAACGTAATTGAATTTTTTTTTTTTTCTTTTTGCGATATGCGGGCCTCTCACTGTTGTGGCCTCTCCCGCTGCGGAGCACAGGCTCCGGACGCGCAGGCCCAGCGGCCATGGCCCACGGGCCCAGCCGCCCCGCGGCACATGGGATCCTCCCAGACCGGGGCACGAACCCGCATCCCCTGCATCGGCAGGCGGACTCCCAACCACTGCGCCACCAGGGAGGCCCCGTAATTGAATTTTTAAAAAAATGAAGCCTCAAATGTCAGGTCCAGATATTACGCTGTGCCTCTGCCCAAGGAAGTATATACACAGTTTAGGTTGCTTGAAATGATGGATAATAAGTAAGGCAAACTTCGAGGAGACTAATGAGACCCAAGGAAGCAAATATGCAGCATGGGAAATTCAGAAGGGCATAGAGAAGAAATAAGATCATGGAAAGTTAACATGTGGATTTTTGCTACTCAATTAACCAGCATGAAATTCAGTTCTGTTTATCAGACAACTTCTTTAAGTCACTAAGGAGGATAACTAGCATATTTCCAAGTCTATATGTTTTTAAAGCACCATCAATTTTCCTTGCATTGTGTGCCTAGCACCTTGCTAGCAGATGAAGGTGATGGCATCAGTTTAACACATTTTTAGTCACATAAACATCATTATCTGGGCCACTTAGCATAGTTCAGTGTTTCCTAATAACTTGGATGCAGACCTCTTGAAAAGTCTAAGGGAAATGTGGAATCCTTTCTCATCATATGCATATAAGCATATGTACACTAGAACTTGTGAACAAATTGGAGAGGGGATGTAGGGGATCCTTGGGTCTCTGCTCTGATGGATCCCAGAATAGGAATGCCTGGTGCAGGGGCAAGCTGACTAGTGATGCAACTGCATCACCACCCACCACAGTTGTGGATGTTTGTAATAATGATCCCTAGTCAGTAAGCAAGATTAAACCATATCTTTTGTCCTTTCTTAAGACAGCATGTACATAGATGGGTGATTCGATGTTTAGTTAAATTTTTCAACCAAAATAACTGTTCTTAATTAAGCTTTATAGAGCAAGCTTTAATAGTAAAAATGCTTTTTATTATAAGGATAGTTCATTCCTTGGTAGTGAGTTGAATAAGGAACTTCTGTAAATGAAAAGACCACCTGCCCAGGGTTCCCTTCTGCACTTGGGAAGCTTAGAGCAGGGAGCTCTTCTGCTACCTCTACCAGCTCCTCTGGTCAAGTTAGTAAGCTCCGCATAGTCAGTGCTTTACGCATGTCTGAGAAAGACCAAATTGCCACACTCTACCGTTAACACCTTGAAACAACATACTTTTCTAACACCCACCTCCTCATCACACACACTACCTGAGACTTCACAATTATCAAAGAGGAATTTAATTGGGGGCCCAGCTGTCACCTAATCATACAGTTCTGTTTTTTAAAGATGAGAAAACAGAGCCCCTGAGAAGGATAAGGATTCTTCCAAGTCTCGAGTCAGCATTGGAATTGGAAATGAAAACTATTCGAGTGCTCTCAGAATCAGGCTCCATGCGACCACTGGGAATACAGTTCCCTGGGATTTAGCAAAGCTGTTGTAACTGCTTTCAGGCAGAAAGCAGCCTGAAAACAACATTATTGACCTCTGTTAGAGAGAAGCCCGCTCGTAGTTCTAACAAAAGTTCATGTCTAATTGATGTGTTCTTCAGTGCCTCTCTGTAAGGCAAGATGCCTTTAACAGCGTCTTTGAAATTATACTACTTTGTTCTAGTTTCAAAGTAAATGCTCCGATGGCTGTGTGGGCTCTCTTGGGTTTCCTCTTTCTTTGCTGTGCTGTGAAAACACACGCTGCATATACATAGTTATTATCATTGTTGCTAAGAAGTGAGAGAACATGAGTTTCTAGCCCGTCATCTGCACAGAGCAGAGGCCCTGCATCCTGCTGGAGCGTAATAACAATCTATGAGTAAACCAGTCATGGTAAAATCTTTCAAAAAAGTGGCAATTTAAGAAAACATGTCCCTCAAGCCCACCAAAGTTGTCATCAAAGTGAGTTAGCTGCCAATTAACTTCTACATCTTGCACAAAGGGCACAGAATTCTAGTATAAAAATAAAACCAGTTAATGCATAACTACTGTCTATGAACAATAAATCAGAAACAAAAAATGAACACACCACTTGGTGCTTTGCCATGTTTATTACCATCTTATGGGAGGCTGCTATTCAGGCTTCTGATTTAGGAAGATTGCTTTCAAAGGAAACGATAATGAGGATATTTTTGTCTACAAATCTGAACTCCACATTTCAGCCAATGAGCCTGTATTCTCATTGTATTCAGTGCCTATGTTCTAGGCACTGAATACAATGAGAATACATGCTAGGCACTGGGTCACAAAAAGCAGGACAATTTGTTAAAAACTGTTAGTACTGCTATACATTCCTGTTACAGATTATAATCAGTGGATTTATACTTTCAATAAATCCTTCACTTTTTACATTGAGTACTCAGTTAATTAACTTGTGGCAAACTTCTCTGAACCCTAAACAGAAGTGCATAGAGTATGCCACATGTGCCTGAGAAAGAGAGACAATGAGATGATCAAGAAAGGAGGTGATATTTGTGCTGGCCCTTGAAGGACGCTTAAGTTTTTATCACTCCCAGCCATCCTATTAGTGTGTTTTTGTTCTGCTTCACTTACTTGGCTGAGTTCTCACAGAAACAAAGAAATAAACAAAAATAAAAACAATCGCCTTCGTAACCTGCCTCCCGACCTTGAGCTTACTCACTCTGGTGAATTCCTATAGCACTCGTCTCTGCAAAACAGAAGGGTGCACGTATTTCCAGTCTTCCCACCATCCTGGGATCTTGCAGAGTTTCTTGAAGCTTTATGACTGATGCTAAGACAAGAATTTCATGTCACACTCTAGAGCTGGTGAGCGAAGTATGCAGTCACTGAGGGTCCAGAGTAACTTTCCTCTGCCCACGCTCATCCACCGAGCTCTCAGCCGACCACTTGCTCACTCACCTTGATGGTGATGCCATGTTTCGATGGAAACTTTCTGGAAAGCCTTTATGCACGCCAGCATGCCTACTGTCCACTTCACCGGCAGCTGTACCCTGACCTGCATGCCTTTGAAAGTAAGGCACTCTCCTAACATCTCATCTTTCCTCACTTCTACTTCTTATGCTTTGATCATTTTCTTCACTCATATAACTCAGTAAATATTTATTGAGCCTACTGTATTTTAGGTATTACTATGGAAGCTTTGAAACAGCACCAAATTCCAAAAACAAATACCTTTGCCTTCTTTAAGTTTACAATGTATTGTGGGGAATGAGACAATAGGGAAGTCTCAGATAGAGTGATATGTACTTTGGAGAAAACTAAATTGTAACAAAGAGAAGGAGGGCTTGAGTACTGTGCAATATTAAAGAGGATGTTCAGGGAATGCTTCTTGGAGAAGGAAATATTTGAGCAAAAATCTGAAGGAGGTGTAATTAGACAGCATTTATCAAGCAGCTGTTGTTTTGCTACTCCCTGGGATTGTTAAATAAATAATAAACAAATAATAAACAAACAAATATAGAAATAGGTCTCTTTTCTCTCAGTGATTTCAATCCTATGAAGTTAGTCTTGTTAGATTTTAAACAGCTTAAGAGGGAAACCTACTTATTATTTTTATCTTGAGCACCCAATGCAGAGTCAGGCATATTCTCTTGCTGAGAAGAGAAGGGAAGAAGAGTTGAAGGCGTGAGCAAATGAATGCTCTTCTGTATTTTCTACAGCTTTTAAGTCTCAGCTCCCACCTAAAATAATGGTATGGAGGAGATGGTGACATAAGCTAGGTATTTCATGAGCTCCTCCATCATTCTCAGCCCCCTTAACAGTTATCAGGGACAGATGACTAGTTTTATCCAATAAAACATGAGCAGAAGTGACCTATATCACTTCCGAGCCAAGGCATTTAAGAGACAATGCGTGACCCTCCGATGTTCTCTTCCCCTACTGTGGCAACCTTGAAGACCACGTGCTGAAATGGAAATGTCAAAAATAGAGTACCCTGAATTGCTGCATGGAGAAGAGTCCCATGAACTAGTAGAAGATTTTATGAGAGAAAAATTAATTTTGTTAAGTTACTAAGATTTTAGAAATTGTTTGTCACCATAACATTGTCTAGTCTATTCTTTTCAAGCGAGAGTGTGAGCATATAACTGCAGAGAGTGCGTAGCCAGTCTTTTTAGGCATCAGTTATTAAAGTGTAGCAGAACTAGGACTGAGTACACTGCGAGGTCTCAGTAATTACAGTGAGACTCTGGTTCGTTGAAAAGTCATATCTGTGTCAGGTCAGTTCTGGGAAGTTAAAGGACTTTTCCAAAGATACCCAATGTGACTTCTGGAGACCGTAAGGTAGAGAGCCCCCAACTAAGTTTCTTTGAGATTTTAATTGTTATGCTGTCCACCGTGGGTTGTGTGGTAGAGGGGGTCAAGGGGCAGCAGCTTGGACTTGTTCAGGATCCTCAAGTGCCCCTAAGGAGCTGAGTGGACATGAAGTACAAGAACACCTCCTCCTGGGGCAGGCTCGTGGTGAGTTCACACACTGCGGCTGAGAGTTCACGCTCGTGATTTTAAGTAGCCTACCTGACTGCTCTGTGAACTCCTGGATGATACGAACTTGAATCTGTTACTCGCCCACGTTCCTCACACCCCTGAGCAAGAGAAGGAACAACATATTATTAAGTATATTTGGTTGATTAATTTATTGGTAAGTTACATAGGCAGTTGAAAAGCAGTGAAATAGGAAAAGGAAAACAACCCAGACTAGTAAGAACACAGATTTCCTTTTGAGCTTCTTAGATCTCAGAGTCTGAATCTGGAGTTCTAGAATCCTAAATTAATCACTCCTTTAGCTTTCCCTGGTCTACACACTGAAGACCAAACTATCAGTAGGCATATTCATTTGTAACTGAAATCAACTAACGCTGGATGATTTACTCAGAAAACACAGGTGAATTAAGAGCCAGAGTCAGGCTTACAAAACCAAGAACATGTTCAAATCACCTGCAGGACCTGATAGGGTGAGGACACCACCACCACCAGATACCACCCCTGGGCGCTAAGCACTGCAGTTTACACCACCCACACTGCCAGCCCTGGACACCAGAAGCCACCATCAGGATCACTGTCACCCCTACCCAGGGGGCTCTTCTCTCTGTAACATTTTTCTCTCAAAGCCTGTTTAATATCTCTGTGTTTTCTATTGCCAATCTTCTAGGAATAGTATATGCCATTTACTGAACTCACTTGTTTACCTCACCTTCACTTTGCCACCCAAAGCAGTTGGGTTCTTCTCTCCTCACTCCACTGATGCTTCCCTTTGGCTCCAGTCTCAGTGACTTGCTAATCAGTAAATGCAATGAAGACTTTATCCAACTAAACTCTGATAGATCTAATGCTCTTGGTTATTCCCTTTTTCATCGGCATCTATTTTCATGCCCATGCCTTAAATACTAGTATCCCAAGAGTTTAATCTGCAATCCATAGGCCCATATGCTATACAATCTTCTGACTTTAATATCACCTACATGGTAATGACAGCTATATCAATATTTCTAGCCCTAACTTGTCTTCTGAGCTTCAGACTTTTGTGTAAATTGCTGATAATCATTTCTAATTGGATATATCACAGGAACTTTAAAGTGAACATATTTTAAATTCTACTTTCCATGCATCCCCAAATGTGATTTTCTTTTCATATTCCTTGATTCAGTGAATAGCACCATTATTCATCTAAGCTCCCAAGCAGAAGCCTGGCAGCCATTTTTTAATTTTTTATTTTGCTCACACCCAAAACAAAATCAAACAAATCTCATGGATTGCAATTTTGTATGTTTTCTTGAGTTTAGTCAGTGATAAAAATAACTAATAACCCCTTAGTTTGGGGTTTTATAGTAGTTTTCTATTACTTATGACATAGTCTCTAGTCTAGTAAACAGTCACCTTTGGCTGTATTCCCAAGCATATTTCCTCCCACTTACCCTTGCTCCAATTTCTGACACATTTTCTTTACACAGTTGCCAAGATGGTATCATTCAAAATGAAATCACACAATGTTTCTTTCTCACATTTATAACTATTCAGTGATTCCTACGTCTTCAGGCACATATGTATGCCCCATCTTCTCCCGTTGCACTCCAATAATATGGAACCAGTATAGATGCCTGCACACTCCATGTGGTCTCACACTATGGCCATGCTGCTCAGGTGCCTTTAATGTCCTTCTCTTTGCTGTATGCTCTTTCTAACCTAAGAAGCTGCTACTCTACTTTCAGGACATAGCTCAATTAGCACTTCCTCTGAGAAACTTTCCTGGAATTCTCCAGAGTGGATATTTATTTTTCTTTGTTAATTGTAGTATCCTCTGTGTATCTTCTGATTACACTGTACTTACTCACCAGTGCCCACCACCTGACTCTTAACTCACTAAGGACAAAGAAGTTGTCCAAAGATAGTACAACCCCACACTCTAGTCATCTTCTAATTTTTATCTTTTCAGAAAATATGTTCTGGGCACTTCTTATGTACTATGGCCTATGAACATTGAAGCCAATGGCTAGGAGAAGGTCAAGGAGCCTGGTCCAGGTGGCCCTTGAATTTTGGCCTGTTTGTATATTTTCCTAAATAGGTAACCTGATACAAATGATAATTGTGAGTTAGAATTCCCACGCCTACCATAAATACACTGTAGTAAAAAATCAAACATACAAATTGAATTTGAAAACAGGATACAGGGTTTAGGGGAACCAGGGGCCAGTAAACGTGGGTATCGGAGGATGTTCTATAGTCGTCTTCATTTTCATATCTACTTACTCTTTTTAGTCACGTCATTCTTTTCTCCTGCTGTCAGCTCTTTTTTCCTACTTCTTAGTCCACATGAAGAAACTCACTGTCAAAGATCTTATCTTAGTCCATTTGGGCTGACAAACAGAATACCATAGACTGGCTGCCTTATTAACAACAGAAATGTATTTTTCACAGTTCTTGAGGCTGGAAGGTGCCAGCAGATTCGTTATCTGCTGAGAGCCCACTTCTGGTTCATAGGCGACCATCTTCTCTCTGTGTCTTTACATGGCAGAAGGGTGAGGAATATCTCTTATAAGGACACAAATTCCATTCATGAGGGCATCACCCTCATGACCTAATCAGCTCCCAAAGGCCCATATCCAAATACCATTACATTGGGTGTTACATTTTAAAATATTCATTGGGGGCCTCCCTGGTGGCGCAGTGGTTAAGAGTCCGCCTGCCGATGCAGGGGATACGGGTTCGTGCCCCGGTCTGGGAGGATCCCATGTGCCGCGGAGCGGCTGGGCCCGTGAGCCATGGCCGCTGGGCCTGCGCGTCCGGAGCCTGTGCTCCGCAATGGGGGAGGCCACAACAGTGAGAGGCCCACATACCGCAAAAAAAAAAAAAATAAATAATAAAATAAAATATTCATTGGGGTGGCAGGGGGGAGAGGACACAAACATTTAGTCTATAGCAGATCCCAAATTTAAATAACCTGAGTGTCAGCTGCCAGAACAAAATACACTTCCCTTTAATTTTATTTACAAAATCCTGAGGAAGAATTTTGACTGGTAAATTATGAGTCAAGTACCTCCAGTAGACCAAAAAAAAAAAAAATTCAGGAGGCAGAGGTAAGTTGCACTATCATGGCAGGTCAGAGGTCACATTTGGGCATTGAATGGGGAGATTTATTTACCAGATTGAAGAGGGAGGGAGTTGTGCTAGCAGAAGGAGAATAGCTCTCCACTACAATGATAATCCTGCATACCTGTGCGGTATACTTCATAGCTTACAAAGCTATTTTTATAAAAGGAATTCACAGCTATTTTCTAATTTATTTCATGCACAATCCTTGTGATTTAAAGGATATTATTCTCATCTTACAGATGAGGAAACCAAAGCTCAGAGAGAATAAGAAACCTAATGTGATTCAAACAGCTAGTAGAGACTAGAGCCAAGGCATGAATAATTCCCTTCATTCTTTAATACAGATGCCTTCAAATGTTGATTAACTTTTTGGGTATGTTAACACTGTTGTGTACATTGATCTGAAAAATCAGTGGTGACTCTCGACATCAGGGTGAAGCACTCTGCTAGGTGAGACATATATTGCTGAATATAGTGCCACCTTCCCTTCTAAAAGTGAAATCTTGTTGAAGGAGGCAATATTGTTGAAATCTTTGCCTCTGTGAAACTGATTTCTCTGTAACTCGGGTTTAGTCTTGACGTTAGGCACTCCATGCTTATTCATTTTCATAGAGACAAGTTATACCTCTGGAATCATTTATTTATTTTGTAAGTATTTTTTGAGCATTCCCAATGGACAAGGCTTTATGCTTGACAGATGGGGAAACCTTGGGACAGTCCCTGCCATCACATAATTTATTATCCATTAGGCCAGGGATGGATGCATGTAGCTACTAAAATGTGATAAAGGCCATAAAAGAGGTACAAACAAGACATTGTGGGAATACTGAGAAAGGAAATGTTAACCTAAAACAATAAAGTAGCCAGTTATTTTACCAGAAAAATGGGTTTCCTCAACAGCGGCAAAGAATGACAATTTGGGACATGCACCTATGACAAACCACATTCAAGTTCAGTAAAGCTAAGGATAGGAAACTCTTTCATAGAGGAGGAAGGTAAGTTGGGAGGGGCTGATATAAACAAAAAGTCCATTGGAGGAAACTGTGAGTTCCAAGTATAATGGCTTTTCATTGGCTGGGTTGTAACAGCCTCTCATGGGCTGAACTCTCACCGGGCAAGGAGGCAATCTTTCCTCCTCCTGCTGGAGCTAGCAAAGTGTCACTTCTTGCTGGAGATGCAAGGTTTGTCTCTTCCTGCTGAGATCTGCATTGTACACGTGTGAGAGCTCCCCTTTCTGGTCTCCTGACTCAGTTGTAGTGAGGTTTCCATTTATTTTCACTGAAACTCACAACCACATTAGAATTGAGGGGAGCACTGCTGTAAAAGTGTCACTTCAGTGGCTCCTAGGAAGATCGTACTGAGTGACTTTGGTGGGAAACAGGCAAGCTTGTATGGAGTGGGCTTAGCAAAGCTTGACTCAAACCTTGGTCCTGACGGTGTCTATCAGCTTAGGTTCTTACAGTCCATCCCCACCAAAGCTGTGTGTTCACTGTCCTGCTGATGGTTCCTCCCACAATCTCTGATCCATCTGCCCTCTCAGAAATGCCCACAAGTACTATTTGCTACCTATACATGTCTATAATCCTATCTCATTCACTAAGAAGAATCACACACATACACCAAGATTTGGCATTTGTTATTACAAATACTAGAATATTAGAACTTACTGCTCTTTGCCCCAGTAAACTTGTGTCTTCGTAAATAGGGATTTTGTTTTCAGCCCAATAAGATATTATCATGGGGTTGTGTGGAAAAAGTTAAAAAAGAGAGATGCACACTTTCCTGAAATAGTCTGGTTTTTAACAGTTTTTCCAGCTTCTCTAGGACAAATGTGGTAATGGGTGGAGGATATCTGAGCCTGGTTTTGGCCAGGCTGATGCTGGGATTGAAGTGTGTTGTTGCAGAAGTATCTTGTGAATATATATATAAATCACTAAATATGCAACATTATTTCATTTAGTCAGTGAAAAATATATTTAGAGCAGCTACTATTTACTGACTTATGTGGATCAGCACAAAACAAACAGAAAAAAAAAGTCCTTGATTGAGCTTGCCTTGTAATTGAGAAACAGGCATTAAATGTACAATATGATTTGATATATGATACGATATAATTTCAAATAGTAACATTAGAAAAAAATAATGCAAGAGGAGAGGTTGTTTTTAAATAAAGGAAGTGAGGAAAGACCCAGAGGTAACATTTGAGAGGAGATACGAATAAAGAGAGTGAACGAAAAGAAATCTGAGGGCAAAGAATAGTAGGCAGAAGACCTGTAAAAACACCCTGAAACTGGAATAAGCTTGGTATTGTTGAGAAACAGCAAGAAGGCCACTGGGATGGAAGCAGAATAAATGAAGAGAAAAGTAAAGATGAGGTTTTAGAGATAAGAAAGGTCCAGATCACATGAGCCCTTGGAAGCCCAGGATCAGAAGTTTATAATTTATTCTGAGTACAATGAGAAGCCAAGAGGATCTTTTGAAAGACAATAGTTACTGCTCTGTGAAGAAATAACTGCTGGGTGTGGGTGGGAACAAAAGTGGAGCAGGGAGAGAAGCTTGGTGGCGTTTGCCATGATCTAATCTTGAACTCAGTAGTTGTATAGGAGGGAAGATGTAGATAAATTTAGGGTATATTTTGAATGTAGTCTTGCAAATGAAATGGAAATGAGGAGTGAGAAAAAGAATTTAAGGATGACACTGATTTGTGACATGAGCAACTGGAGGAATGATGTTATCACTTACTGAAATGGGGAACAAGAAAGGATGAGCCAGCCAGATGTTGGTGGACCAGGGACGATAGATGAGATTCCTGTCGTGAGTGGGTGACACTTGAGACATCTTCATGGAGATGTCAGATTCACAGCTGGATCTCAGGAAAAGTTCAGGGAAAATTTGAGAGTCATCAGAATATAGATGGTATTTAAAGCCAAGAGATTGGATGACACATCTAGGAAGTGAGCATAGAAAAAGAAATTTGAGGCTTGAGCTTCGAGACAGTCAATCACAGATGTATTAACATTTATGAAATCATCCCAGTTTAATCAAGCCTTTCAAAGACCTTTGGGGTATGTGTGCCGTATCAGTTTGCCATACTTCACTCTTTTTTGTCCTACCCTGAACTCCAAGAGACTAATGTCTAAGGAATGCTTCAACCAGAGCCCCTGCCCTCTTGCTTCAGTTTGGATGGAACCATTAGGTGGAATCAGCAAGAGGTTGGAGAGTAAGAGGAAAGAGGTTGGGGGTATTTATTTCCCCTGCTCCCTCAGTGCAGGCTTCTTGGCTGTGATAAATGGCTATTCAGAATTGGAGGTAACTTTATAATTACCACACATTTGCTATGATATTAACTAATCCCATTTAGTTCCAAAGTCACATGTGTAAATACTTTCAAAAATCAAAGCATTTGTCCCTGCTTAGAAGATGAAGGGGGAGAAATGACTCAAGGCTACAGTCTTGGCGTGGGTTTCCACCTGCTTTTGGACTCTTCAGTGTCTTAAGGGAAAAGAACACTAGGGTCTATGTTTGTTTTATTTTTAATGTGGTTGTCTTGGACTCTTCAGTGTCTTAAGGGAAAAGAACACTAGGGTCTATGTTTGTTTTATTTTGAATGTGGTTGTCTAAGAACAAAAGCAATCTAAAGTCATGGACTTGGATGTTCTCTGCTGCCTTTTCTGCTCACACAATCCCCCTGGGCCATGTGGGCCATGTTCCCGTGGCAGGTCGGAAGTGCTGGCTGAACTGACAAAACCAGTTAGAGCAAGGAACAGCCAAAGAGAAGAGGTGGGCAAACAGTCTCCCTCCTGTCTGGTCTCATGTACCTGTCCTGTGACAGGGTGATGCAAACTTGACCATGTGGGAAAGGTTGATAGACATTTCCATGTGTGTTTTACACCAGATCTTGTGCTGACATAGACTTGCAGCTCTCTGATGTCCAGTGATAGTGTTCAAGACCTTCTCTAAAAGTGCTGGAGTGACTAGGGATCAAAGCACTCGGCTGTGAATTTGCCCTAACAGACTCAGGCTGAAGGGGCCTGACTTCCAAGTCAGAAGCTCTTCAAAGCAACACTGACTCCATTCCATTTTCTGACAGCCCCAAGGAGTCCCAGCTGTGCCTGTGATTGATTTTACATAACATGGCTCTCCAGCCACATTCATTTCAGCCAGAAGCTGAAGTCCTTGTTCACCATGGCTGTGTTAAATCCTCAGCACCATAGAAGATGCTGTCTGAATGCAGAAAATAAGTTGAATTTTTGAATTAAACTTATTTTGCAAAATGGATGCTTAGGAGGACTGTCTCTGAAATCATAAAAACTAAATATCTTGTCAGTGATGAGTTTGCCCCAGGCCATTTCTCTGAGATGTTACTATCTAGCCAACAAACAAACCAGTCCTGGGTAAATTGAGTGAGGTGGCATTGATCTATGTGTAAAATTTCCTCTTTTTCCCTCTTATAGAAGCTATGACATAGAAAGCACCTGCACCAATCTGGCAGACTTTAGTTCATGCATAATATATATATATATATATATATATATATATATATATATATATATCTGTGTTGAATATTCAGTTTTGCCAAATAATAAGTATTATTTATTTATTTTCTTATGCTAAGCATGTAACAATATTTTTCAGCTTTATTGAGGCATAATTGACATAAAATTGTAAGATATTTAAGGTGTACATTGTGATGGCTTGATATGCTTATACATTGTAAAAAAGATTCCTCCCATCTAGTTAATTAACAAGTTTATCACCTTACATATTTACCTTTTTCTTTTTTGGTTAGAACATTAAAGTTTGACGCTCTTAAAATTCCAATTATTCAATACAGTGTTATCAACTATAGTCTCCATGTTATATATTATGTCCTCAGACCTTCTTCATCTTACAGCTGAAAGTTTGTACCCTTTTACCAGCCTCTCCCTAATTCTCTCCCCTGCAAACCCTGGCAACCACTTTTCTACTGTTTCTAAGAGTTTGAATTTTTATTTAAGATTCCAGGCATTATTTGTTTTTCTCTGGCTTATTTTACTTAGCGTAATATCCTCAAGGTCCATCCATGCATATTATTACAAATGGTAGGATTTCCTTCTTTCCCATGGCTGAATTTTATATATATATATATATATATATATATAAAACACTATGTATATGTATACATATATATAATGGATTATATACCATACATATATATACCATGTCTTCTTTATCCATTCATCCATTATTGATGGGCACTTAGGATCTTTGCATATCATGGCTGCTGTGAATAATGCTGCAGTGAACATCTGAGTGCAGATAGTTCTTTGATATCCTGTTTTAATTTCCTTTGGGTATATATCCAGAATTGAGATTGCTGGACCATATGGTAGTTATATTTTTTATTTTTTGAGGAACCTCCATACTGTTCTCCATAGTGGCTCCTCCAAGAATATTATTTATTTTTAAGTTTCTATTTGATTATTTGAAGAAATTAATTAAAACACCTGATAGCACATTAAAGAATCAGGATGGAGGGACTGAGAGCTGAGTTTGAGTCCTGCCCCCTCTATTGACTGGCAGTGAAAACTGCTTCAAATTATACCCTGAGGAAACCATAATTCAAAAAGAGTCATGTACCACAATGTTCATTGCAGCTCTATTTACAATAGCCAGGACATGGAACCAACCTAAGTGTCCATCGACAGATGAATGGATAAAGAAGATGTGGCACATATATACAATGGGATATTACTCAGCCATAAAAAAATGAAATTGAGTTATTTGTAGTCAGGTGGATGGACCTAGAGTCGGTCATATGGAGTGAAGTAAGTCAGAAAGAGAAAAACAAATACCATACGCTAACACATATATATGGAATCTAAAAAACCAAAAAATGGTTCTGAAGAACCTAGGGGCAGGACAGGAGTAAAGATGCAGACATAGAGAATGGACTTGAGGACATGGGGAGGAGGAAGGGTAAGCTGGGACGAAGTGAGAGAGTGGCATGGACATATATACACTACCAAATGTAAAATAGATAGCTAGTGGGAAGCAGCCACATAGCACAGGGAGATCAGCTTGGTGCTTTGTGACCACCTAGAGGGGTGGGATAAGGAGGGTGGGAGGGAGACCCAAGAGGGAGGAGATATGGGGATATATGTATATGTATAGCTGATTCACTTTGTTATAAAGCAGAAACTAACACACCATTGTAAAGCAATTATATTCCAATAAAGATGTTAAAAAAATTATTCACTGTCTTCATCTATCAAAAGATTATAGTAACAAAATATATTATTTATATTAATTCATCCTGTAGTGTACTTGAAATGAGATATTCATGGGTAGGCACTTTTTAATACTTTTGGCAAATATTAAGCCTTTACTTATACTTAAAAAAAAACTATTATGACAGTAGCATTTTTAGATAAAATGTTAGGCTACAAAATAGCAGCGGCATCCTTTGTTGAATATTCAGAACAGACTAATATGTAAACAGAGGCGAGTTGAAGGGATTTAATGTTGATGGACTAGTAAAAATAATCATTTAAGCATTTTTTGGGTGATTGGATAAACAGAATTCAGATTATTCTAAGGTTCGCTAAGACTTGGGGATGGGGGCGGGGCTCTTAGCCCAGCCTCAGCATATAGTAGATTAAGATCTTCTAGGTCAGCAAAGAGGGAATTCAAAGTTTCTAATTTTTTTAAGCTTGACTTTTAATCTCTGACGGAAATGTTACAAAACTGACAACTTTTGCATCGCCATAGCATTCCAAATAGATGGCAGTGCTCTTATGGGCAGGGGTCGTTTCATCTCTCCTGAAGCAAATAGAACAGTAGAGGGCACAAGGTAGATGTTTGATAACAGCCTGTTGATTGATTTGCTTGCTTCATTTCAGTTCCATTTCTAAATAGAAGGCAAAATGCCATTTGATGCCTGAAATGGCAACATTAAATATTTTTATGGATGTGGAACCATGTATCTTGTGAAATGAGGGCCAAGTAAATTGCTCTCAGGACACACGCCCATGCAGGGCAGGGGCTCTGACCTGCCTTTGTGTGCTCACATTAGCAGAGACCCCATTCTCAGGCACCTACATTTACTATAGATGGAAGAAATAACTCTGAGTGCCTCCACCCAAACCTAGAATTGCTGCTGCACTACACAATAACTGTCTAGCTTTCCTTATCCCTTTTCTTCTATTAATAATACATTAAACCTCAGTTATAAAAAACTGAGAGAAAAAAGAAAAAGAAAAGATGATAATGATTTCTTGACAGATCTTGAATGAAAGGCTTTAGCACAGCGTTAACTGAGCTTGACACACCATTTTTAATGTGCAAGTCCCTTCTATTTCCCAATCTCTTCAGGCTTAATTGAGAAGTCCCACTTAGGGATGAAGCAAAGAGTTTAATGAACAGCCTTCCTAAAATCATTAATTCAAAATATCTGATGTTGATTATGCATTTTTGGTGGTAAGTGCTCTCGCTAGTGATGTCTGCATAGAAATGGGCTGAATAACCATGTTTTGTGAATAGAAACCACACTGTTCAAATTGGAATGTTTTATTAATCACAGTTCTTAAAAGATATTGAACATTGGAGGGGGTAGATCAGGAAATAAATAATACATACTCTTGAAATGGCCCTGAGATGAGTAGCTGTTCTCTTTATAAATATTACAAACCTCACGTAATCCCTTAGGTAAAGACACAATATTCAACACACATAATGATGAACAACAACAAAACAGCATTTTAATTTGAACCAGAGTAGCCCTGGTTATGGTTTGCTCATCCTGTTAATACAATATTCCCTTAGGTCTTATAAACTAGGCTTAAATTGGTAGCCCCCAGTAATAGATGATTATACCAAGATGTAACAGTCAACCCACATAGTAATACATTTGGTCACTATCAGTGACTAAATGGTATGAACTAGAAGAGATAATTCATATTCAAGAAGAGTGAACGAGGGTATCTTTTTAGTATCATGGCTGGTATCATGGCATACAGGTGTTTATAGCTTGTTTAATCATTTACCTACAAAAATAGAACCTGCGTGTTGCTGAAATTTGGAAAAAAGCTTCAATTGAATTTATTCTTTAGTAAGAATTATTGTGGCATACATTAGCACTGTTAAACTAATTGCTCTAATTAGCAAATGTTATCAGTGAAAAACTAACACAGAGCATTTTATTTTCCACAACTGTCATTAATATTTTTTTTAAACTAAGAAAGAAAAGGAAAAGGAGTTTTCAAATAGCCACATGTATGTGCCTCAGGTTTTCTTGGACCAAAATGATGCCTCGTATTTCTCTTTCCCTGACTTTTGGCTCCAGCTTCTGAGATCAGGGACTATAACTGGGGTACCTCAAGTCCCTGGAACCCTGTCTTCCCAGCAGCTCTGACAGTTCTGGCTGCTATTTTCACGCTGATTTCCCACTATCTTTATAGCTAATTATCTGTTGACATGGTTCAGGCTTGTCTTTTCTAGTGGAATGAGGCAGGACAGGAAACTATGTCTAATTCATCTGTGTATGACCAGTATCTGAGCCTGGGATAGTGTCTGTTTACAATGTCTTTATACAATAATAGGTTCCCAAAAATGACAAGTTGATTGATTGGTATTTGAATGGCAAATCAATTTAAGGACAAGCCAGCAAGGTTTCTTTCTTTGTTTTTTTTCTTTGTTTTTTTAGTTTTTCTCTGCAAATAAAAAAGCACGCCTGCTTACAGTATGTTTAAGTAGAAATGATGTGTTATATATTTCCAGTTCCTGATTTTGTTCAGAATACACAGTAATAGCAGATAGCCCTATACGATTCTCCTATAGAAAAGCATACTTATGAGAACGATTTTGCTTCATTTTACTAAACATTTATTTTTGAGGACCTACTATGATCAAGTCATTGAGGATGCAAAAATATGTACAATAAAGCACTGTCCTCAAGGTACATTTTTGTAGAAAACAGATATAGGTATATGCTAGAAGGAAAAATAGAAACAAGATAGAATGAAGAGTCTTAAATAAACTCACAATAGACTTGTAGTTACCTGAAATTTAGGATTGTTACACACCTTGTTGAATTTGTAAGCTCTCTGACTACAAGATCTATGTTTTTATTTCCTCTTGTGTCTCAATTCCCAGCAAGTCCTCTGAAGAAAATCATATTATCAGACATTTATCCAAAAAGGATATTCTCTAGAAATTTCTCTTCTGATATTCTTTGTTGTAGTTCTGCAAGCTAGTAAGTGCCTCATATAGCCAACCTGTATGGTGGGATCAACAGATTTATATCCATGTTTTTCTTCTCATCGTGTGACTGGTACCTCAGTGGGAATAACACACAGAGGTCAGGAGGCAGCTGTTCTCTTAGAAATTGTTCAGCTTGTTCAAAAGGAACAAGGTGTTTGGCAAGGGAAGAAGTCAATTCAGCAATTTAATAATACTCTGAATATTTTATATCTTCAAATACTTCATTTTCAAATAAACTGAGAGCTCTAAGGAAGTAAAATATAGTCATGTATTGGATGAATGATTGAAAGGATCAACACTCTATGTTATATATTAAAGCCTAGCACAGGAAGATCAGCTCGGTGCTTTGTGATCACCTAGAGGGGTGGGATGGGGAGGGTGGGAGGGAGACGCAAGAGGGAAGAGATATGGGGATATATGTACATGTATAGCTGATTCACTTTGTTATACAGCAGGAACTAACACACCATTGCAAAGCAATTATACCCCAGTGAATATGTTAAAAAAATAAATGAATAAAAAAATAAAAAAGCCAAGAACAGCAATAGGCATGAAATAATTGCAAGAAATGAAGTGAACTTTGTTTACTTTCCTGCTATATTTGCCTATCTGTCTTGCTCCTTTATTGGGGTGGGGAAAAGAGGCCCCTATTCTGGAAAGGTGGGGCTGTAAATGCAATTAGAGTAGAATTGCAAACATCACAAATCAAAGTGCTTTTTTTCTGAAACTGGTCACGTTTCAGTGTTCAGTAAGGTAAGTCCTGCATTATCATTTCCAAGCACTTCATGTTGAGTTCTGTATGAGTCAACTGCAATCCTTCTTCCATCACATTTGTGTGTATGTATAAGTGTGAGTGTGAGTGTGTGTGACTGAGGGTGAGAAAACCCTTCCCAGGAACTAGGCCAGAAGAAGTGCACAAAGAAGCAGTGGTATCAGGCTTCTGGAAGGTAACGTGTTTTACAGTAAGTTGAAATTCACAGCAGTAACTGACCACCTAACAGATCCCCCCACGATTTGCTCTTTTATAAGGTGAATGCTCACTGGGAGTCAGAAAATGTTCCCCCACATCTTTTGTTGGACTCTTCTTGGATTGTGCTGGAAGAGCATGATCTGGTGCATATTCTTGGTTTTTCTTGTTACGGGTATTGTGTTGAGAACACAGGAGATCGGGGCATGGCACTCTCCTCCCGCCTCCTCACAACACTCTTTCTCATCTTCATGTAAAGTTTTGGGCAGAGCCCACGCAGTGAAGAATTCAAGGAATAGAACCCCGAGTTTGTTCGGATTCATGAATCCAAATGTTCAGAGACCTTAAAATAAACCATCTCTGCTGACCGCGGCAGTGCAGCCAGCACAGTGATCTTGGGCAGTTTACAAAACCTCTCTGCAGCTCAGTTGACTCATCTGTAAAATGGGGCCAATGAGGTAGCAATCTTAGGGGACTCTTGTGAAGATTAAATGAGTAAGCATATGCTGAAGTCTTCAGACACTCCCTGACTACTATGTAGCATCCGATACATCTAAGTCAGGCTGCTGACACTATTCACTGGGACCCCAATATGGAGTTTGTTGGAGACCTACTGTACCATTAGAAGAATGGAGACAGAGAAACTCCTGAATCCTTGGAGACCAGGAGCTTGATGGTCACTTTCATAATTCCTCTTCAGTCAGTCTCTTCTCCAGAGCCATTCACTTAATGGGCAACAATGAACCCATCTTCTCCCTGGAGCTTTCCTGCCCACTCCAGGCTACACGGAACCCTAATGCAGGTCATCTGCACAGTACAGTTCACCATTTCATTTCTTAGTTGGGCCGTGGGTTTCTGCCCTGCTGTCCCACCGGCTGTGAGGCTCTACCAGTCCTTGGTGTTTTATATAACTTGAAATTCCTTATTGTCGTGGCTCACGCATGCAGGGTAGATTAAGGCTTGTTAAGGCAGTACCTGGCGGGAAGTATACGTGTGTGAGTGAGGAGGCAGTGCTCCTTTGGGGGTGTATTACTTCTCCTTACCAGTCGGGGCACCAGAATTCAACGATAATTGCAGGTTGTGTCCTCCTTGCCCTAAAACTTACATTTAGCTATCACTGAAGCGGTGCTTAGAACTGTGTGTAAAGCCAATAAAGATTGAGCAACAATGGCTAAACCCAGTTTATAGAAATATCGCTATGTAGTTTTCTAACTTAAGCATAATCATGTATTTAGCAAACTATAAATTGAAGTTGGAAGTGTGCACAGAGATGTTTCTTCCATTGTTAAGGCACTGCAGAGGCTTTCAAATGACTTTTTTCTGTTCTATTTTTAATATATTATTATTTTTTACCTACGTGCCTCTTTCTTCTGATAAAATCTTATGCTGAGAACCAAGTACATAAACAAAAGTGAGTGAGAGAAAAGAGTGTATGCAGAAGAGAGAGTGATGGGTAGCTGGTCCATGCGGGAGCATTGAGGGGGGTCACAAGGTTAACTCAGTCCTTGCCTATCTGCTCCCTGGGTACTTTCCATGGATATTTAGGGACCAGTGAGACCTACTGACCAGAAAGAGAAGGAGCTCTGGGATGAGGCAGGTTGGAGGTCAAGTCTTAGTTCTGCCACTTACACACAAGAAACTGATGGGCCAATCTTGACATCTGTGAGCCATCAGATAAAGATCGTAATAGTTAATATATTACCTTCAAGAGTTGTGAGAAATTAACAAATATGTGGTTTAAGATAGAACGTGTCCTCCTACAAGGTAGATACTATTATCCTTTTCTATGTTTCAGGTCACTGGGGGCCTTGTGCCAACCTGTGTTGAATTAGCTGCTTCCTTGGGTAACGTGATAGTCACAGGCTCTAGTGGAGAAAACAGAAATAGACCCATCATCATTTGTATTTGATACTCACTGTTCCCAGTGCCCTGCCTGCTTTAGTACAGGAAACGCAGAGTTAAGACTCGTAAGTTCTCCGAAGCGAAGGTGTGCCCTCTCCTTGTTATTCTCGGCTCTTACTCAAGCCCCCTGTCCTGAGGGTGCCGCCAAGGTAGTGGAGAAGGTCAGTACCTCTGCTCAGTCATCTTTGTTTTTTTAATTTTTTTTGACATCTTTATTGGAGTATAATTGTTTTACAATGGTGTGTTAGTTTCTGCTGTATAACAAAGTGAATCAGCTATATATATGCGTATATCCCCATATCTCCTCCCTCTTGCATCTCCCTCCCACCCTCCCTATCCCCGCCTCTAGGTGGTCTCAAAACACCGAGCTGATCTCCCTGTGCTATGCGGCTGCTTCCCACAAGCTATCTATTTTACATTTGGTAGTGTGTATATATATATTTTTTCACTCTCACATCTTCCAGAACATACTCCTAAGTTGATGATGAAAACACACTACAAATAGACTACCCAGGCAAAAGGAGGCAATGGTTTTCCATTATTACTGGTAGCTGGGGCTCCACAAAAAAAGTTGCCTAAATTGGAAGAATTACAATGGTTATTGACATGGTGCTGACACCTGATGATCCCAGGTAGCCCAGGGACTCCTGGCCATGCTGGGTGACACCCAAGCAGGTCACAATTTTGCATCCATCATCATCACTGCCTCTAGACATCCACGTGCACTGCTGATTTCAGGAAGTGAGTAGAACAATGTGCCTTGGCTCTGCTCAAATGGGAATCAGAGCAAAGTTTTTTTTTAATTAATTTATTTTGGGGGGGGGCTGTGTTGGGTCTTCATTTCTGTGCGAGGGCTTTCTCTAGTTGTGGCAAGTGGGGGCCACTCTTCATCGCTGTGCGCAGGCCTTCCACTATCGCAGTCTCTCTTGTTGCAGAGCACAGGCTCCAGACGCGCAGGCTCAGTAGTTGTGGCTCACGGGCTTAGTTGCTTTGCGGCATGTGGGATCCTCCCAGACCAGGGCTCGAACCCGTGTCCCCTACATTAGCAGGCAGATTCTCAACCACTGCGCCACCAGGGAAGCCCCAGAGCAAAGTTTTTTGCACTCCAAAGCACAGCTCTTTCAAATCAAAACTACAGTGAGGTACCACCTCACACTGGTCAGAATGGCCAACATCAAAAAGTCCACAAATAATAAATTCTAGAGAGGGTGTGGAGAAAAAGGAACCCTCCTACTCTGCTGGTGAAAATGTAAATTGATTCAGCCACTAGGGAGAACAGTATGGAGGTTCCTTAAAAAGCTAAAAATAGAGATGCCATATGATCCAGTAATCCCACTCCTGGGCATATATCTGGAAAAGACAAAAACTCTAAGAGAAGATACATGCACCCCAATGTTCAAAGCAGCACTATCTACAGTAGCCAAGACTTGGAAGCAACCTAAGTATCCACTGACAAATGAATGGATAAAGAAGATGTGGTATATATATTGGGTTGGCCAAAAAGTTCATTCTGGATTTTCCGTAACATCTTACAGAAAAACCAGAATGAACTTTTTGATCAACCAAAAGTATATATAGATACATTTATATCTATATATAGGTATATATCTATATCTATATATCTATATATAGGTATATAGATATAAAATGGAATACTACTCAGTCTTCAAAAAGAATGAAATAATGCCATTAGCAGTAACATGGATGGATTTAGAGATTATGATACTAAGTGAAGTAAGCCAGACAAAGACAAATATCATATGATATCACTTAATGTGGAATCTAAAAAAAAAATGATACAAATGAACTTATTTACAAAACAGATGCAGACTCACAGACATAGAAAACAATCTTGTGGTTACCAAAGGGGAAGGCAGGGAGGGATAAATTAGGAGTTTGGGATTAATAGATACACACTACTATATATAAAATAGATAAACAAGGTCCTACTGTATAGTAATATCTTGTAATAACCTATAATAGAAAAGAATCTGACAAAGAATATATACACACATATATATATATATATATTTGTATAACAAAGTCACTTTGCAGTACACCCGAAACTAACATAACATTGTAAATCAACTATGTTTCAAAAAAATATTTTAAAAAAGGACAGTGTAGTTCTTTCAGTGACCATACCCAGCTCCCTCCTTCTGCATACATACAACCAGCTGTAGGAATCTGAATGAGTTCTAGCATGAGGTGATGTACTGAAAAAGCAGTCACTATTATGATATGGACTATGTCACTGTTCAATAATTTTCATAAATGGAGCACATGAGTAGTTTTTATGCTCACTATTGTAGAGTACATGAGCCCTGAGCAGGGCACACATCAAAACGCATTTAGGACTTATTCATGGATGAGCCACTTTATAGATGACCCTCATGTGTGCACTGCCTGAAATTAGAAATTCTTCAGGTGAGGTCCCCTTCCCCCTTTCAAAGGTGGACAGCAGGAAAGGGATTTGGGGTGTCCTACAAACTGCACACGCCCTTTCTCCTATTTCCTTTTAAACTCTTAAATGGAAGCCTTCCCCCTTTGGACCTGTTTGCTACCCTGGGGCTCTGCCAGGGTGGAAAGAGAGGGAGATTAGCTCAGAGATGAAAGGATGGACAGAAAGCCATCCTGTGCCCAGTAGTCCACCCTATTTCCATCGGTCCCTTCTCTTCTGACTGCAATTTTCACCTCACCCAGGTGTGAAAACCTTTCCTGGGGAGAGGAAGTCACAAGCCTCTCTATCAGCAGCAGGTTGAAGTCACTGTCCTCCTTGTTACTGAGGAAGTGGGTCTGTGGCTTGGCCTCTGATTCTGCTCAGACACTTGAACTATTCATACTCTATTAGACACACATGAAAGAAGGAAATTGGACTTTCTCAGGTTGCAGATGTATCAGCAGGGATGTATGGCTGAAAATTAATTCCCTGACACAGACTGATGAAGCCAGCAGTTTCCTGTAATACTGAGATTTTTAAAACTATTTTTTATAACACATGATCTCAATGTTACGTATTTTCCCTTAGCTCAGAATGCTGTTGATATTTTAACAATGTGACCTGGAGCCCTCCATTTTCACAATGTTCTTGTCAATTAGTCAAAATGTCAAGAAATTGGTCAGTGTGTCTAGTAATGAAGTACTCTAAAGAACTCTACATATTTTGTAGTGATACAGAATATCATTTAATGGTAAAGTGTTCAATGAATTAACACACTATTAAATCTAGAGTTTATTTAGCACTAAAACACTAAAGGCCCCTTTTCTTAGTGTTTTTATTTATCTCTGAAGTTCACAACTTTACACATATTCTTTCTTTTCCTTCCCTCCTTATGTAAGTAATAGCTTAAGCATTGCTAATTACTCAAGATTCATTCATGATGCATTGTTGGAGCTCATTCTTAAGCCAACCCTTCTTATTTTAAAATCTGATTTTTTTTTCACTTTTTTACTTTGATTTACTAAAGTCTCATATAAAACCTCTGCCATTAAAATTTACACATCACTTATTATCCATGGCTCCTAGAGTAAGTCCCTTTATTTTTCTGATCCCTTGTCCTCTTACTTGAAAGAAGGCAGTAGCTGATTTATCTCACGTGGTTGTTTTGATGAATACATGGCTGATGGATGTTAGAGAACTTCAAAACCTATGAAATATTACACAGATTTGTAAGACTGTTGCTATTACTGTGTGATTATACTAACCCATATTGTACTTTGGAGCAGAAGCAATAATCTAATCAAGATGATTAAAATATATAACAGGAATAGCATCCAGAGGATGCTCAATATATTGACTGAATGATAAGGTTGAAGGATTTAATGAGAGTTGGCAGGACTCCCTTGACTGTGCATCGAAGCCAAATAATTGGGATCTTTCTATGCTACAAACACTGACATCAGAGAACACTTGTAGAAACGGAGAACGATGCTGAAGAAAAATGGCAGAAACAAAGACTCAGCAAGACCCAAGGGTTACAGACTTCCCCAAAATGCATCCCAAACCAGCTTCACCTCTGCCCCAGCAATGGCTCACACCTGGGCTAAGTTCTGAGATGAAAGCAGTAGTCGCTTTTGTATTTTAACATACTGAGTAATATTTGAGAGATGAGGCTTGTGGTCACTTATCAGTCAAATCTCTGCATCTTCCTGGGTTTTAAACAGATCACTTTATAAAGTGAGTCTTGAAAAGGATTTGAGTAGACCAGCCAATCTTACTACAAGCATATGAAGGAGTTCATTGCACCCCAGTGAATGGCTTTTTAGTATTGAGTTTGCTGTGTGTGTGGGGGGGTGGCGGGTATATGTGTTTCCTTTCGGAAAACCAGAGACAGTATAACCAGATGCTAGTGTTTCTGAAAGTGGTTCTCTCTGCAGCTCTATTCCATTCGTTTAAGATAAAATCTGGGATAGCAAGAAATTAAACAATCCTGTAGGTTTTCGAAAGATGGCAGGTGATTTACATTGGGCTTATTGATGGATGGGATCAGGAGAGAAAATGTGGGTAAAAGAAGCACCAATGATAAAGAAGAGAGGACGCAACTGACATCATTCTGGTTGTGTTATTTCTAGGTTGAAATGAAACACTGGGAGAACTGCTAGGAAAGGGAAGTGAGTGGTTGCAGTGGAATCCTAAGAAAAATGTCATGTTTTTCAGATAAGAAGGTACTTTTCAGATAATAAGGTACTTACTATCTGTTAGAATATGGAGACTTGCAGTACAATGGCCATTAAAAGCTTTCAGAGTCCCTGACCCCTTCAAACTTCAAAATACATTTACCTTGATCTTTGAATGTGCTGGTGGGAGGTGGGAGGGGTTCAATGTTCTTGACTGTTCTACAGGAAGGAGCCATTTGGAAGTTCTCAGAAACATATAGGCAACTCCTTGATTGTTGTTCTCTTCTCTGTTCAGCTTAATATGAAAATAGATATGATTTATAATAGTTTAATACTATATCTAAACATTAAGCTTTCTTTTTTTTTTGGTACACGGGCCTCTCACTGTTGTGGCCTCTCCCGCTGTGGAGCGCAGGCTCAGCGGCCATGGCTCACGGGCCCAGCTGCTCCGCGGCATGTGGGATCTTCCCAGACCGGGGCATGAACCCGTGTCCCCTGCATCGGCAGGCGGACTCTCAACCACTGCGCCAGCAGGGAAGCCCCAAACATTAAGCTTTCTTGAATCTGTCTATCTCTGCTTTGTGCTAGGCATGTTGCACCATACTTGGATACTTGGAGGTGTATGCTACAATAACAGTATAAGAATAAATCCTGCATCTTGAGCTTGAGGAATTAATGTTATGCTGAGGTGTATTGTAAAAATAAAAAAGGAAATGCTGCAGTATTTATTACACATGTAGTGCACTGTAAATTACCTAAAGGTTAGCAGGCCTGACAGTGGAGACTTCAGTTCAGTAAATATTTATCAAATACCTCTCCTGTCTCTTTCTGGACACTTAGGACACCAAGACAAATCCATCACAGCCCAGTTCTCTGCTTGCCTATAAATCTTTAAAAAAAGATTGGACAAATAGAAAAATGAAAATAAAAGTATAGGTTAGAAGGTGGGCTATTATTTTTATTATGGGGGAATTGGAAATGAGTTAAAGTTAGCTCTAGTGTGAAAACAGCCCACATGCAACATTTTAAACCTAATACCATTGCTTTCCTAAATGAAAGGTCCAAATTTCCCAGTATTTCTACATGATTCCATATGGAAGATTGGGAAAGAGATGGACTGAGTCAGCTTAATCTGATAAGTGACTTGGTTTTCTCTCCAAGCCTCTCAACTCTCAAGTCTTTTTGAAATCTCATTCCTATAGGAAATGTTCCTTTTTCTATCCTTTATTATTCAAAAGACCTTTTGTTCACGAAGGGTGAGAACTGGAAAGAAAGAGTTTGGAAACCTCACTGCTCTACTTGACATGCCAACAAAATACTATTAAGTATTCTTTCTCAGAGAAGTGAGAAATTATGCTTGGTTTGTGTATCAGGAAAGACTTCAGAGAGTAGCTGGAGTTCAAAAAGAAATCTAAATACAGATTAAGAATCTTATGGGGGAGACAGCTGAGGGAGGAAATTCCACTTGCAGAGACCGAGTGGAGACATGAAAATCAAACAGCATGAGACATGATAGGGACAGTGCATAGTTACATTTTGTGAGATCATAGCCTATATTGATGAAAAATTATGAAGTCAATCCTGGAATGTAGGTGTCAACCACATTTTGGAAAGCTTTAAATGCTAAGATGTGTAAAAAATCCAGTAGACAGTGGGAAAGTCATAGAGGCTTTGTTGGAGATAGCAATACACTTGAAGTTTATATTAGCAAAATTAGTATGGCTGTCAAATGTGAATTATCTAGAATAAGGCAAGTCAGTGTTAGAGAAGCCAATTAATGAGCCATTAAATGAGTCAGGGCAAAATATAACAAAAGTCTGAATTAATTAGATGGCAATGGGCAGGGAGAAGAGTGGGCAAATGAGATCCATATTGTGAAGGTAGAATCTTGCATGACTTGGCATACACGATTTAGAATATAGT
Organism: Mesoplodon densirostris; assembly: GCF_025265405.1. Classification (NCBI taxonomy): domain Eukaryota; kingdom Metazoa; phylum Chordata; class Mammalia; order Artiodactyla; family Ziphiidae; genus Mesoplodon; species Mesoplodon densirostris. Next base: position 17,058,631 of record NC_082674.1, on the reverse strand, counting down.
GAGTGGTTCTGATGAATATAAGGGAAATTGGAAGGGTGAGTGAATGTGACTCTAAAATATGTGTCTGGTTGATTAGGAACATGAGAGTGCCACTACTGGAAACTAGATAATCAGGAGGAGAAGCTGGTTGTTCCAGATGGTGGATGCAGAGCCACTTGGAGGTCTAGATGTTTTAGGAAGAGGAATGTATTACCTGCAAAGCCATATTTTAGAGTGATGGATTTAGTGGGAGTAAGAGGATGGACTGAAGGGGGTAAGTGCTTTGAATAGCAGTTTGTTGATCGTTATTAGAAGCTTCAAAAGGACCATCACAAAATGGCACGATACATAGTTAGGAACTAGTGGGGCATCACAGTAAACAGTGATGATTTGTGATTGCATAGCTAACTGGACTTTGTGTCTATCAAGTGGTCATGCACTTGATTTTTAAGAAGAGGAATTTTCAGGGGCATAGAGCCTATGTAATTTAAATATGGAAGTCAATTTTCGCCAAAAAGAGCAGTCCTTACTAATCCTTCTGGGAGGCGCACATACATCTACAGGAGAGGAAGGGAGAACTCCACATGTTTTCATTGAGGGCCCCCCTTAGTCAAAGGATAAAGACAAGAAAGACACATGTTGATAAAGAACTTTTAATAACTGGAAGGAAGGGATAACACTTTTCAGCTTACAGAACTTGAGTTACCTGACATATATTTTTTAAGAAAGAGAAGGAAATTTAATTGAATGCACAGTTAGACATCTATCAAAATGAATTTTCTTTAAAAACCTCATATAACAATATCCCATGTCTTTCTCAGCATAATGATTTCTTACAAACAAAGCCTGTCAGTGTTTCCTAGAAGCAATATTGAAGTGACTTCTTGCTGGAAATTCAGCAAATGAACTTTTTTTGCTCCCAGAATCTGTCTCCTCATTAGGCTTAGTTAGGAAGTCGCCCGGGGCTCCCAGCCCTTCTTCTCTCCGACGGATGCTAAGTGTAGAGGAACTAATGGACACTTTAACTGTTAAGGGGTTTTCGATTCTATCCCTTGCAGCCTGGCAGCTCATTCCAAGTCCTTTCAGAAGAGCTGCAATCATATGCCCAAATATGATGATTAAATATGGGCTGAAAGGGAAATACTTTTTTTTTTTCTTCATGACTAAAGGAAAATCTTGTTAAAAACAGGAAATAACTCCTGAAGGTTTCCAACAGCTGGGACCCTCACCCCTTTAAGAGATGCCCCCGCAGTGGACTTGTCCCTATAGCAATTTGCTCCTAACAAGGAGAAAGTGGGGAAGGAAGCCTTTTCTCTAGTTCCGGCTCTGCTGATACAGACTCCTACTATGGGCTGTAATATCGTAGTATTTTTTCTTTAAAATACCATCTAACAGCAATTGCTAATAGAATAAAAGTTTTAAAATAGTTTGGATTTCAAATAAAAATGTATAAGAACCCTGTGAATGTGAAACACGTTCCCATGTAAATGTGTATTATCCAAGAATAGGTAAAATGAGCAGTTTTCCCAATTACTTTAAATTTCTTTGATTTTCCCTTCTCTTCTCTGTGCTTTTCTTGCCCTAATATCAGCACCAATATATTGGTCAGTGATTATTCTCTGATTGTCTGTATCTCCTTTGTTCTTCCATCTAGCTGGAAGGTTTTTAAGTGATCATTTCTTTTCTTTCACTTCTCAGTTTTCTCCCAACAAGCCTGGCACTGAGGCTCTGCTTTTATAATTTTTGATTGCATTCTTAATCTATAGGTTAAATTTGGTTTGGGGAATATTGGCTCGATGTTTCAGATGCTTTAGATCCAATAATCCACAAATGTCTAGACATTCAAATGAGGTCAGGAAAAAAAATCTATTCTTTGAAATTTATTTAGCAATTGCAGACATCGATTTGGCGAATGTGTCTTCCATACGCAACGGAAAGAGAAATTTGTTCTGGTTCTAAATATGAATCAAAAAGGCAAGACCCAGACTGTCCTATCTTTCTAAATGTAAGCTCTTTTTGAAATCTATAAAGATACTCCTCTGAATTTATCTGGTGCTGTAGCGTCAAGACACAATTTATCCAACATGACTGCCATTGCTAGGAGTCAAGAGCTGAAAGCTGAATGTAAAGAGACACTGCCTGGCTAAGGTACTAGAGCTCAGACTTCAGTACTGATGATGGTTTTTTCTCCAGAATGTTACCTCATGACTTCTTCAAGACAATTGACTATTTTCTTTTCTTGGAAAAAATATATTTTTCATGGTGACTATAGGACTTGATGGTATAAAATCCAGCTCATGTACCTCCCAAGACTGTGTAAAAACCAAGGGCTTTTTTGAATCTGTGGAGGTCTATATTGCAGCTGCTCTGGCAATGGCACGTCTCATTGTTAACTCCGATGGCATGACCTAACGTAATGTGACACGTACTAGAAGAAGTAATGTGTCAAAGTGGATCAAGCAGGCAATGCTGCACTTGAAAAATATGACATCTCATCTGAAACCAATCCTGCTTTCAGCAAAGATGCCACCTCAAAGGGCACATTGCTTTTGTCCACATCCTTCAAACTTCTGGATAATATGAGGGCCATATAAAGGCCACATCTGTAAGCAGTAAGCAGTATCCAGGTAGTGACAAAAGGCAATCCTGGAGAGCTGATGTGCTCCAGAACTCAGTCAGAGGAGGTGTAATTAGGCAGTGAGCATGAAGATGAGCTATCTCCTCCACCACTAGGTCTCCAGGACTGGCATCTACAAGAAAGCAGTCAGGTTGTTCCTGAAGCGGATCAGGTGGAGTGGATGCTGTTGAGAAAGCATTAATCTGTACCATTGAGACTCCATTACAGAGAGTTTCACAACTTGGTCCAAGTTCATTTCCTACTTTAATTAATAGAGTCCATGTATTTATTATATAGCCTGGAGGCAGTCAGAAATATAGAAACCACTCTAAGAATTTCAAACAGAAGAAAATTTAGTACAGAAACATAGTATAAAATTGTTGGAAAGAGTTACAGGGAACTATAGGGAATGGTGGTACTGCCCAGAGATCAGACAGTAGAGGAGTCAACTACGCCCCTCCTCCCAGGGCTAGAGAAGGAAGAGTGAGGAAGTGGAATCAATTCCTCACCCCCACCCACAAATACTATTGGAGCCCAGTTTTTTTTCATCCTTTATCTGCTATTTCTGTTGCTAGAGCCCAAACCCAGGATCCAGCAGACAGTGAGTCCAACAAATGTAGTTTCCAGTCTTCCAAACCCTGAAATACAGAGCTGAGGACAGGGAAAGGCTATCGGGTGGCATGGGGATGGAGCTTAGTACAAGAAGACAATGTTTAACATATTATGCTTTAGTTATTTTGATGAAAGTGAAACAAAGCAAGGATATTACTTACGAACTGGAGGTAAATCTCGGGTAAAAATGTGTTTATTGTTAGCTACCTTCATCTATCTGGAATTGGACAATAATACATGATATGTATTATTACTAGTGGGATGCAGAGAATGCAATATTATCTAAAGGTATGACCTATTTAGCTACAGGGCATATCATATTATTTAACTTCAATCCTATTTGCCAAAGTTTTTGCAAATAATTTTAGCACTATATTTCTTAAAGTTTGGAATGCATGTGCAATAGTGGGTTAGAACTGATGTTTTGCTATTTACTGTCTCCTCAACTTATAAACAATAAATATTTGATATTTAAAGATTGACCCTAATAACCATGGAAGAGAGATACACGTTTAATACATTACTATAAATCTTATAGAACACATTTCTCTTTTTAGAGCAGCATAAAATAGAAAAAACAAATTATGAAAACTTAAAGAATTTACATTTGAGTCTCAAAAAGAATTTTCTAGAGTAAGCTTTTTTTACACAGCACAGAACTGCTTTATTATATTGATCATCATTGGCAAAATGAGGTGCTCCATTTAGCTGGTTTTTTCACATAAGCAGAGACTGTCTTTTTTATTTATTTTTAATCATTGTAATATTTTAAGGGTAACATTTATTGTTTTCCTGCATACAAATTTAATATCTTATGGAGGAGTTGGTTCACAATTGCAAACTGAAGTCATTTTTCTACTTCCCTTCCCACTGAAAGTTAACTGAAATGACAGAAATGCTATTAAGAAAGAATAATTTTATATAAACACTAGAAAATAAGAAAGGATTCAAAGCATAAACTTCTAGGAGTTAGGATAAATTTTCAGAGGAATCAGAACATAGAAAATTGCCTAATACAAATAATAAGAATTCCCCTTTAATACAAGTTTGAGAAAATCCAAGCTTTATGACCACAAATGCAAAACCAGTAGAGGCCCATAGGATAATAAAATTAATGTATTTGGATTAGCTGAGCAAGCTGGATGCTTCCAGCTCTCCTACTTATATATTGTTTCTTTTTTCCTATATACTGTGTGTATGCATGTTTTAATTTTATTGAGAAACCAACATTGACACTGAGATTTCCTCTACTTCTTTTTTTTTTTTTTTTTTTTTTCTTTTTGCGGTATGCGGGCCTCTCACTGTTGTGGCCTCTCCCGTTGCGGAGCACAGGCTCCGGACGCGCAGGCCCAGCGGCCATGGCTCACGGGCCCAGCCGCTCCGCGGCATATGGGATCCTCCCAGACCGGGGCACGAACCCGTCTCCCCTGCATCGGCAGGCGGACTCTTAACCACTGCGCCACCAGGGAGGCCCTCCTCTACTTCTTAATGTAAATATTTTTAAGGTGAATTATCCTTTATAATCTGAGTAAAATTGTATGTTATCAAATATTTTCTTACATACTTACATTTTAATTTAGTCATTCAGTTGAAAGAGATCAATCTGGGTTAATATTTGGCAGTACATGGTTGAGTAGAGGCATGGATTTGACTGGGTCTTTTTAACTTGTCCAACTTCTAGGATCACTGGCTGGAGGGTGAGCAGATAAGAATAACGTTTACCGAACTTCCAGTGTCCTGTAACCTTGATGGAAACTGTTGTTGCTATATGGTTTTGTTTGTACGCTTCTTTTTGGTTTTTTTTGCCTGTTTGTTTTTTAATATACAGAAGGGACCCTAAGGAATGTGTATTTAGTTCTTTGCCAGAATTAACGTGTCTAGATCTAAAACTGCCAAAATGCATCACTCCTACAACTCATTAAAGAGCCACCCCTTAATTTCAGCCATCAGCCATGATTTTTACTTGGAATTGTTGTCCCAGAATAAATTTATAAGTTGGTGTCTAAGTTAGAGGGTGGAAGGGGGGCAGTATTCAGGAGTGAAATGGCCCTGGATACTTCAGAAATTATTTTTCCCATGTAGTAGGGGTGGAAATACGGAGTTTGATTACTAGCCTACTGGTTTGCAAATTTATCAAATCACATCGAAGGTGAGTGAAAATATGCAAACGTTTTCTGTCTGGACAAACTCTTCTTTCTCAGGACCACATTCATGCCTTCATGGTTGAATCTCATCCTGGGTCCTGATAAATTTTTAACCAATGATCTCCTAAATTTCAGGATGGTTGAAATCCGGCATCCCTTGTACATTTTCATACTTATTTTAATCAAATAGTGTTATTTAGCCACGTTCTTCATTTCAAAGTCCAAGGGAGGATTATCTGCATTCTGAAGAGACAGAATTTTCCCCCCTTAGAGCAGTGTAGCAATTTAAAGAAATTCGTCGATGATCAAACAGCATGTAAAGTGGTGGATTCAGTACTTAATTCAAGTCTTATGTTACCGAAGGCCATCCTCTCTATTTCTTCTTTTTAAATTTATTTTCATCATAGCATAAATCAACAAGACAGTTGATTTAAACTAGGGCTTATAAGGTAGAAAGAGTTTTAACACCCAGAATGACAGAATTAGGCATACCAAAGGAAGAGAAAAGTTGGAGAACAACTCAGAAGCAAGAAATTACATAACATTCAGGAAGGCGTCTACTTTCCCTGGAGTATAGAACATATGTAGAACGTTAGTGGCAAATAAGGCAATGATAGTGAAGGTATTGCACCCCAAACTATTATACCCCAAACTGAAGAAATTATACCTTCTTCTGTAAGAGTTCATCATCATTAAAGTTGGCTTATTTTTGTAACCTAGCAAAGTATGCTGTGTAGCTCGGAATAGAAGAGGGTGTACAAGTGGTAAAGGCAAGTTCAAGCATTTTGTGATTGGAGGTGATCTGTGTGTGGAATAAAATTAAGCTTGATTCAAGGGAATTTTGAAGAATTAGTTAAATACAGCCTGGAGATTTATATATGAGTGGCTAAAATAATATTTACATTATTATTATCACATTAACCTAAGTAAGAAGTAGGTAGATTCTTATTTTCAGAGTAAAGTGATAAGTTTAATTTTAGATATGCTTAGAATGAGGAGATTATAGGTTACCCAGGAGATGGTGTCCAATAGACAATGTAGGTTTAGAGCCCTTAGACAGCTGAAGGCTGAACTTTAGAGTATTCTAAATAGAGGTGATAAATTGTATCTAGTACATAGTAATTGTTCAAATATTAATTAAACTGAGTTAACTTACACTGAACTGAATTGAATTGAACAGGGTTATCAAGTACAACAGAGGAAAAGCAGTCAAACAATCAGAAGGAAACTAAGGTAGTGAAGTTGTAGTGTTACAGAAGCACAGGAGGAGCAGGAAGGTATCCCATAGGCGAGGCAGGGCAAGGGCTGGAAAGAAGATGCTGGAAATGGAACACAGAGTGGTCAGTATGGTAGCCAGAGTACAAGGGGCTCTGGAATATGTGAGCAATCTTGCATTTTTAAAAAGTCATATTTATTGAATGTCTCTTAATAGTAACTACAGCAAATATAATAGTGGGAAGCCATTGCATGGATGTAGGTATTGCAGTTCACAAGGCAGGCAACTCTGCCAGGTGCTAAGGTAGTACTGAAGTGAACCTTAGATACTACCTGTCCTTGAGGGGCTTGCATTTTTCTGAGGGAGATCAAACAAGTGGAAGAGCAGAAGTGTCAGAGGAAACAACAATTTTGCCTTTTCTGCAAAGTCATTCACATTTTAGTGACATTTGGTGCTTCCGCATTAATTTCTAAGGAATTAATGAGAGCATAAAATACACCCTTCCTTTGCTAGGCCATAAGCTCCACAAGGTCAGAGACCATGTTGGTTTTGTTCATGATATTTCCTCAGTACCTAGAACAGAACTTGGCACAAGAGCTACTCAAGAAAACACTGTTGTTTAATTAATTAATTTTAGTTTATTATTTATTTTTGGCTGCGTTGGGTCTCGTTGCTGCCCACGGGCTTTTTCTCTAGTTGTGGTGAGCAAGGGCTACTCCTTGTTGCGGTGTGCAGGCTTCTCATTGCGGTGGCTTCTCTTGTTGTGGAGCACGGGCTCTAGGCGCGTGGGCTTCGGTAGTTGCAGCACACAGGCTCAGTAGTTGTGGCTCATGGGCTCTAGAGCGCAGGCTCAGTAGTTGTGGTGCACGGGTTTAGCTGCTCTGCAGCGTGTGGGATCTTCCCAGACCAGGGTTTGAACACGCGTCCCCTGCATCGGCAGGCGGACTCCTAACCACTGCGCCAACAGGGAAGTCCCAAGAAAACATTTTTGAAAACAAAAAAAGAATTAACAGATGGATGGAAGGGTGAGTAGGTGAATGGCTGGATGAATAGATGAGTGCATCCCTGACCAATCTTCATATGTAAATATACTGCTTTACGTCGCCACCTTTCTTTTCTCAGTTGTATTTACGCGTTTTTCTACTATTATTTCAGCCCTTACTTGAACCACGACAAAACAGGTGATGAAGTACTCAGCAGCATTGCTGTTTGAAATCGGCCACATTGTATCGCTCAGCCTATGTCCTTGATTTGTTCCTTCAACATCATAGCAGGGACGGAGGTGCCTTAAAAATACAATAAAAGATACTGTTAGATTTTTTTTGAAAGATAGAAAAATGCAATTTTCTTCACTTCCTCAAAATGATATAGCTTTTGAAAATATTAGACTTCTGACCAACTTCCAAATTCAGAACTAAAGAGTTGCCTTTCAAGTACTTCCTACATGAACATAAAGTGATTTGATATTGTCACCTGGTTTGAGTAAATGGGAAGTTATTTGCTGTTAGTCTGAGAGGTTCTGAAGGACTCTTTTTGGAGAGTTGATCAGATTTTGCTACACTCTGAAGTCCTTGGGATCCCTGCAACCACCCAAGTACACCAACTTTTTTGAGGGGGAGGTGAGAAAACTTGTTCTGATTAAACTGAGACTATTCTTGACTTTCTAAACCTCCAGAGGACTTAGGAACAAATGCACACTGCACGTGTTTCTTTCTGAAATGTTCTCCACCTTAGTTTTGACATGAGAGTGAAAGTACAGTTCTGCGATATATGAAGACATCTGTGGGTTCTGTAGACACAGGAAATGTGTGACATAAATCTCAGGAAGGCATCTTATCTCATAAATTTCCTGGTCGATTCCTGCTATTGTGTGAGGCTGGCCTCTTCATCTCTATTAAAATCAGTCTGGAAGCATTTGGAGATGACTTCATGAGAAATTAATACTCCTGCAGATTGGACCACAGAGGTCAAAGGTATTGGTGTGCCTTAAAATTATATTGTAAATTGCATGGCTAGATTTGTATATAGAGTATTTGTTTGGGGCACTGATGGGCTTCAGGAGAGAAAGGACACTGAGCTCACACTTGGGGATTTTTTAGCGAAGTCTAGGGAAGTATATGTTAAGGGCCAGAAAATTTGATATAGGATTGACGTGTCAGAATTTTTTTTCTGATAACTTCCGTGGGCTGGAGAGGGGAGAGAAAGATCTATGCAGGATGCTGGTGAAAGGAAGCAAGAAGGCCTTGTATATTTTAGATGAATAGAGGAAGGGCCGTGGTACTCTAGTGGTAGAATACTCTGCATTGGGGCAAAGATCCAAGATGGATGAGAAGGCACTAGAGGAGCCACGTCTAATCTAGCAAGAGTACCCAGGAGAAGTACCACAAAGGAGGCAGGGGCCTCTGGATGTGTCCATACACAAGGAATTTTCTGCTTACTTTTTACAATAAGGCAGGTTTTCTGCTAAGTGGAAATGCTTTTAGACTTGATCTCTACACATTTAAAAGCCATTCTGTGTCCTTGATATGGAAAAGCATTATGATAAAAGTAATGTTTTAAATTAAATCTGCAATACTTATTGATAACAGCTAGCTTTTTTTTTAGCACTTAGTTTATGCTAGGAACTGTTCCTTTATATTTATGAACTAATTTAAACCTCAGAACAATTTGATGAGATTGCTACTATTACCTCTGTTTTTCAGATGCGTAAACTGAGAATTAGAAAACTTAAATAACTTCCCCAAAGAACACACTCGTAATAGAAGGCAGAGTAGGGAAACCAAATCTGGACATTTGGACTCCAGAGTCTGCTGAATTGCTGTGCTATGATTTCTGTTTTCTTAATAGCTGTTTGTCATGTATCTTTAAAATACAGCAAAGTTTTTACAACAAAATAACTTTTAATAGTTTCATATTATTGTTTGGTAGGAATATATCAAAAGACATTTACTCAGTTCTCTTTTTGGTAAACAGTTTGTTTTCCATTTTTGAAAAATGCTATGATAAACAAAGCTGTGTGAATTTTTATTTGCAGACACACCCCCAGGAAAAATTAGTGCTTAGCAGTGAAATGACTGGATCAAAGGGTATGCGTATTTTTTTTTTTTTTTTTGCGGTATGTGGGCCTCTCACTGCTGTGGCCTCTCCCACTGCGGAGCACAGGCTCCGGACGCGCAGGCTCAACGGCCATGGCTCACGGGCCCAGCTGCTCTGCAGCATGTGGGATCTTCCCGGACTGGGGCACGAACCCATGTCCCCTGCATTGGCAGGCGGACTCTCAACAACTGCGCCACCAGGGAAGCCCGGGTATGCGTATTTTTAAGGATTTTGACATATGCTATTGTAAATCACTCTCCAGAAAGATTTTTCCCAGTTTGCATTGCACCATCAGAGACTGAGACGATCAATATCCCTACACTCTCACCAGAAGTTATTATTATCTTTTCTTTGACAGTTTGATAATCTCAGTATAACTCAACATGGTTTTAATTTGAATTTTTGATTGCTAATCAAAAAAGTTGACTATTTTCATACATTTAACACTGATTTACATTTCTTTTGTGAATTAAATGATCCCATTGTTGCTTAATTTATATGCAATAATGTTTCGTAGAGTACAATTATCACTCCTTTTATTATATTATTGAAAATATTTTCCCTGGAGATCTAATTTTATACTTTTTAGATGTAAGTAAGCTTTAAAATTTACACAAATATATCAATAGTTTTTTTTAAAATCAGCATTTAGTTTGATCCTTAGAAAAGCTTTCCCTACCTTCAATATTACATAATTTTTCCTCTTATTTTGTATTGGTCTTTATGGCTTTAATTTTTAAAAAAATTGTCTGTAATTTTTTTCAGTGAATGATCTGAAGTAGGCAGATAGCTTTTTGTTTTTCCTCAGATAATTAGCCACTTGTCTCAAGTTTATCAAGTTACTTTTCAGCCAGTAGTGTCAATATAATCATAATTTTATTCATACAATTAACATGAATTATTATACTATTAACATATTAATAGATTGAGTAATGTCATAGAACTTCATTAATTTATGCGCTAATATGAATCAGCTCTTTTCCTTGAGATCTTCATCTTATTTTTTTTGTTTTATTAGAAAATAACCTGGTTTTAGTTATACAAATGATACAGACTTATTGCAATCAAACACACAGTAGGAAAAAAAACAGGTAATAATTGCTATTAGGTGTTTAGGTTAGATCCTTTCATCTCTGTTGGTGGTGGTTTTTGACATGCATTTTTCAAGATATTATACATCTTGATTTGTAATCTATTATTAAATTCAATAACAGCAGAAAATTTTCTCTACTTAAATATACATCTATAACATCAAGTATAATAACTAGTTTGGCACCAAAAAAGATATTGTGCTGAAGTTTATGCAATGAATCCCAGATTGTCTTATATTCAGTTACTTTTCAGTGTTGCTTACAAACAATAATATAACAATCATATATCAAAATCTTTGTGGAAAGATATGTTTGATTGTAAGAAGCTAAAACATAGGTTTTCTGGGGAGTTCTAACATTCTTCCCCTTCATTCTGTATAACATACCTCAACCAGAGTCCTCTTTCTGAAGCATTGTTTTAAATTAAGGAATAATTTAATATGCAGTGAGGTGCCTACACCTTAAGTGTACTGCTTTTGAGATTCTACTTACATACCAGCCCATGTAATCACCACACAGGAGGCTCCGTCGTGCCTGTGCCACTCAGGCTCTATCTACTCTCAGGTTTGTCTCTCAGCTTCCCTGCCCATGACCACCCCCCATTTTTCTTAGCCAGAGGCCTGGAGTTTGGGGGCTGCACCTGCAGCCCTTCTGCTCCACCCTCAGTCTGGAAACCCAGAAGGTTCATTACAGGCTTCTCTTAGCTGCCCTCACTCCCATCACTCACTCTAGGGAAGGAGGATCCTTCAGCACCACTCTTCTCCCTTTGGCATACTCCTCAATTGCTCCGTGAAGGCATGTAGAAATTTGCTGGCAATGTGACAGACAACTGCTCGGCGGTTTGCCTTTTTGGGATTCTACACTGTCAACCCTTGTCAGCTCTTAGATAGTTAGTTCAAAGCCTCATGCATGTTCTGCTGGTTTATCCCTTCTTAGCAGACTCCTCCTCCTCCCGTATTGGCAAGCATGAGAGAAATGGTCTCAACTTTCTTATAAGAAGAAATTGACTTTCTGTTGTTTAGTCCATTTCAGTTTCTTTGTGTCCTTAGCCCTCGAGGTTTTTTCAAAAACTATGATATTATAGCTTCTCAAGCTTGTTTTGATGTTTGGAGTGAGCTCTATAGTTTCTTGCAATTTTCTACATTAGAACGAAGTGCAGGACTCCTAGTGTTTTCAATCTTGGGATATGTTTCTGTAGCTATGGTTATAGCTTCTTTCTCATTTATAGTGCTAGGAACAGTATATTCTCTCTCTCATTTCACGGATGATGCTTGCTAGATTTGTTCTGTTTTATGGGTGTTTTAAAAATTTTAGTTATTGACTAAATCGATTCTACTATGACTTCTTTTTCTAATTGTACTGATCATGTTTCTATTTTTCTTAAACTCGTTTCTTCTAGTGTTTGTTATAAGATTTACTGTGTTGCTCTTTTATAACCTTACTTAAGCTTAAATATTTTATAAGCTTTAAAAATAAAAGTATGTAAATCTATAAAATTTTCCCTAGTTACACCTTTGTTTTTATCTCATAAGTTTTCGTAGAAGTTTTTCACAGTGCTTATTGATAAACAGATTTTTATCAGGGTTTTTAATTTTTTTTTTGATGAAACCATTATTTAGCAGTTTCTTTTTCCCCCCCTAGTGATCTGTTACTGGGCTGTCTGATAGTAAATAACTATTAGTATTTCATTGTGTGTAAGGTACTGTTTGAGGTTTATTTAAGTATTCTTTATTGAGTAGAATATGATCAGTGTTATTTATAACTATTTCAAAGGCAATTTTGTTTATAAGACATAGAGTTGAACATTTACCAATTAAATCAAGTCCAGTCATTGGTTCCAATTCTCTATATCTTTATTTTTATTTACCACATTTCTCAACAAAAGGAAATTATTATAAATATTAACCTGTTGACTAGGTGACTTACAGACCAGAAAAAAAATGGAGAGCTAACATTTAGACCTCTGTCTTAAAATAGGATAGATTACAGTCCTATATAAGAGAGGTGGCAGTGAAACAGTGACTCAAGCAATCAATAAATCATCGAACTCAAAAGACAAAATAGTGGGCTTCCCTGGTGGCACAGTGGTTGAGAGTCAGCCTGATGATGCAGGCGACACGGGTTCGTGCCCCAGTCCAGGAAGGTCCCACATGCCACGGAGAGGCTGGGCCCGTGAGCCATGGCTGCTGAGCCTGCGAGTCCGGAGCCTGTGCTTCACAACGGGAGAGGCCACAACAGTGAGAGGCCCTCGTACTGCAAAAAAAAAAAAAAAAATATATATATATATATAAATTTTATATTGATATAATGTTTTACCCTACCAAAGTTATTTTGTATGCATTTTATCCTGTATTTAGAACAACTAAACTTTTGGGTAATACAATCCCTAATTCAAAGATGCAGAAGCCTATAGAAACTAAGCTGTTACCCTAACATCACACAACTTTTAAGTAGCAGAGCTAAAGCTTGAACTACACTGTAATGAATATTAATTGTCTTCCCACAACATTGGAATTGTCTGTATAATTAAAAGGTCTTGTTACTAAATTAATAGAAAAAATACCAAATCAAAATTGTGCAAAACGCCAGAGGTTTGTTTAATTCAGTAGCTCACCCAGGGCTCAGGTTATTTCCATTTTTTCCCTTCACATTCTCAGCAAAAGGTGACTTTTGTTCTCAGGCTTAACCTTCTTAACCTCAAGAGACCTGTCATGGCTATAAGTATCACATTCTCATACAATAATGTCTAAAGAGTCTCCTTCTCCACAAAAAGGAAACAGTTTCCCTTATTTATGTCACTTTTTAAGAATGAAGAAAACTTTCCTAAGATACTCCTCAGCAAATATCCCCTCAGAACTCACTTCCAGAATTGTATCACATGCCTCGTCATAACCAATTATAACAAGGAAAATGAAACTACTGAAATTAGTTTATACCTATCAAGATTGAGACCTGAGAAGGTGACCTCTGATGTTGAAAAAGAAAAAAAAAATCTATTGTCAAAAATAAGGCAAGGGGGTGGCTTTGGGTAGGTGACCGTGTCTGGGATACAGATATAGATATTGGAGATAAGAGCGAGAGAGGATGAGTCAAAAACTATTACAAACCATACTTTCTGTGAAATGGGGAAAATAGATTATTATTGAGAGAAACAGGAAAAGAACACAGGAAAAGAACACAGATGTCACTCTTGGTGGAAAGATGATAGCTCTAGTTTGGCTCAAGTTGGTCAAAGAGATGGGATTATTTTTTTGTGTGTGGGGTAATGCTTCATTTATTTTTACTTATTTTTTTATTAGTTTCTGCTTTAAAAGAAAGTGAATCAGTCATACATATACCTCTGTTCCCATATCCCTTCCCTCTTGCGTCTCCCTCCCTCCCACCCTCCCTATCCCACCCCTCCAGGCGGTCACAAAGAACCGAGCTGATCTCCCTGTGCTATGCGGCTGCTTCCCACTAGCTATCTACCTTACGTTTGGTAGTGTATATGTCCATGCCTCTCTCTCGCTTTGTCCCAGCTTACCCTTCCCCCTCCCCATATCCTCAAGTCCATTCTCAAGTAGGTCTGTGTCTTTATTCCTGTTTTACCCCTAGGTTCTTCATGACATTTTTTTTAATTCCATATATATGTGTTAGCATACGGTATTTGTCTTTCTCTTTCTGACTTAACTTCACTCTGTATGACAGACTCTAGGTCTATCCACCTCATTACAAATAGCTCAATTTTGTTTATTTTTATGGCTGAGTAATATTCCATTGTATATATGTGCCACATCTTTAATCCATTCATCCGATGATGGACACTTAGGTTGTTTCCATCTCTGGGCTATTGTGAACAGAGCTGCAATGAACATTTTGGTACATGTCTCTTTTTGAATTATGGTTTTCTCAAAGTATATGCCTAGTAGTGGGATTGCTGGGTCATATGGTAGTTCTATTTGTAGTTTTTAAAGGAACCTCCATACTGTTCTCCATAGAGGCTGTACCAATTCACATTCCCACCAACAGTGCAAGAGTGTTCCCTTTTCTCCACAACCTCTCCAGCATTTATTGTTTCTAGATTTTTTGATGATGGCCATTCTGACTGGTGTGAGATGATATCTCATTGTAGTTTTGATTTGCATTTCTCTAATGAGTAAAGATGTTGAGCATCCTTTCATGTGTTTGTTGGCTGTCTGTATATCTTCTGTGGAGAAATGTCTATTTAGGTCTTCTGCCCATTTTTGGATTGGGTTGTTTGTTTTTTTGCTATTGAGCTGCATGAGCTGCTTATAAATTTTGGAGATTAATCCTTTGTCAGTTGCTTCATTTGCAAATACTTTCTCCCATTCTGAGGGTTGTCTTTTGGTCTTGTTTATGGTTTCCTTTGCTGTGCAAAAGCTGTTAAGTTTCATTAGGTCCCATTTGTTTATTTCCATTTCTCTAGGAGGTGGGTCAAAAAGGATCTTGCTGTGATTTATGTCATAGAGTGTTCTGCCTGTGTTTTCCTCTAAGAGTTTGATAGTGTCTGGCCTTCCATTTAGGTCTTTAATCCATTTTGAGCTTATTTTTGTGTATGGTGTTAGGGAGTGATCTAATCTCATACTTTTACATGTACCTGTCCAGTTTTTCCAGCACAACTTATTGAAGAGGCTGTCCTTTCTCCACTGTATATTCTTGCCTCCTTTATCAAAGATAAGGTGACCATATGTGCGTGGGTTTATCTCTGGGCTTTCTATCCTGTTCCACTGATCTATCTTTCTATTTTTCTGCCAGTACCATACTGTCTTGATTACTGTAGCTTTGTAGTACAGTCTGAAGTCAGGGAGCCTGATTCCTCCAGCTCTGTTTTTTGTTCTCAAGATTGCTTTGGCTATTCGGGGGTCTTTTGTTTTTCCAAACAAATTGTGAAATTTTTTGTTCTAGCTCTGTGAAAACTGCCAGTGGTAGTTTGATAGGGATTGCATTGAATCTGTAGATTGCTTTGCGTAGTAGAGTCATTTTCACAATATTGATTCTTCCAATCCAGGAACATGGTATATCTCTCCATCTATATGTATCATCTTTAATTTCTTTCATCAGTGTCTTATAATTTTCTGCATACAGGTCTTTTGTCTCCTTAGGTAGGTTTATTCCTAGATATTTTATTCTTTTTGTTGCAATGGTAAATGGGAGTGTTTTCTTGATTTCACTTTCAGATTTTTCATCATTAGTGTATAGGAATGCCAGAGATTTCTGTGCATTAATTTTGTATCCTATTTTACCAAATTCATTGATTAGCTCTAGTAGTTTTCTGGTAGCATCTTTAGGATTCTCTATGTATAGTATCATGTCATCTGCAAACAGTGACAGCTTTACTTCTTCTTTTCCAATTTGGATTCCTTTTATGTCCTTTTCTTCTCTGATTGCTGTGGCTAAAACTTCCAAAACTATGTTGAGTAAGAGTGGTGAGAGTCGGCTTGCCGACTTCCCTTACCTACATTGTTCCAACATGCCAGAGGCTGTTCACCTTGGAGACCTGCTGCGGATATGGGTACGGCCTGGCGCGAGATTTACACCCTCTCCCCCGGATTTTCAAGGGCCAGCGAGAGCTCACCGGACGCCGCCGGAACCGCGACGCTTTCCAAGGCCTTCTCTTGTTCCTGATCTTAGTGGAAATGCTTTCAGTTTTTCACCATCGAGGACTATGTTGGCTGTGGGTTTGTCATATATGCCCTTTATTATGTTGAGGAAAGTTCCCTCTTTGCCTACTTTCTGCAGGGTTTTTATCATCAATGGGTGTTGAATTTTGTTGAAAGCTTTCTCTGCATCTATTGAAATGATCATATGGTTTTTCTCCTTCAATTTGTTAATATGGTGTATCACGTTGATTGATTTGCATATATTGAAGAATCCTTGCATTCCTGGAATAAACCCCACTTGATCATGGTCTATGATCCTTTTAATGTGCTGTTGGATTCTGTTTGCTAGTATTTTGTTGAGGATTTTTGCATGTATGTCCATCAGTGATATTGGCCTGGTAGAATGAGTTTGAGAAGGATAGGTGTTAGCTCTTCTCTAAATGTTTGATAGAATTCGCCTGTGAAGCCATCTGGCCCTGGGCTTTTGTTTGTTGGAAGATTTTGAATCACAGTTTCAATTTCAGTGCTTGTGATTGGTCTGTTCATATTTTCTATTTCTTCCTGATTCAGTCTTGGCAGGTTGTGCATTTCTAAGAATTTGTCCATTTCTTCCAGGTTGACCATTTTATTGGCATAGAGTTGCTTGTAGTAATCTCTCATGATCCTTTGTATTTCTGCAGTGTCAGTTGTTACTTCTCCTTTTTCATTTCTAATTCTATTGATTTGAGTCTTCTCCTTTTTCTTGATGAGTCTGGCTAATGCTTTATCAATTTCGTTTATCTTCTCAAAGAACCAGCTTTTAGTTTTATTGATCTTTGCTATCATTTCCTTCATTTCTTTTTCATTTATTTCTGATCTGATTTCTATGATTTCTTTCCTTCTGCTAACTTTGGGGTTTTTTTGTTCTTTCTCTAATTGCTTTAACGTGCAAGGTCAGGTTGTTTACTCGAGATGTTTCCTGTTTCTTAAGGTGGGATTATATTGCTCTAAACTTCCCTCTTAGAACTGCTTTTGCTGCATCCCAAAGGTTTTGGGTCGACGTGTCTCCATTGTCATTTGTTTCTAAGTATTTTTTGACTTCCTCTTTGATTTCTTCAGTGATCACTTTGTTATTGAGTAGTGTATTGTTTAGCCTCCATGTGTTTGTATCCTTTACAGATATTTTCCTGTAATTGATGTATAGTCTGATAGCATTGTGGTCGGAAAAGATACTTGATATGATTTCAATTTTCTTAAATTTACCAAGGCTTGATTTGTGACCCAAGATATGATCTATCCTGGAGAATGTTCCATGAGCACTTGAGAAAAATGTGTATTCTGTTGTTTTTGGATGGAATGTCCTATAAATATCAATTAAGTCCTTGTTGTTTAATGTATCATTTAAAGCTTGTGTTTCCTTATTTATTTTCATTTTGGATGATCTGTCCATTGGTGAAAGTGGGGTGTTTAAGTCCCCTACTGTGTGTGTGTGTTACTGTCGATTTCCCCTTTTATGGCTGTATTTGCCTTATGTATTGAGGTGCTCCTATGTTGGGTGCATAAATATTTACAATTGTTATATCTTCTTCTTGGATCGATCCCTTGATCATTATGTAGTGTCCTTCTTTGTCTCTTCTAATAGTCTTTATTTTAAAGTCTATTTTGTCTAATATGAGAATTGCTACTCCAGCTTTCTTTTGGTTTCCATTTGCATGGAATATCTTTTTCCATCCCCTTACTTTCAGTCTGTATGTGTCTCTAGGTCTGAAGTGGGTCTCTTGTAGACAGCATATATATGGGTCTTGTTTTTGTATCCATTCAGCCAATCTGTGTCTTTTGGTGGGAGCATTTAGTCCATTTACATTTAAGGTAATTATCGATATGTATGTTCCTATTGCCATTTTCTTAATTGTTTTGGGTTCGTTATTGTAGGTCTTTTCCTTCTGTTGTGCTTCTTGCCTAGAGAAGTTCCTTTAGCATTTGTTGTAAAGCTGGTTTGGTGGTGCTGAACTCTCTCAGCTTTTGCTTGTCTGTAAAGGTTTTAATTTCTCCATCAAATCTGAATGAGATCCTTGCTGGGTAGAGTAATCTTGGTTGCAGTTTTTTCTGCTTCATCACTTTAAATATGTCGTCTTGCCACTCCCTTCTGGCTTGCAGAGTTTCTGCTGAAAGATCAGCTGTTAACCTTATGGGGATTCCCTAGTGTGTTATTTGTTGTTTTTCCCTTGCTGCTTTTGTGTTTCATTTTTGACAGTTTGATTAGTATGTGTCTTGGCGTATTTCTCCTTGGATTTATTCTGTATGGGACTCTCTGTGCCTCCTGGACTTAACTATTTCCTTTCCCATATTAGGGAAGTTCTCAACTATAATCTCTTCAAATATTTTTTCAGTCCCTTCCTTTTTCTCTTCTTCTTCTGGGACCCCTATTTGATTGTTGGTGCATTTAATGTTGTCCCAGAGGTCTCTGAGACTGTCCTCAGTTCTTTTCATTCTTTTTACTTTATTCTGCTCAGCAGTAGTTATTTCCACTATTTTATCTTCCACGTCACTTATCCATTCTTCTGCCTCAGTTATTCTGCTATTGATCCCATCTAGAGTATTTTTCATTTCATTTA
The DNA here is from genome assembly GCF_025265405.1 of Mesoplodon densirostris. Lineage (NCBI taxonomy): Eukaryota > Metazoa > Chordata > Mammalia > Artiodactyla > Ziphiidae > Mesoplodon > Mesoplodon densirostris. Next base: position 17,039,682 of record NC_082674.1, on the reverse strand, counting down.
TTGTGTTTTTTATCTTTGCTTGATTCATCTTTAGTTCTTCTAGGTCTTTGTTAACTGTTTCTTGCATTTTGTCTATTCTATTTCCAAGATTTTGGATCTTTACTATCATTATTCTGAATTCTTTTTCAGGTAGACTGCCTATTTCCTCCTCATTTGTTAGGTCTGGTGGGTTTTTATCTTGCTCCTTTGCCTGTTGTGTGTTTTTCTGTCTTCTCATTTTGCTTATCTTACTGTGTTTGGGGTCTCCCTTTTGCAGGCTGCAGGTTCGTAGTTCCTGTTGTTTTTGGTGTCTGTCCCCAGTGGCTAATGTTGTTTCAGTGGGTTGTGTAGGCTTCCTGGTGGAGGGACTAGTGTCTGTGTTCTGGTGAATAAGGCTCAATCTTGTCTTTCTGGTGGACAGGTCCACGTCTGGTGGTGTGTTTTGGGGTGTCTGTGGCCTTACGTTTTTAGGCAGCCTCTCTGCTAATTGGTGGCATTGTGTTCCTCTCTTGCTAGTTGCTTGGCATAGGGTGGCCAGCAACTGTAGCTTGCTTGCTGGTCGTTGAGTGAAGCTGGGTGCTGGTGTTGAGATGGAGATCTCTGGGAGATTTTCGCCGTTTGATATTATGTGAAGCTGGGAGGTCTCTTGTGACCAGTGTCCTGAAGTTGGCTCTCCCACCTCAGAGGAACAGCAGTGACTCCTGCTGCAGCACGAAGAACCTTTCATCCACACGGCTCCTCAACTTGGGATGATTCGTTGTCTATTCATGTATTCCACTGATGCAGGGTACATCAAGTTGATTGTGGAGCTTTAATCCGCTCCTCCTGAGGCTGCTGGGAGAGATTTCCCTTTCTCTTGTTTTCACAGCTCCCAGGTCTCAGCTTTGGATTTGGCCTCGCCTCTGCGTGTAGGTCGCCGGAGGGTGTCTGTTTTTTGCTCAGACAGGATGGGGTTAAAGGAGCAGCTGCTTTGGGGACTCTGGCTCACTCAGGCTGCAGGGGAGGGAGGGGTATGGAGTGCGGGGCGAGCCTGAGGTGGCAGAGGCCGGCATGACGTTGCACCAGCCCAAGGCACGCTGTGTGCTCTCCCGTGGAAGCCGTCCCTGGATCCCGGGACCCCGGCAGTGACGGGCTGCACAGGCTCCCCAGAAGGGGGGCGTGGACAGTGACCTGTGCTTGCACAGAGGCCTCTTGGCAGCGGCAGCAGCAGCCCCAGCATCCCATGTCCATCTCTGGGGTCCGCGCTTTCAGCTGCGGCTTGTGCCCGTCTCTGGAGCTCCTTTAAGCAGCGCTCTTAATCCCCTCTCCTCGCGCACCAGGAAACAAAGAGGAAAGAAAAAGTCTCTTGCCTCTTCCGCAGGTCCAGACTTTTTCCTGGACTCCCTCCCGGCTAGATGTGGCGCATTAGCCCCTTTAGGCTGTGTTCACGCCGCCAGCCCCAGTCCTCTCCCTGTGCTCTGACCGAAGCCCGAGCCTCGGCTCCCAGCCCCGCCTGCCCTGGCGGGCAAGCAGACAAGCCTCTCGGGCTGATGAGTGCCAGTTGGCACCGATCCTCTGTGCGGGAATCTCTCCGCTTTGCCCTCCGCACCCCTGTTGCGGTGCTCTCCTCCGCGACTCGGAAGCTTCCCCCTCTGCCACCTGCAGTCTCTGCCCGCGAAGGGGCTTCCTAGTGTGTGGAAACCTTTCCTCCTTCACGGCTCCCTCCCACTGATGCAGGTCCCGTCCCTATCCTTTTGTCTCTGTTTATTCTTGTTTCTTTTGCCTTACCCACGTACGTGGGGAGTTTCTTGCCTTTTGGGGGGTCTGCGGTCTTCTGTCAGCGTTCAGTAGGTGTTCTGTAGGAGTTGTTCCACGTGTAGATGAATTTCTGATGTATCTGTGGGGATGAAGGTGATCTCCACGTCTTACTCTTCCACCATCTTCCCCCTTCCTCGAGATGGGATTTTCAACGGAATTTCAGGCACATAGTTACAAAGATTTGAAGCACGAAAGAGCAGCCAGAGTACAGACTGGGTCCTGAAAACTTCTTCATAAATATGGTAGTCATTGTCATGGAAGTGAGTACAATTACTGGAAAAGAACAAAGACTGAGCATTAGGAACCATTTCTAATTAGTACAAAGAGATGCATAAATGGAGAAGGTACAAGTGGAAACAAAATAAATATTTTTTAAAAAGCCAATGTTACTCCATTGCAAATATAGACTCTTAAACTCCACACTGAATTATTAACATCCTTCATCCTTTTTCTTCTCTTTAAGTAAATAGCATTTAAAAAATCGTAAATGTTCCATCAGGTGGCCGAACCATTATTTACTTAATCATTCCTTTGTGGTAGATAGTTACTTACTTACAGTTATTATTGTTTTTATCTGCTCCTCTAATCTAGTCTCAGCATTCCACTTCAGAATCTGAGCAAGAGGTATATATACTCCCATAGCAAGAAAGTAAAGATATTTTAGCATAATTGGCTTGTAAGCAATGTTTAATGGAGAAAGAAAATGCTTGAAATTCCTTTGGTATGTTGTGAAATAAGCTTAATTATAAGATCTTATATAACCCCTAACTTAGATTAAGATGATATATTTACCCTCACCAATGCTAAACCACAAGGATGGATTCAGGAAGGAGAACATGACGTAAAGAAAGTAAAAGAGAATCCTATCTGTCTTGTCCTCAATTATTGTGGAACAATAAAAAGGCCACAGAAGAAGTGCCTGATTAGATGGGTGTCCCAATATTTCTGTATCAAACTTAAACCTAAAGGGATCAAAATGTGTCATATTAATTAGTTTTTTTAAATAGGGACTCAGAACACTATTCTACATTTGGTCATTTATAAACATGAAGGGGGCCTGCATAATTAATGGATGTTTTGTGTCCAAAAGTGAGGATTCTAGTTTATTTTCCTAAGCTTCTCTTAATTCTTAGGTGTCCTGGACACTGTGTGACAGAGTTAAGGTGACCTTACAACTGAACTACTACGGTAGGTTGCCTGATGGAGGAAATGACATAGAATCAGAAATAGAACCTGAATGAGAGCTGTGCAGCCACTAGGTTAGCAAAGAGAGATTCATTAGGCTTTCATTGAAATGAGAAGTAATTGATTTGTGTATTATCAGCTAAATGTATCAATAGAGGCCAGCAGAATCCAATGGATAATTTGGTAGCTTGTGTTCAAAGTGGCCATGATGTGTTTCTTTCCCCGTAGGTGCATGGCATTCCTCTATCGAGCTCTATCAAGAAGTAGCATCTACGACTCTTTCCTTTGAATCTGAATTTCTCTATGGGACCTCCTTCACCAATAGAATGTGGTACAAGTAATGTTTGCGATTTCTGAGGCTAAATCATTAAAAGCCCAAAGGCATCCATGAAGTTCTCTGGGAATACCAGGCATGAGAAGCCCAAGGCACATGGAGAGGTCAAGTGTGGGCTCTCCACCTGATAAACATAAAGTGAACTCTCATCCATGGATAGCATCAGCTGTCAGCCTGATCTTGAATATCCAGCCCAGATCAGTCTTTAGATGGTTCCAACACTATAGCTGCAACCCTGAGATCTGAAGATAGAACCACCCAGCTGAGCCCAATCCATCCACAGAACTGTGAAAGTAAGTTAACTTTCAATTTTTGTTCTAAGTCACTGTGTTTTGGGGTGGTGTGTAATGCAGCAAGCAGTCCAACCACATCCCAATAGATGCCTCTGAAGCCAACCTCACAGTGGATCTGGAAAAGGGCATTTTGGTCTGAGGATTCTTTCACCATGTAGGCAAGAGGCTATGTAAACCACTTTCCTAAATGCATTTTCAAGTAGATCAGGAGTATGGAATAGGCAAAGAAAGATGAACCTTTTTTATTTTCCCCAAATGCTAAATATTACCTAAAATAATTTTTAAATTACTATATTAGGCTAAATATTAAAACATTGAATATACTCAGTAGAGGCTTATTAGGGAGACTAGATCATGCACAAGCAAATAAAAAACATGTGTTTTACACAGATTACATTGTAATTAAATAGAGCCATGAACAGCCCATCACAGGCTGTTTTCTAAAATAAAGTTTTATTGGAACACAGTCATGTCCATATATTTACATAATGACTGTAGTAACTGTTTTTGAGCTAAAACAGTTGCAGCAAAGACTATATGGCCGGGGGACCTTCAAGATGGTGGAGGAGTAAGATGTGGAGATCACTTTCCTCCCCACAAATACATCAAAAATACATCTACATGTGGAACAACTCCTACAGAAAACCTACTGAACACTGGCAGAAGACCTCAGACTTCCCAAAAGGCAAGAAACTCCCCACGTACCTGGGTAGGGCAAAAGAAAAAACAGAGACAAAAGAATAGGGACAGGACCTGTACCTCTGGGAGGGAGCTGTGAAGGAGGAAAAGGTTCCACACACTAGAAGCCCCTTCACTGCCGGAGAGAGGGGATGGGTGGAGGGGAAGCTTCAGAGCCACGGAGGAGAGCGCAGCAACAGGGGTGCAGAGGGCAAAGCAGAGAGATTCCCGCACACAGGATCGGTGCTGATCAGCACTCACCAGCCTGAGAGGCTTGTCTGCTCACCCACCGGGGCAGGTGTGGGCTGGGAGCTGAGGCTCCAGCTTCGCTTTGGAGGTCAGATCCCAGGGAGAAGACTGTGGTTGGCTGCGTGAACACATCCTGAAGGGGCTAGTGTGCCACAGGTGGCCGGGAGTGAGTCTGGGAAAAAGTATGGAACTGCCCAACACGCAAGAGACCCTTGTTTCGGGGTGTGAGAGGAGAGGGGATTCAGAGCATGACCTAAACGAGCTCCAGAGACGGGCATGAAACGGGCTGCTGCTGCCACCACCAAGAAGCCTGTGTGCGAGCACAGGTCACTGTCCACACCTCCCCTCCCGGGAGCCTGTGCAGCCCGCCACTGCCGGGGTCTCGTGATCCAGAAACAACTTCCCCGGGAGAACACACGGTGTGCCTAAGGCTATGGCAACATCATGCTGGCCTCTGCGGCCACAGGCTCACCCCACATTCTGTACCCCTCCCTCCCCTGGCCTGAATAAGCCAGAACCCACTAATCAGCTGCTACTTTAACCTCATCCTGTCTGAGCAGGGAACAGACACCCTCAGGAGACCTACACGCGGAGGCGGGGCCAAATCCAAAGCTGAACCCCAGGAGCTCGGTGAACAAAGAAGAGAAAGGGAAATCTCTCCCAGCAGCCTCAGGAGCAGCGGATTAAATCTCACAATCAACTTGATGTACCCTGCATCTCTGGACTACCTGAATAGACAACGAATCATCCCAAAATTGAGGCACTGGACATTGGGAGCAACTGTAGACTTGGGGTTTGCTTTCTGCATCTAATTTGTTTCTGATGTAATGTTTATCTTTATTTAGTATTCAGAGCTTATTATAACTGGTAGATTTATCAATTTGGTTGCTCTCTTCCTTTTTTTTAATGTATATATATTTTTTCTCTGTGAGTGTGTATGTTTATGCTTCTTTGATTTTGTCTGTATAGGTTTGGTTTTACCATTTGTCCTAGAGTTCTCTCTGTCTTTTTTTTTTTTTGCGGTACGCAGGCATCTCACTGCTGTAGACTCTCCCATTGTGGAGCACAGGCCCCGGACACGCAGGCTCAGCAGCCATGGCTCACGGGCCCAGCCGCTCCGCGGCATGTGGGATCCTCCCGGACCGGGGCACGAACCCGTGTCCCCTGCATCGGCAGGCGGACTCCCAACCACTGCACCACCAGGGAAGCCCCCATTTTTTTTTTTAAGTATAGTTTTTAGTGCTTGTTATCTGTTTCTTGGTTTGGTTCCTTTCTTCTTTCTTTTTATTTATTTAATTTTCTTTTAATTTTTAATATTTTTTACTTTAAGTACTTTATTTATTCAATTTTATTCTAATTGTATCCCTTCTTTCTTTCTTTCCCTCCTTTCTCTTCTGAGCTGTGTGGCTGACAGGGTCTTAGTGCTCCAGCCAGGTGTCAGGCCTGAGCCTCTGAGGTGGGAGAGTCAAGTTCAGGACACTGCTCCACCAGAGACCTCCTGGCCCCATGTAATATCAAACAGCGAAAGCTCTCCCAGAGATCTCCATCTCAACACTAAGACCCAGCTCCACTCAATGACCAACAAGCTACAGTGCTGGACACCCTATGCCAAACAACTAGCAAGACAGGAACACAACCTCAGCCATTAGCAGAGAGGCTGCTTAAAATCATAATAAGGTCACAGACACCCCAAAACACACCACTGGATGCAGTCCTGCCCACCAGGAAGACAACATCCAACCTCATCCACCAGAACACAGGCACCAGTCCCCTCCACCAGGAGGCCTACACAAGCCACTGAACCAACCTTACACACTGCGGGCAGACACCAAAAACAATGGGAACTACGAACATGCAGCCTGTGAAACGGAAAGCCCAAACACAGTAAGTTAAACAAAATGAGAAGACAGAGAGACACACAGCACATGAAGGAGCAAGATAAAGACCCACCAGACCAAACAAATGAAGATGATGAAATAGGCAGTCTACCTGAAAAAGAATCCAGAGTAATGATAGTAAAGATGATCCAAAATCTTGGCAATAGAATGGAGAATATACAAAAACGTTTAACAAGGAACTAGAACTAAAGAGCAAACAAACATTGATGAACAACAGAATAAATGAAATTAAAAATTCTATAGAAGAAATCAAGAGCAGAATAACTGAGGCAGAAGAACGGATAAGTGACCTGGAAGATAAAATAGTGGAAATAACTACCACAGAGCAGAATAAAGAAAAAAGAATGAAAAGAATTGAGGAGAGTCTCAGAGACCTCTGGGACAACACTAACTGCACCAACATTCTAATTTTAGGGGTCTGAGAAAAAAGAAAGGGACTGAGAAAATATTTGAAGAGATTATAGTTGAAGACTTCCCTAATATGGGAAAGGAAATAGTCAATCAAGTCCAGGAAGTGCAGAGAGTCCCGTACAGGATAAATCCAAGGAGAAACATGCCAAGACACATATTAATCAAACTATCAAAAATTAAATACAAAGAAAAAATATTTAAAGCAGCAAGGGAAAAACAACACATAACATACGAGGGAATCCCCATCAGGTTAACAGCTGATCATTCAGCAGAAACTCTGCAAGCCAGAAGGGAGTGGCAGGACATATCTAAACTGATGAAAGGGAAAGATTTACAACCCAGCAACGATCCCATTCAGATTTGAAGGAGAAATTAAAACCTTTACAGACATGCAAAAGCTAAGAGAATTCAGCACCACCAAACCACCTTTACAACAAATGCTAAAGGAACTTATCTAGGCAGGAAACACAAGAGAAGGAAAAGACATACAATAACAAACCCAAAACAATTAGGAAAATGGTAATAGGAACATACATATTGATAATTATCATAAATGTAAATGTTTTAAATGCTCCAACCGAAATATATAGAGTGGCTGCATGGATACAGAAACAAGACCCATATATATGCTGTCTAAAAGAGACCCACTTCAAACCTAGGGACACATACAGACTGAAAGTGAGGGGATGGGAAAAGATATTCCATGCAAATCGAAATCAAAACCAATGCTGATATCAGACAAAATAGACTCAAAGATTACAAGAGAGAAAAACAAGTACACTACATAATGATCAATGGATCAATCAAAAAGAAGGTATAGGGCTTCCCTGGTGGCGCAGTGGTTGAGAGTCCACCTGCCGATGCAGGGGACGCGGGTTCGTGCCCCGGTCTGGGAAGATCCCACATGCCACGGAACAGCTGGGCCGGTGAGCCATTGAGCCTGTGCTCCGCAACGGGAGAGGCCACAACAGTGAGAGGCCTGTGTACCGCAAAAAAAAAAAAAAGGTATAACAATTGTAAATATTAATGCACCCAACGTAGCAGCACATCAATACATAAGGCACATGCTAACAGCCACAAAAGGGGAAATAGACAGCAATACAATCATAGTAGGGGACTTTAACACCCCACTTTCACCAATGGACAGATCATACAAAATAAAAATAAATAAGGAACAAAAGCTTTAAATGATACATTAAACAAGGTGGACTTAATTGATATTTATAGGACATTCCAACCAAAAGCAAGAGAATACACTTTCTCCTCAAGTGCTCATGGAACATTCATTCTCCAGGATAGATCATATCTTAGGTCACAAATCAAGCCTTGGTATATTTAAGAAAATTGAAATCATATTAAGCATCTTTTCCGACCACAATGCTATGAGAGTAGATATCAATTACAGGAAAATACCTAAAAAATACAAATACATGGAGGCTAAACAATCTGCTATTAAATAACCAAGAGATGACTGAAGAAATCAAAGAGGAAATTAAAAAATACCTAGAAACAAATGAGAAGGAAAACACGACAACCCAAAACTAATGGGATGCAGCAAAAGCAGTTCTAAGAGGGAAGTTTACAGCAATACAATCCTACCTCAAAAACAAGAAACATCTCAAATAACCTAACCTTACACCTAAAGCAGTTAGAGAAGAACAAAAAAAGCCCCAAAGTTAGCAGAATGAAATAAATCATAAATATCAGATCAGAAATAAATGAAAAAGGAATGAAGAAAATGATAGCAATGATCAATAAAACTAAAGCTGGTTCTTTGAGAAGGTAAACAAAATTGGTAAACCATTAGCCAGACTCATCAAGAAAAAAAGAAGACTCAAATTAATAAAATTAGAAATGAAAAACGAGAAGTAGGACACAGAGATCACCTTCCTCCCCACACATACACCAGAAATACAGCTACATGTGGAACAACTGCTACAAACACCTACTGAACGCTGGCAGAAGACCTCAGACCCCCCAAAAGGCAAGAAACTCCCCACATACCTGGGTAGGGCAAAAGAAAAAAGAATAAACAGAGACAAAAGGATAGGGATGGGACCTGCACCAGTGGGAGGGAGCCGTGAAGGAGGAAAGGTTTCCACACACTAGGAAGCCCCTTCGCGGGCGGAGACTGCAGGTGGCAGAGGGGGAAGCTTCCGAGTCGCGGAGGAGAGCACCGCAACAGGGGTGCGGAGGGCAAAGCGGAGAGATTCCCGCACAGAGGATCGGTGCCAACTGGCACTCATCAGCCCGAGAGACTTGTCTGCCTGCCCGCCGGGGCAGGCGGGGCTGGGAGCTGAGGCTCGGGCTTCGGTCAGAGCACAGGGAGAGGACTGGGGCTGGCGGCGTGAACACAGCCTAAAGGGGCTAATGTGCCACATCTAGCCGGGAGGGAGTCCAGGAAAAAGTCTGGACCTGCGGAAGAGGCAAGGGACTTTTTCTTCCCTCTTTGTTTCCTGGTGTGCGAGGAGAGGGGATTAAGAGCGCTGCTTAAAGGAGCTTCAGAGATGGGCACAAGCCGCGGCTGAAAGCGCGGACCCCAGAGACGGACATGGGATGCTGGGGCTGCTGCTGCCGCTGCCAAGAGGCCTCTGTGCAAGCGCAGGTCACTGTCCACGCCCCCCTTCTGGGGAGCCTGTGCAGCCCGTCACTGCCGGGGTCCCGGGATCCAGGGATGGCTTCCACGGGAGAGCACACAGCATGCCTTGGGCTGGTGCAACGTCACGCCGGCCTCTGCCACCTCAGGCTCGCCCCGCACTCCATACCCCTCCCTCCCCTGCAGCCTGAGTGAGCCAGAGTCCCCGAAGCGGCTGCTCCTTTAACCCCATCCTGTCTGAGCAAAGAACAGACGCCCTCTGGCGACCTACACGCAGAGGCGAGGCCAAATCCAAAGCTGAGACCCGGGAGCTGTGAGAACAAAGAAGAGAAAGGGAAATCTCTCCCAGCAGCCTCAGGAGCAGCAGATTAAAGCTCCACAATCAACTTGATGTACCCTGCATCAGTGGAATACATGAATAGACAACGAATCATCCCAAATTGAGGAGCCGTGTGGATGAAAGGTTCTTCGTGCTGCAGCAGGAGTCACTGCTGTTCCTCTGAGGTGGGAGAGCCAACTTCAGGACACTGGTCCACAAGAGACCTCCCAGCTCCACATAATATCAAATGGTGAAAATCTCCCAGAGATCTCCATCTCAACACCAGCACCCAGCTTCATTCAACCACCAGCAAGCTATAGTGCTGGCCACCCTATGCCAAGCAACTAGCATGACAGGAACACAATGCCACCCATTAGCAGAGAGGCTGCCTAAAATCATAGAAGTCCACAGACACCCCAAAACACACCACCAGATGTGGGTCCACCAGAAAGATAAGATCCAGCCTCATCCACCAGAACACAGGCACTAGTCTCCTCCACCGGGAAGCCTACACAACCCACTGAACCAACCTTAGCCACTGGGGACAGACACCAAAAACAACAGGAACTACGAACCTGCAGCCTGCAAAAGGGAGACCCCAAACACAGTAAGATAAGCAAAATGAGAAGACAGAAAAACACACAGCAGGAGAAGGAGCAAGATAAAAACCCACCAGACCTAACAAATGAAGAGGAAATAGGCAGTCTACCTGAAAAAGAATTCAGAATAATGATAGTAAAATGATCCAAAATCTTGGAAATAGAATAGACAATATGCAAGAAACAGTTAACAAGGACCTAGAAGAACTAAAGATGAATCAAGAATCAATTAAACACACAATAAATGAAATGAAAAATACTCTACATGGGATCAATAGCAGAATAACTGAGGCAGAAGAACGGATAAGTGACGTGGAAGATAAAATAGTGGAAATAACTACTGCAGAGCAGAATAAAGAAAAAAGAATGAAAAGAACTGAGGACAGTCTCAGAGACCTCTGGGACAACATTAAACGCACCAACATTCGAATTATAGGGGTTCCAGAAGAAGAAGAGAAAAAGGGACTGAGAAAATATTTGAAGAGATTATAGTTGAAAACTTCCCTAATACAGGAAAGGAAATAGTTAATCAAGTCCTGGAGGCACAGAGAGTCCCATACAGGATAAATACAAGGAGAAATACACCAAGACACATATTAATCAAACTGTCAAAAATTAAATACAAGGAAAACACATTAAAAGCAGCAAGGGAAAAACAACAAATAACACACAAAGGTATCCCCATAAGGTTAACAGCTGATCTTTCAGCAGAAACTCTGCAAACCAGAAGGTAGTGGCAAGACATATTTAAAGTGATGAATGGGAAAAACCTGCAACCAAGATTACCCAGCAAGGATCTCATTCCGATTCGATGGAGAAATTAAAACCTTTACAGACAAGCAAAAGCTGAGAGAGTTCAGCACCACCAAACCAGCTTCACAACAAATGCTAAAGGAACTACTCTAGGCAAGAAACACAACAGAAGGGAAAGACCTACAATAACGAACCCAAAACAATTAAGAAAATGGCAATAGGAACATACATATCAATAATTCCTTAAATGTAAATGGACTAAATGCTCCCACCAAAAGACACAGATTGGCTGAATGGTTACAAAAACAAGACCCATATATATGCTTTCTACAAGAGACCCACTTCAGACCTACAGACACATACAAACTGAAAGGAAGGGGATGGAAAAAGATATTCCATGCAAATGGAAAACAAAAGCTGGTGTAGCAATTCTCATATCAGACAATATAGACTTTAAAATAAAGACTACTAGAAGAGACAAAGAAGGACATTACATAATGATAAAGGGATCGATCCAAGAAGAAGATATAACAATTGTAAATATTTATGCACCCAACATAGGAACACCTCAATACATAAGGCAAATACTAACAGCCTTTGAAAGGGGAAATCGACAGTAACACATTCACAGTAGGGGACTTTAACACCCCACTTTCACAAATGGACAGATCATCAAAAAAGAAAATAAATAAGGAAACACAACCTTTAAATGATACATTAAACAAGATGGACATGATATTCATATTTATGTTTTGATATTTATGTTTTTGATATTTATATTTTAATATTTATTTAACATAAATATCAATATTTATCAATATAAACATTGATATTTATGTTTTTATCCAAAAACAACAGAATACACATTTTTCTCAAGTGCTCATGGAACATTCTCCAGGATAGATCATATCTTGGGGCACAAATCAAGCTTTGGTAAATTTAAGAAAATTGAAATGGTATCAGGTACCTTTTCCGACCACAACGCTATGAGACTAGATATCAATTACAGGAAAAGAGCTGTAAAACATACAAACACATGGAGGCTGAACAATACACTACTTAATAATGAAGTGATCACTGAAGAAATCAAAGAGGAAATCAAAAAATACCTAGAAACAAATGACAATGGAGACACGACGACCCAAAACCTATGGGATGCAGCAAAAGGGAAGTTTATAGCAATACAATCCCACCTTAAGAAACAGGAAACATCTCGAATAAACATCCTGACCTTGCACCTAAAGCAATTAGAGAAAGAAGAACAAAAAACCCCCAAAGTTAGCAGAAGGAAAGAAAGCATAGAAATCAGATCAGAAATAAATGAAAAAGGAATGAAGGAAATGATAGCAAAGATCAATAAAACTAAAAGCTGGTTCTTTGAGAAGATAAACGAAATTGACAAACCATTAGCCAGACTCATCAAGAAGATAAGGGAGAAGACAAATCAATAGAATTAGAAATGAAAAAGGAGAAGTAACAACTGACACTGCAGAAATACAAAGGATCATGAGAGATTACTACAAGCAACTCTATGCCAATAAAATGGACAACCTGGAAGAAATGGACAAATTCTTAGAAATGCGCAACCTGCCAAGACTGAATCAGGAAGAAATAGAAAATATGAACAGACCAATCACAAGCACGGAAATTGAAACTGTGATTCAAAATCTTCCAACAAACAAAAGCCCAGGACCAGATGGCTTCACAGGCGAATTCTATCAAACATTTAGAGAAGAGCTAACACCTATCCTTCTCAAACTCTTCCAAAATATAGCAGAGGGAGGAACACTCCCAAACTCATTCTACGAGGCCACCATCACCTTGATACCAAAACCAGACAAGGATGTCACAAAGAAAGAAAACTACAGGCCAATATCACTGTTGAACATACATGCAAAAATCCTCAAAAAATACTAGCAAACAGAATCCAACAGCACATTAAAAGGATCATACACCATGATCAAGTGGCGTTTATTCCAAGAATGCAAGGATTCTTCAATATACGCAAATCAATCAACGTGATACACCATATTAACAAATTGAAGGAGAAAAACCATATGATCATCTCAATAGATGCAGAGAAAGGTTTTGACAAAATTCAACACCCATTGATGATAAAAACCCTGCAGAAAGTAGGCATACAGGCAACTTTCCTCAACATAATAAAGGCCATATATGACAAACCCACAGCCAATATCGTCCTCGATGGTGAAAAACTGAAAGCATTTCCACTAAGATCAGGAACAAGAGAAGGCTGCCCACTCTCACCACTCTTATTCAACATAGTTTTGGAAGTTTTAGCCATAGCAATCAGAGAAGAAAAGGAAATAAAAGGAATCCAAATTGGAAAAGAAGTAAAGCTTTCACTGTTTGCAGATGACATGATACTATACATAGAGAATCCTAAAGATGCTACCGAAAAACTACTAGAGCTAATCAGTGAATTTGGTAAAGTAGCAGGATACAAAATTAATGCACAGAAATTTCTGGCGTTCCTATACACTAATGATGAAAAATCTGAAAGTGAAATCAAGAAAACACTCCCATTTACCATTGCAACAAAAAGAATAAAATACCTAGGAATAAACCTACCTAAGGAGACAAAAGACCTGTATGCAGAAAATTATAAGACACTTATGAAAGAAATTAAAGATGATACAAATAGATGGAGAGATATACCATGTACTTGGATTGGAAGAATCAACATTGTGAAAATGACTCTACTACGCAAAGCAATCTACAGATTCAATGCAATCCCTATCAAACTACCACTGGCATTTTTCACAGAACTAGAACAAAAAATTTCACAATTTGTATGGAAACACAAAAGACCCCGAATAGCAAAAGCAATCTTGAGAACGAAAAACGGAGCTGGAGGAATCAGGCTTCCAGACTTCAGACGATACTACAAAGCTACAGTAATCAAGACAATATGGTACTGGCACAGAAACAGGAAGATACATCAATGGAACAGGATAGAAAATGGAGAGATAAACCGACACAAATATGGTCACCTTATCTTTGATAAAGGAGGCAGGAATGTACAGTGGAGAAAGGACAGCCTCTTCAATAAGTGGTGCTGGAAAAACTGGACAGGTACATGTAAAAGTATGAGATTAGATCACTCCCTAACACCATACACAAAAATAAGCTCAAAATGGATTAAAGACCTAAATGGAAGGCCAGACACTATCAAACTCTTAGAGGAAAACACAGGCAGAACACTCTATGACATAAATCACAGCAAGATCCTTTTTGACCCACCTCCTAGAGAAATGGAAATAAACAAATGGGACCTAATGAAACTTAACAGCTTTTGCACAGCAAAGGAAACCATAAACAAGACCAAAAGACAACCCTCAGAATGGGAGAAAGTATTTGCAAATGAAGCAACTGACAAAGGATTAATCTCCAAAATTTATAAGCAGCTCATGCAGCTCAATAACAAAAAAACAAACAACCCAATCCAAAAATGGGCAGAAGACCTAAATAGACATTTCTCCACAGAAGATACACAGATTGCCAACAAACACATGAAAAGTATGCTCAACATCTTTAATCATTAGAGAAATGCAAATCTAAACTACAATGAGATATCATCTCACACCAGTCAGAATGGCCATCATCAAAAAATCTAGAAACAATAAATGCTGGAGAGGGTGTGGAGAAAAGGGAACACTCTTGCACTGCTGGTGGGAATGTGAATTGGTACAGCCGCTATGGAGAACGGTATGGTGGTTCTACAAATAGAACTACCATATGACCCAGCAATTCCACTACTGGGCATATACCCTGAGAAAACCATAATTCAAAAAGAGTCATGTACCAAAATGTTCATAGGAGCCCTATTTACAATAGCCTGGAGATGGAAACAACCTAAGTGTCCATCATCGGATGAATGGATAAAGAAGATGTGGCACATATATACAATGGAATATTACTCAGCCATAAAAAGAAACGAAATTGAGCTATTTGTAATGAGGTGGATAGCCCTAGAGTCTGTCATACAGAGTGAAGTAAGTCAGAAAGAGACAAATACCGTATGCTAACACATATATATGGAATTTAAGAAGAAAAAAAATGCCATGAAAAACTTAGGGGTAAGACAGGAGTAAAGACACAGACCTACTGAGAATGGACTTGAGGATACAGGGAGGGGGAAGGGTAAGCTGTGACAAAGCGAAAGAGAGGCATGGACATATATACACTACCAAACGTAAGGTAGATAGATAGTGGGAAGCAGCCACATAGCACAGGGAGATCAGCTCAGTGCTTTGTGACCGCCTGGAGGGTTGGGATAGGGAGGGTGGGAGGGAGACGCAAGAGGGAGGGGATATGGGAACACATGTATATGTATAACTGATTCATTCTGTTATAAAGCAGAAACTAATACACCATTGTTAAGCAATTATACTCCAATAAAGATGTAAAAAAAAAAAAAAAAAAGAATCAGCCTGCCAATAGAAAAAAAAAGTAACACCTGACACTGTAGAAATAAAAAGTATCATGAAAGACTACCACAAGCAACTATATGCCAATAAAATGGACAACCTGGAAGAAATGGACAAGTTCTCAGAAAAGCACAACCTTCTGTGACTGAACCAGGAAGAAATAGAAAATATAAACAGACGAATCAGAATCACTGAAATTGAAACTGTGATTAAAGATCTTCTAACAGGGGCTTCCCTGGTGGCGCAGTGGTTGGGAGTCTGCCTGCCGATGCGGGGGGCGCGGGTTCGTGCCCCGGTCTGGGGGGATCCCACATGCCGCTGAGCGGCTGGGCCCGTGGGCCATGGCCGCTTGGCCTGCACGTCCGGAGCCTGTGCTCCGCGGCGGGAGAGGCCACGGCGGTGAGAGGCCCGCATACCACAAAAAAAAAATCTTCTAATAAACAAAAGCCCAGGACCAGATGGCTTCACAGGCGAATTTTATGAACCATTTAGAGAAGAGCTAACACCTATCCTTCTCAAAGTCTTCCAAAATATAGCAGAGTGAGCAACACTCCCACACTCATTCTATGAGGCCACCATCACCCTGATACCAAAACCAGACAAATATGTCACAAAAAAAGAAAACTACAGGCCAGTATAACTGATGAACATACATGCAAAAATCCTCAACAAAATACTAGCAAGCAGAATCCAACAGCACATTAAAAGGATCATAGACCATGATCAAGTGGGGTTCATCCCAGGAATGCAAGGATTCTTCAATATAAGCAAATCAATCATTGTGATAAACCATATTAACAAATTGAAGGATAAATACCATATTATCATCTCACAAGATTCAGAAAAAGCTTTTGAAAAAATTCAACACCCATTTATTATAAAAACCCTCCAGAAAGTAGGCATAGAGGGGACTTACCTCAACATAATAAAGGCCATATATGACAATCTCACAGCCAACATCATTCTCAATGGTGAAAAACTGGAACATTTCCACTAAGATCAGGAACAAGACAAACTTGCCCACTCTCACCACTATTATTCAACATAGTTTTGGAAGTTTTAGCCATAGCAGTCAGAGAAGAAAAAGAAATAAAAGAAATCCAAATCGAAAAAGAAGACTGTCACTGTTTGCAGATAACAAGATTCTATACCCAGAGAATCCTAAAGATGCTACCAGAAAACTACTAGAGCTAATCAATGAATCTGGTAAATTAGCAGGATACAAAATTAATGTACAGAAATCTCTTGCATTCCTATACACTAATGATGAAGAATCAGAAGGAGGAATTAGGGAAACACTCCCATTTACCATTGCAACAAGAAGAATAAAATACTTAGGAATAAACGTACCTAAGGAGACAAAAGACCTGTATGCAGAAAACTATAAGACACCGATGAAAGAAATTAAAGACGGTAGGGCTTCTCTGATGGCGCAGTGGTTAGGAGTCCGCCTGCCAATGCAGGAGACACATGTTCGAGCTGTGGTCTGGGAAGATCCCACATGCCACAGAGCAAGCAGCTAAGCCCATGTGCCACAACTACTGAGCCTGATCTCTGGAGCCCGCAAGCCACAACTACTGAGCCCACGTGGCACAACTACTGAAGCCTGTGCACCTAGAGCCCATGCTCTGCAACGGGGGGGGGAGGGGGCACGGCGGTGAGGGGCCCACGCTCCATGGCGAGGGGTAGCCCCCACTCGCCACAACTGGAGAGGGGCCGCATACAGCAACGAAGACCCAACACAGCCAAAAATAAATAAAATAAAATGTAATAAATAAAAATTTTAAAAATAAATAAATAAAGATGATACCAACAGATGGAGAGATGTACCATGTTCTTGGATTGGAAGAATCAACACTGTGAAATTGATTATACAACCAAAAGCAATCTACAGATTCAATGCAATCCCTATCAAACTACCAATGGCATTTTTCAGAGAACTAGAACAAAAAAATTTCACAATTTGTATGGAGGCAGAAAAGACTCCGAATAGCTAAAGCAATCTTGAGAATGAAAAACAGAGTTGGAAGAATCAGGCTCCCTGACTTCAGACTATACTACAAAGCTACAGTAATCAAAACAGTATGGTACTGGCACAAAAACAGAAATATAGATCAGTGGAACAGGATAGAAAGCCCAGAGATAAACCCATGCACATATGGTCACCTTATCTTTGATAAAGGAGGCAAGAATATACACTGTAGAAAAGACAGCCTCTGCAATAAGTGGTGCTGGGAAAACTGGACAGCTACATGCAAAAGAATGAAAGAAGAACACTCCCTAATACCATATACAAAAATAAACCCAAAATGGATAAAAGACCTAAATATAAGGCCAGACACTATAAAACTCTTAGAGAAAAACATAAGAAGAACACTCTTTGACATAAATTACAGCAAGATCCTTTTTGATCCATCTCCTAGAGAAATGGAAGTAAAAACAAAAATAAACAAAAATGGACCTAATGAACCTTAAAACGTTTTGCACAGCAAAGGAAACCATAAACAAGATGAAAAGACAACCCTCAGAATGGGAGAAAATATTTGCAAATGAAGCAACGGACAAAGGATTAACCTCCAAAATATACAAGCAGCTCATGCAGCTCATTATCAAAAAAACAAACAACCCAATCAAAAAATGGGCAGAAGACCTAAATAGACATTTCTCCAAAGAAGATATACAGATTGCCAAGAAACACATGAAAGGATGCTCAACATCACTGATCATTATAGAAATGCAAATCAAAAGAAACAATAAATGCTGGAGAGGGTGTGGAGAAAAGGGAACCCTCTTGTACTGTTGGTGGGAACGTAAATTGATACAGCCACTATGAAGAACAGGATGGAAGTTCCTTAAAAAAACTAAAAATAGAACTACCATACGACCCAGCAGTCCTACTACTGGGCATATACCCTGAGAAAAGCATAATTCAAAAAGAGTCATGTACCACAATGTTCATTACATCTCTATTTACAATAGCCAGGACATGGAAGCAACCTAAGCGTCCATCGACAGATGAATGGATAAAGAAGATGGAGCACATATATACAATTGAATATTACTCAGCCATAAAAAGAAACGAAATTGAGTTATTTGTAGTGAGGTGGATGGACCTAGAATCTGTCATAGTAGTGAAGTAAGTCAGAAAGTGATAAATACTGTATGCTAACACATATATATGGAATTTTTAAAAAAGGTTCTGAAGAACCTAGGGGCAGGACAGCAATAAAGACGCAGACATAGAGAATGGACTTGAGGACACGGGGAGGGGGAAGGGTAAGCTGGGTCGAAGTGAGAGAGTGGCATGGACATATATACACTACCAAATGTAAAACAGATAGCTAGTGGGAAGCAGACACATAGCACAGGGAGATCAGCTTGGTGCTTTGTGTCCACCTAGAGGGGTGGGATAGGAAGGGAGGGAGGGAGACGAAGAGGGAGGAGAAATGGGGTATATGTATATGTATAGCTGATTCACTATGTTATAAAGCAGAAACTAACACACCATCATAAAGCAATTATACTCCAATAAAGATGTTCAAAAAAAAAGACTATATGGCCTATAAAGCCTGAGGTCTTTATTCCCTGGCATTTTAAAACAAAAGTGTACTAACCCCTATATAAAGTTAAAATTGGAATCACGATTCATAGTTTTAAATAATTTTTTGCTATTATACTTTCAGGGTAAATTCCTAGAAGTGGAATTGCTAAGTCACAGAGTTTGTACAACATTAAAGACTTTCATATATTTTGGCCCCACTTTATCTCCAGAAAAACTGTTGGTTAATATTCAGTCATCTTAATACAAGATGACTAAATTCCCTGTATCCAATCTCATAAAATTGATCTCATAAAATTGAAATTTTGAGTCTTTTATTTAGGAAAAAAAATCTTTTACACAATACTTTTTATCTGTATTTATGACTATTATTTAAGATATTTTCCTATGAGCAAAATTACAGGGTCAAAGTGTAGTGTATTAAAAGTGTATTAAATCCTTTGCTATATATTGCCAAATTAATTTCCAGAAAAGTTGTATCAGTTTACACTCTTTATATTATATGAAATTGACATGTTTATTTTACTTAACGAATGTCAGATAAATTGACATTTCACTTCATAGTATCAATTACGTTGTTCATGTGTTGGGCAAAAATTTTATTCCATAATTTTTTTTTATTGGAGTATAACTGCTTTACAATGTGTGTTAGTGTATGCTGTACAATGAAGTGAATCAGCTATATGTATACACCCCACCCATCTAGGTCATCACAGAGCACCAAACTGAGCTCCCTGTGTTTAATTCACTCTTTATTCCTCAAGAAATGTAAGCATTTCCTATAAACGTATTAACCATTTTGATAAACGTAAAAGGCCTCTTACGGTTTTCCAGCTTTTCTTTGCTCTTCTGATTTTGTTTATATAACATATTCAGGGATACATTTTAAAAAATATTCATATGAGTCTGTTGCTGGACTTCTTATTCCATATCTGTGTTGATCTACTTCTATACTAGTACTCTTCAAAAATAATTATTATGGATTATGATATGTTGTGGCATCTGGAAAGGCTTAGATGTATTTATTGTTCTTCTTTAAGTTTTGATTATTCATATGCATTTTCTCTTTTAGATTATTTTAGAACACACTGTCAAAGCCCATAAAAATCCTTTTGAGATTTCTGTTGAAATTGACATGGTATGTTTGAAATTCCATCCAATTTTCTACTGAGATGTTTGTCACTAAAATTATTTTGAATGTTAAACAATTTTTAGTATTTATGAGAATTACAATTACCTTTTAATTTTTATAATTATTTTTTGCACAAAGATTATTTTTATTTTGATTCTTTAGTTGTACTGATCTTTTAAGTTGGTTTTCCTCCCCTACTTGACATATTTTAAATGGCATTCTCTATTGTGTACATGGTTAAATTGAAATCTTACCTCAAGAGAAGAAAAATATGGTAAATTTTCTGTGTTGTAAATATAAACTATAAGTATAAACTATGATGTAAATATTAACTTAAATGTAAAGTATATTAGAAGCTGTTGAGATTTTAAAATAGGGAGGCTAGCTAGGATATTAATAGAGCCTTCATTATGAGGAATTCAAACAGTGCACATAAATAATTTTGATTGTCAGGATAGAATTGTTTTAGGTTCAGACTTCATGGCACTCAGGCCTCATTGGTAGTTGACCCTGGAGGGGTGAGGTGCATGAGTTCATGGTGTTTCTGACTAATTTACATATCAATCTAGTAGAATCCTTAGAATGGCAGCAGGCCTTCTTTTTTTTACAACTTTATTGGAGTATAATTGCTTCACAATGTTGTATTAGTTTCTGCTTTATAACAAAGTGAATCAGTTATACATATACATCTGTTCCCATATCCCTTCCCTCTTGTGTCTGGGCCTTCTTTCTTGGTCTTACTATTCCTTAGTCTGATTTTAGACCTATTTCACTTCAGTAGCCAGAAGGAATGGGCTAGGCTGTGGGACTCGCTCATGACTATGAGTAGGATGCTGTGAAACGCAGCCAACCTGAGTACTGCTAGTGGAAAATAATAGCAATAATGGGGTCCTCAGTAGATACTATAGGGATTAAGCCACAACCAGTGAGTGTTCATCTTGATTCATCTTAAAATGGGGCAGCCAGTGAAGATGATATCAAGATCCCTAAAAACTTCAGTGAAGACAATCCAAAGTCAAGCACAAGTTAATATTAGACTCTATACTAAGCAAAGCACAGTGAAACAGATTCCTATGCTGTACAGCTTGAGATGCAAGGGCTTATGCCCATTGACCCAGGGGTTGCTAACTTTGTTGCTTTTTCATACTGCCATCCCTGCCATGGATGAAAAGCAGCCATCTTTGATGACAATCTTGACACTATATTATAGTCCCCAAATATGAAACACAACTTTGCCAGAATCATTCACTCTCTACCGTAACTCTTAGATTCCAATACACTCAGTCCCAAGCACTGAAAAGGCTTATTGGAGAAAAGTGGAACATCACTACTTTTCCCAATTTTTGGTCTAAATTAGTGTCCTAGCCTGGTTCCAAGCTGGAAGTTTAATGCTCTGTATTTTGGAAATGTCAGAACCTGTTTAAAGAGTGTCCCCACAGGATCCGGACCTACACACAGGCGTTCCAGCTGCTATCTCCTTTGTTCCAAAGTCTCCCATGATAACTTTCTTCTCATCTTCTCTCACTAACTTTCTAACTCAGTTTTCAGTTTGCCCATGTCCTCATTCTCTTAACTTTCTCTCAGATTCTGATTCCAAGCTATTTTGGCTCTAGTTTTGCTGTCTTCCCAGGCATAACTAACCCACCATGAAGATCATGGTTCTTAACCAGCTCATAAACTCAATAGCGGAAGTGTGGACATGAAACAATCTCACTTTTCTCCAATAGCTGTTCCCAACTATGCTATGAAAATATTGCCTTCCTACTGGCAAATATATGTCCTAACAATATTTGGGGAAGACTCCATAACTGTCTTGCCACTTAGTTATTAAAAGTCAGTCTAATTGAGTTTAAAACTAAAATTTCATATCTACATCAAAGCTGTCTCTTTTCCATTGCTAGCCACAGCTGTGACTCAGGAGATCTGAAGTAGGAAAAGGTTGTGGCCTGACTCTGGTATACATCCATTCAACAATATTTATTGAGTAATTACTCTGTGCAAAGATTAGATCTAAGCAATCAGAATTCATCAGTCACCCTCCCAGCAGGGTCTGCTATATAATTTGTAGGGCCCAGTACAAAATGAAAATGCAAGGCTCTGGTCAGGTCCCCTTGTCTCATGAACCCACTGTACCAACTCATCACAGACAGGTGGACCAAGGGCTTTACACCTCTGCTCAGGAATGCACCAGTTCCTGAACTGGAGATGGATGAGAGGGCACCACTTCATCTCCCAATGAATACACCTTGCGTCGCCAGCACAAGGCAGAAACGTGGGCTGCTTGAATTACTTTGACTTTGACACTCTACTGGGTTTGCGTCTGGACCCTCCTGGCACCAAGGCGCCCCCATCAGGCAGCAGGGCAATGTCAGAATGCAGGCGTCTACTTCATTGGAAAGGCCCCTCCATCTTTTGGCTTTAAGCATATTTATTTCTTTAAGAGTGTGTGTCGGTGCAAAATAATTTAAAGTTGCCTTTTTTCATGCTAGAGATGGAATGCTGCTTTTAAAAATGCTGGTTACAACTTAATCAACATGTGGGAATAATCTGTGGGAGGTGGTCAAAGCGAAGTAGAAATAATATCTCCTGAACGGATGCCCTTAGTATCATCACAGAAATGACATCTCATATAAGGTTATCACAAGTAGCACATTTACAGAATAAATTATAAATAAGATTAAATGAAATAGGACAATAGTGAGGATTATGACACCAAGGAAAGAAAAATGTTGGTAGGAAAGTGAAAAATTATAAATGGTTGCACATAAAAATTGCAGGTTAGGACAGGGAAACTATTGGAATATAGACAAGAAGATTAGAAGATGGATGGAGAAATAAATCCCAGGCAGGGACAGAGAGCTCTGCAATTGAACAGTGTCAGTCTTACTTCCTTCTGGAAGGAGTTGGTCTCCCCAAACCTGACAGGCACACTGCACCAAAGGGGACACAGCCAGAGTTGTGAGACACCTCAGTTTGTTTCCATCCTCCCAGCAGGATCTTTCAAGCTCTGTTAACTGCATGTCTAAAGGAGTATTTTCTCTTGCAACATACAAACAGGGTTCAAACTCCGTAAGTGTTAACTTAAAAAAAATCTTGTTTGTACTACTTCAGTCTATAATCTAGATTAATTTAATGCCCAATTACTAGAATATAGATGTGTGATCTGAATGGGGGAAGTATCAACCTTAGTATCACTGCTTGCTGGATCGACACAGTGAGCTTTGAAAAATCGCTCCTTGATAGCTCCCTGAAAGGCAGAAGAAAGGAAGAAGGCCTTTCTACCTTATAACTGGCAGTCCCTCGCTCCAGCTAACCACAGAGTTTCCAAAAACTGGTGTCATGATCCCCTCCAAAGGAAGGAACAAGATGTTCTCCAAAACCTGAGAATATGTTTTCCGCATATTCCCTTTCAGTTTCTGAGCCCTGATTATCCGTCAGTCCTTTGTGGAGCTCTAGATACAGAAGAGCATCAATTCCAGGAAATAGATGAAAAGACCTGTTTTGATCCGTGGCTGAAAAATTCTGACTCTGAGTAGCTCCTTGATTTCACGTTAGTAGAGCATACAATGACCTGTGAACGCAGGACAAACAAAGAGTATCTACAAACTCACCGGCGCTCATCACTTTAGTATGGTTTTCAGCCTTCACTATGCATCAGAATCATCTGCAAGGTTTGTTCCAACAGTTTGCTGGATCCCTCCTCCAACGTGCCTTCATCAGTAGGTCTAGGGGGAGTCCTGAAAATGTGTATTTCTAACGAATTCTAGTTTGTTAGCTGCTGATGCTTCTGGTCCAGGACTACCCTTGAGAACAACTGTTCGATATTATACAGTGATGCGTGGCAGTGCCAGGACTGAAGCTGGGGTATTCTTACAGCCAGCACAGAACTCTCCCCATGGAAATATGCCCCTTCCCCCTCCATGCTCCATGGCCAGCACACTCATCAGTCTATGTAGTTACCTGGTCCAGCATTTCCGAGTTGGGATTAATTAAACTATTATTAAATAAGACAGAGGAGGCCCTATGACCTCTTTCTAATTCTATTTGCCTGGTTTTCAGCATCTCAATCTTCAAATAAACCACATACACACACACTATTTAAACTGGTTAAACCCTGCAAGCAGATTACTCTTAAACTGTCTGTCCTTTGGGGTCAAGAGAGGTGGAAAGGTGCCGAGTGACAAAGTGTAGTTTACCCCTTTGGGTCCTCTTGACCCACACACTGTACCTGTAGCTAGGAACATACACAATCATTTCCACAATCCATCCAAGGTGCAATTCACCCCATCCGCCCTGTTATTCTGTGACTTCATCTTCTGTATTTTAGCTCCCTTTAATCTCAGTACTTTTGCCCTCATATATGCTCAGTCTTTTTAAACAGGATTTTGGCATATACCTTCTGGAGCCACCCGCTGCCATGTGAGTAACAAAACAGCAGGCAGGGTGCTGGCCACCCACCCGTCACACCTGTCTTCCTGAAGATGGGTGCAGGTTAGAGAGGAGGATCAGAGAGAAACACGTTGTGCCTAAAAGACACTGAAACTAAAAGACAAGACTCCGTTGAGAATACATCTTAAGCCTCATCACATTTACCGCCGTTACCATAGAGAAACCAGTCAAAATATCCAGGTAAATCTAAGTAATTGAAGCTGCTCTGTATCTACCTTTTACAGGAAGCTGTAAGGTGCCGCAGCCCCAAGATCTCTCATCTGAACTCCTAATAAAGATCGGCAATAGCTGTCGATGGTTGAGACCTTGCCAAGCCCTTGGGGAAACACTTTACTTGTATTATGCCATTTAATACATAGATGTATATTTAATACAAAGATGTTAATTACAACACCTTTAACAGAGAATACTGGTTTTCTACATTTCACACGTGAGGAAATTAAGATTTAGAGAAGATAACCTGCCCAAAGTTACACTTCTAATCTGGGTCACAACTAGTATTTCAACCCTGTCGGTTGGATGCCAGACATCACACTTGTGCTGGTGTGATTTCTGCTTTTTTATGGAACAGCCTCAGCCAATCACACAACACTTTCACGGTTTTTGTTTGACAGATTTGAGATGAATATCTTATGAGCAAATGTACCTCAATTCAACACAGACATGGGACACACCATTTGGGCTCCAGCCAGCTGTGTGCAAGGCTCCATTACAATGGGGTAGGCGGTGGGTGGGTAGGGGAACCACTGAACTTGGTCCCTATCTAGGGAGAACTTTTATATGCAAGTAAGCTGTGGAGAATTGGTCAGGAGAACATATGGCTAAGAGGTCAAATGTGTGAAAAAGCAAAGTATAAAATATGTATTTTAGCTAAAACTGAGAATTAAAAGAGGCTAATTAGGCTAAATAGTATATAGAGGAATATCTTCCAAAATCAGTGACAGAGCTGCCCTCAGCTCAAATGGTGACAGACTGGCTGCCTAACGTCCTAGGGACTTAGGCATGGATCCGTTGCACTGGGGGTATTTACGATACCCTCTCATTTTAATATTTATTTAGAAGTTAATTACTGTCGGTGTCAGCTCTTTTATCTCAGCAACATTTCAGAGAAATGTATTCAGGCATTATGTGACACGTAAGTAAGATTAACAAGAAAGTTCAGAGAAGTGGAATAATCAAGGGATTTGGCTGTTAATAAAGAACTTAATGAAAAACAAATGAGTTAACACCACATAGAATTTGAACTTGGCTAAAGCAAATTCTAGAATTGCATACAGTAGACTTTCTTAAGTATTGTTCATCTAGAGTCAAAATTAATGATCAGTGATCACATTCATGTGCAAGTGAGCAATGAGAATAAGCAATTTAAAGGGTTATTTTAGACTCACAAGCCATGGCTTTGCCCTGTATTATTTAAATCTTTAAAAAAAACACAATGTGCTTTCCGGTGGGCTTCACTGGGTATATTGTCTGCATTATACCCTAATGCACACAGACATGCATGCAGACATGCACACACATACACGCACACTCACTACTCATGCGTTGCTAGAGTGTATTACTCTTGCTTTACAGATGGCTAAAGGGATTAAGCAAACAAATATCTTTGCTGTAGCATGTGGCTGAGCCTTTGTATTCATTTATAAAGTTAGGGAAGTCACTGAAGAGAAAGAGAAATCATGCAACTGGAATGGAGAAGAAAAGCTCCAATTATAGTCCCAGAATTGGCTGCCACCTTTAGTGTTAACAGAGTGTGTGCATTTCTCAGAAGTGACACCTGCATTGTCTACTGGGAAACATTTAGTTCCTGAAGCTGTATTAAGGAGGCTGGTGAGCGTACAAGTGAATAGAAATGATGTCAGTTCCTTCCGTGATAGAAGAAGCTACACTAATTTAAACAGGAGCATATCAGGGGCTCTGTGGACTCTGCTAATTTGATTCTGGTTGCCACGTACAGCTCTGCCGCTGCCGGATACCTGGAAATTGCAAAAACATATGACGATTTGAATGTAGATATAGTTCTGATGTTCCCACTGTCCTTTGTATGTGCCTCTATCCATGATTTGATTAGCTTGTGTCTCTCCTGCTAAAAGGGAAAGCACTTTGTTTGATTTAACATAGTACAGAGAGTGACTAAAGTGTGCTGTATGCATATGGACGGATATGGGGATATGTGGGGAATGTTTATGGAATGAATGGCAGTGTATCTACAAAAACACCCTCTTTTCTCAAGGTCACTTAACCAGCAGCCTCACCTATATAGACCATAGCCGAGAGAGAAGAAAAAGTTCTTCTGAGTAGTCACGAGTGGAGGTAGCAATGAGGCCCCAAGTTAAAATCTGTGCTTCATCTAAAGGAAATGCTCCTGACCCTTCACATAACATCTAACTTTCTACCCTTATTTTTGTCCCTAATAATTGTCATAGTGCTTGGGACATAGTTGGTGCCCAATATGTGAATGTTGTATTAAGAAAGCCTTTTGTTTATATTGAGAGATTTTTCATATCTGAAAATGTTGAATGTGCTTAACTTTTGGGCACTGAAAAACATGTTTTGATAATCTGAGGATGTTACTCATAGTAGTAGATGATTTTCTTGTGATTCCAGAAAAATGAAGTGGTTTTGTATTTTCCAGGCTGCATCACTGACTCGTCCAGATCAAGAGAAGATCTGGGTTGCTCAGCCTGCTACTGAGTTTGCTATGAGTGTAAAGTCAAGACACATGCAGACGCCAACAGGACACTGACACCTTTTCAGATAACTGGCTTCACCTGTCTGCCTGTGTATGGCGAGAGCTGAATATCAGCCACGTGCAAATGCAAGGGGAACCAGTCTGATCTCTGTGATGTTTTACACCATAGGCAGAGGCTTCTTGCTAGCCGGCATTCACTCAGCGAGGCAGAGAATATAATTAAGCTCTCATGCATATTCCTGTAGCACCCTGCACAGTCATCCAATTATTAAAAGAAGAAGAAAATGAGCTGGTGTCACCACTGCTTGTTTGTTTGAGGACACTACCTAAGAATTTAAGAACTCTGGGAAGCAGGAAAAGGGCTGTAAGCAATGTGAGGCATTGGTTAGATAGGGCATTTCTTAGGGAAGTCACAGAGGGGCAGAAAGGTGATCGTGAGCAATGATTCTGCAATGCACACAAAGTCTGCAATGCAGACAAAGTGCATTTAGTAGGATACACAGAAGTCAGAGAGATTTTAATAGGAAAATTTAACCTCAACATTGAACTGTTTAAAAGAGTGCCAAGTACTTAGCAGTGGTCAGTATTGCTGTAGTATGGTAACTGCTATTTACGCTGCTATTTACGCTCAACCTGGAGGGGCAAGGGACTTTACCGAGAAAATCTGAGAGGCTTTGAATACAAAGATACATTGTTGAATTAACAATCATAGACCTGATTTGAATTCCAGTTCTGTTATTTATCGTGTGAACTTAACCAAGGTAAGTATCAGAGCATCAATTTCCTCATCCATAAAATGCATATGCTAATTCCTAATCATAATATTGTTGTGTGGATCAAATGTATTTAAAGAAACACACAGGCTGCCTAGACTTCAAAATAAGCTGTTCTTAGTTTTGTCGACACTTTGTAGTTGTTGTCCCCAGAATGTGCTCCATGAAACACTAGTTCTACCAAACGTAAAACAAACAGCAAACAGGGACATAAAGCTAGAAAGTGCTACATACTTGATAGCTATAACACACGCTAGAACTGTAAAGGCTCTTAAAAGGCCCGAAGTTAAAACAATAACAACAACAAGAAACACCCGTGCGGTTAGTCAGCACTTTATAAATGTATTTGACAATGGGCCCTGTGTTTCTGATATTCAAGTTTTACTAGTATGTGTAAGTCACTAATTGTGACATATATTACAGATTATACTTTGGGAAGAATCAACTTTGTCCAAATTGTTCCGTTTCCAGGTCTCTACTCCCTCAGAATAAATCTCTACCCTATGTCAGGTTATGGCCCTTATCGTAGGACATTTCATATCATGTTGCACTGGAATCTGGCTCCACACTGCAATCAGCTGGAGTGTTTAAGAAATTACTGATGCTTGGATCCCATTCCTAGAGATTCTCAAATAATTGGTACAGGTTGTAGCCTAAGCACATTGTTTGAAACACCCTAGGTAATTCCAAAATGCAGCCAAGTTTAAGAACTAAATAATCCCAGGGTTATCATTTCTAACACTGTTGATATATTTTTCATTCAAATTTGAGAGTGAACCGGCAATCGCTCTTACAAAGCTCAGGGTATGATAAACACTCAATGATCATGAGCATATGCGTTCTGCCCAGGTAATTATCTTTTTGTGTGTCTAGCTCACTCCTCCCTCCACCTAAGCTGAAACCATGAACTCATAAATAACATAGATACCAGCTGTGGAAATGTAAAGGCAGAGACAGCATGGCACAGAAGAGAGAACAAGAGCTTCGGAGTAAGACAGACATGAGTGTAAACAATGATTCTACCTCGGAGCAATGGTGTGGTCTTGGACATTTTCTATTTCTTTTTTTTTTTTTTTGCGGTACGCGGGCCTCTCACTGTTGTGGCCTCTCCTGCTGCGGAGCACAGGCTCCAGACGCGCAGGCTCAGCGGCCATGGCTCACGTGCCCAGCCGCTCCGCGGCATGTGGGATCTTCCCAGACCGGGGCATGAACCCGTATCCCCTGCATCGGCAGGCGGACTCTCAACCACTGCGCCACCAGGGAAGCCCTGTTTTCTATTTCTTTTAGCTCAACTTTTATCTGTAACATAGGACTGATTAATACTGACCTCAAAGAGCTGTTATGAAGATCCAATGGGATAAGTTCCACAAAGTTTGTAGACCAAGGCACAGCACAGCAGAGAGAACCAAACAAAGGAAACCTCTATTACCATCCATGTTGACTGTCCTGAGATCTGCCTTGATTGCACCCACCTGTGTACTGAGCAGGACTGCTGACTCCTGAGTGCAATCTTGCAGAATTCATATCTCCAGGCCCAGCAAAAAGACTCATAGAATTTTATGTAAAGTGAATTTTCCCTGAATTCATTACTTTTCTGCTATTAAGTAAAAAGAATTGAGGGGGGAAAATAATGTGGTGACATTAATACATGAAAGTAGAGAGGAAATATATTACCCTTCTACATAAGTAATGTCTTTAAATAGAAATAAATCTGAGGAAATTTTATTTCAGTTGGACTTGAAGGTATTTCCAGTAAATATCACTAGAGGCCAAGAGAGAGAGAACTGGCAACTTATTTTCCATGCTAATGAAAACTATAAAGAAACTGCCTTTAAAGACACAGGGAGACTCCAGAGCATGTGGGGAACCAAGTGTGGTTGACATATGACCTCAGAGCTTTAGGGCTCTGGCTGTGCGTATGTGCCAGACCAAAGAATATCATCGTTGGCATTCATGCTGCACCAAGCATTAGCTTCTCTTTTATTGGTGGCCCATCAATGTCAGCAAACACACTCCATTTCTGTTTTCTCTGGGCTTCACTGACTCACCACTGGATTATCTGTATGGCCCTTGCTCCTTAGAATAAAACTGAAGTTGTGTGTAACATGGTTGCCTTATAGTATTACCTGTCTTAGCTTCCCACACAGAAGAGACCTTTTCTCCTTGTGACCACGCAAAGTTCAGAGCAAAAATTATTAGGGAGAGAAGCAGAATGGGAATGGGCGACAGGCAGTGACTGAATAAACCTCAGGTCGGAGGCATGTCCCAGCACCTGTTATTGCCGGGTGAGTTAGTCCCTGCTTCTCTGAAGACTTTATCTGGGGGCTCTGCCCCCTTCCTAAAGCCATCCAGCCAGAGAATAAGATCAGAGACTCAGCATCACCAGCAGAGGGGGTTTGGAATCTTGAACAGGGTATCCCTAGGTCCACAGAGCCCCAAGAGGACTCTCCACTCAGCTTCTGCTATATAACATATGCCCTAGTCTGTTCACCAGGGAATATGCCACATTTGCATTTCAGAAAAAAAAAGTACAGTGTTAAATGCATGTTTAGCACAGTGCCTGGCAAATATTTAACACTCAATAATACTAGCTGTTATCATGAAACAAGAGGAGAAAGGTGTAATATCAAGTAATACAAAAAGGTCTAGTAAGACAAATTTAAAAGGTCATTGGCTTTGGCAATCTGAAGGTCACTGGTACCCAGATAAAAGCACTTCTGGCAAAGTGCACTGAGTTGTGAATGGAAGGTGAAGAAACTGAACAGAAAGTAGAAAACCTTTCAAGAAATTAGCATGGAAAGGGTAGGCAAGGGGCTAGGCTGCAGCTAGAGAGTGAACCCCAGGTCAGTAAAATCATTTTTGTTTCTTCTTACCCAGGATGGGGAGCATCATGTGGTGATGCCAGAGTCTGTATCCCAGCTCTCCTGCATCTCCCACTTTTGTGGTCTTGCCTCCTTGATGACCCCTGCGGCATTCATGGCTTTGCTGGTATCTAGGCACCTTCCAAGAGCAAGACCTTCCAGGACTACTGGATATGCTTGTTTAAATTGCTGGTCCACAGGAAGGATGTAAGAAATCAATGGATAATGTTCTCCCCCCATATCCTTTACATACAGCTGTGACCTCAAACTGAACTATTAGCACCTTTTTCTTTCTTCAATTATGACTCATGTACTCATCCTTTCAGAGATCCAGAGGGGGTGGGTAGACTCATTCAGCTGGGGCTTGATGGCCAGAGTCTGAAGAAAGTCCCAGAGCTGCTTAGAGAGCATCTGTTCTAAGGGGTGACCAAACAGAGGGTGACTGACTCCAAGACGAATCCAGTTCCTTTCCCTGGAAAATGACCCAAATGCAGTCTTCTACTTAGAATTGGCCATTCCACAGGCTACCTTGTCTTTGTGTGAGGTCTTCAATTTTCTCAAAAAAGATTTCCGAGAGCCTTTAAACTCCACTACAAAAGCATTACGTCTTCAAATCATTTCTGCTCTGTTTGTGTCATAGCTTTGTTTTTGCCAGTTTTTAAAAGAGTATTACAAATTGACAGCCCGTCAGTAAAAATCAGTCTGATCATCTCTTCTCCCTGAAGTCCCTTAAATACATTCATTTTTCAGATTTCCGTAGGGTTTATTTCTTCATATTCTCTCCCTTAAGTGTGTTAGTGATTCTTTTCTTCTTTCACTGGTCATATTTGCAATGTTTTCTTATTGACAAAATAACCATTGAAAGCAACTCAGCAATTGGGCTTACAATCATGTTTGTGAATCCTTGTATTCTATGATTATCCAAAACTGGCTGGTTGGGACACTTTGCAGTGTATCATCTATCTCTGTTTTGAGACAATAACGTGACCTAGACTTCAGAAACTTCACAAAAGTTGACAAATAAATTCCATGGAAAGTTGTTTTTGTTGTTGTTGTTTTAAATTAAGATGGTGTTTTTGTTTTTGTTTTTTTAACTCTGCTATAGCTCTCTATTGCCAGATAGACCCTCTGGCATAGCAAAAAGGTATCTTACAACCAAGTCCTAGCATACTTCCCTAGCATCACTTTTTGAGTTTTTCTAAATCTGTGTTCTAAGCTATGGTCATGCATATTTTCCATGCATTTGCACATGCTATTTCCTCTGCTTAGAGGTCCCTATTTCCATACCTGTATCGAATTGGAAATCACTCCTGATAATTTTATATCCAATTCAAACATTAACTCTTCTATAAAATTTCTAGCAAATCCCTACATGGAAATCTCATGCATACATTCCTGTACCATGAATTGTATTGCATTCATTTTAATTGGCTGGTTTCACTCACTGGGGGCATCCTACATTAATATCTGACTCTAAATGTCTAGCTCAGTTCCTTGTAAGTAATTAATAAACAAATGGAATGTTTACATTGTTTATTGCCTACCTCAAGTAAATTGGTGACATTATTTCCAAATTTCTAAAGCTTGTTTAAAATTTGATAGTCATCAATTAACCCTTGATTAGCTGGTGATGCCCCACATCCTCCTAAAGGAGCTTCATCTCCTTAGTTTAAGTC
The DNA here is from genome assembly GCF_025265405.1 of Mesoplodon densirostris. NCBI lineage: Eukaryota > Metazoa > Chordata > Mammalia > Artiodactyla > Ziphiidae > Mesoplodon > Mesoplodon densirostris. The sequence goes on along the minus strand of NC_082674.1, from coordinate 17,006,998 downwards.
TGATTTATATTAGAGAATCTCCATTGCCTTAAGAGAAATCAGAATGTGAATGGTTAGATTTCAGTTTCTTAGTAGTATAGATGCTCCCAAATGGAAATTTGGGAGGAAAAGTAGTGCTTATCTGTTTCATCTTATTTTTGCTAAATATGGGAAGAATCAAAGAATGGGTAAGTGGCTGGTCCCAAGCCAAGCAGTGATCTGGAATCAGATCCAGGACAAGAATGTAGGTCTCCTGATCCACATTTCTAGAATTACTGAAGATAAAATTAGATTAAGATATCTGAGTCCCATTTTTGGCTTTACCATCAATAAACTGGGTAATTTAAGGCACGATCCTTATACTCTTGAGTTTTGGTTGCTTTATCTGCAAAATGAGTAAAATCATACCTATATTATAAAGGTGTTATGAGGATTAAATGTGGAAAATGGAGAGGCAAGGAACATTGTGTAAGTCACTTCGCAATATGTTTATCATAATTTTTACTACAAAATTAATTCTAGTTAATAGTTTTGTAGCAGATGAAGAACGCTGTAGGTCACAGCTCTGGCTGAACTCTCCCTGGCTTTGCCACCTCCATAATGGGAGAACTTTCTCATGGAGTAACTACTGGCAGCTTGTCAGGAATATGCCTTCATGTTCTTTGGGTTGCACCATGCACCACTCAAAGGAGAGGTATTTTATGATTAGATTTTGGGCATTTCAAGGGAGAAGAAAGAAAGGTCTTGGATGCAGTGGTGGAGTGTTTCTCAGGAAGCTCATTATTCACAATGGTCTCATACCATCCCAGCAGGCAGTGTATGTCTAGTCCAGGCTACACTGCTCACACCCATCTAAGTCTCCTCTCTAACTGCCTGAACTGTTTAGCCGCTCTGTGACTGATAAATACTTGTACAAAGATGTCAGCAAGGATAGGACAGATGCCCTTACAGCTTTCTGTGCTCTGTAATGAGGTTGGTGGGGCGGGATGCTTGGTAGGGGAGGATAAAAATGTGCCCGTGCACAAAACCTAGTTTTCAAACCTACCTGTACAACCCATACGTCTTCTACCTTTTCATACCTAGAACAGTATAATACTGTATAGATATAGAACATGTACATATATATGATCAGTATAGAGGTAAGATGGTCTCCTCCATGGGCAGCATTTCATTTGCCTTAGCACGTACCAGACAGAGGTGCCAAGCCCTCCATACCCTGTAGACTGTATCATTAATCACTTCTTGTCTAGATTGCTAGTATCACTGAATGTGTATATGCTATGTGTGTGTATATGTATTAGGCAAAGCTTCCAAAGTCACTGCCTGATGGAGAGAGACATTGCTTGGTGGATACCTTGATAACTTCTTATTAATAAGATGCCCAAAGCTCAGATTAACTCCCTCAGACTTTGGAGATTGCCTCAATAGACTTTTCCGAAATTCGGCATTGTAACTACTGGTTACCCTTTAGCCACCCATTTTGAAATTTGGATATAAAAGTGATCCCACTTTCTTGCCCTGTTTCATTTCCCCTCGTGGCTCTCTTATCACCAAGGGACACCCAGACTTATCTGCCTTAATAGTGTATTTCATTGTTTTCCATAGGACTAGATGGATTCATAAAGAAAAATGGAATTGGATTTTTCTCCTTCTTTTGATAACTTAGTAGGAATTCCAAAATTATTACTTGAGAGGTTTTCCTCACTGTGACTAGATTATTGTCCACGCTACAATTTAATTACTCTTGCCTATATCAATATTTTTAAAAAAAGATATGACTATTTAAGGACATATTGTGTTCACTCTGGATGTGAAAAAAAAGAGGTGAACGAGTTTCTGTTAATTAAAAGTGTGTGCTGGAGGGGGTGAGATACTTATGGGTCATTCTTTTGCTTGTTAGTTTTGTGGTAAGTAAGCTGTGTCTGATTCACTATCACTTTGGACATTTAAATGTTAGTTATCTCAGTTTTTAAAATTATTGTCTGTCACTTTTCCATGCCCAGTGCCCTAGACATTATAAGCCATTACTAAGCTTGTATTCATAAGGATATTACAGCTCTAATTTCTTGCCTGATGGTAGGATGCATACTTCACAAAGAATTATAAAGAGCTGACTGATAGTGTTTTCCAGTCTCCTGGGTTATTCGGGGAAGAAGCTACAGAATGAAGAGAGGAAGGTACCAGAAACTTGTATGTGACAAGGCAGGGAAATAGGGCCAGAGTGGGGGTGAGGAAGCACTAAAGGAGCCACAGGGAGGTTGGCATGTTAGATTCTGGCTAAGACAGCTGGTCACATAAGGGCAGGGAACGGGCTGGAAGGCTGGCTGGCACAGCAGAGCACGTTCCCACAAGATCACCTTCTTGGTAACGAATCTTAACTGACTCCCCCCCAGAGAGAGAGAGAGAGAGAGAGAGAGAGAGAGAGAGAGAGAGAGAGAGTGTGTGTGTGTGTGTGTGTGTTTCATGACATTAAATAGATTAGCTACATTGATTTTTACTTTGAGATCTCCAGGCAATCACACAATGCTTGAATTTTTCAATCCTGTTGCTACATTATATGTTAATAAAAGAAGCCAGTCGCGGGCTTCTCTGGTGGCACAGTGGTTGAGAATCTGCCTGCTAATGCAGGGGACACGGGTTTGAGCCCTGGTCTGGGAAGATCCCACATGCTGCAGAGCGGCTAGTCCTGTGAGCCACAACTACTGAGCCCGTGCATCTGGAGCCTGTGCTCCGCAACAAGAGAGGCCACGACAGTGAGAGGCCCATGCATCGCGATGAAGAGTGGCCCCCGCTTGCCACAACTAGAGAAAGCCCTCACACAGAAACAGACCCAAGACAGCCAAAAATAAAAATAAATAAATTAAAAGAAGGCGCAACATTAAAAAAAAAAAGCCAATAGCAAACATTTAAAAAGTTTTCCTAGATTAAGACCCTTCCAAGAATCAACAATCTCACTGACATGGTTCAAAAAGCCATCAGTTCTATGAGGACCACTAATGGCTGCAGAAAGCATCCATGTAAACACCACCAGGAAAATCAGTGTTCTCTCTAAGTCATCAACAATTCTTGATGGCAACTGGAATTATGAAAAACATAACACGTGTCTCATACCTTAAGCATTTGAAAAGGATACGTGTCAGGCTAGCTGGCGTCCTGTTGTCCAGGACAAGGCAACTATGGGTTAGGCCTTGTTGATCTGATAACCTATACCTGGAAAATACCTTCTGGGTTCTAAGATAGACAGTCATAAACATTACTCATTTGACAACCAGAACCACCCTGTGAAGTGGAGAGGAAGGTACACTCCTTATGCTGTGAATTCGCAGAGAGAAGTTATACGTTGGCCAGCCTACCTTGGGGAGAGTTGGGAGGAAAGCTGTTCTGACTCCTGTGCTTTCCTCTTCCATGGTGTGGATGTCCACACTACTACAACTGTAAGTGCAGTGATTACTTCTTATTTACCAATTCTCATTGAGCTATATAGTTAAGGAGTTTCCAGGGAAACCTAAAAACTAGTAAAGGATCCAGATGGGTCAACTACTTAGAGTACCTCGCCTACGTTTGTATAAACACAAAGAGTATTCATTGAAAGATAAGAACTATAATTTTTCACGCTCTTCAATTGTCTCAGTGGTTACTGGAGTCTGTCTACTCTCTCAGGTGGGTGGTATTCAGCATTTCTTCCCATCCATTCCCATTTTAGAGGGAGATAATGACGAATAGAGCTGAACTTAGATACCAGCCCCTAGTTCTGCCTTTTATAGAAACGAACAATTCTTTTATCCTCTAACATTGTAATCTCTTATCTGTAGCTGATTCTTTGGTTGAATATTTTTAAAATACAAATTTTTTTAAAATAAAAAAATATGTTTACAAATGAAATGAAGGTTTGCCCTCAAAGAAACAGAATTAATAGGAGAAAAGAATGATCCTCGGAGCTCCTCGATGCAGTAATGAATTCAACATTCTTCAATCAAATTTAAAATTTAATTATAGGTAATCTTTTTTTAATGACGTACTTTTGACATAATGCTGTTATTATATAATTAGAAAATTAACTCCATTAATCACTTTCCAACTTATTTTTCTTTATGTTTTCTTTAAATATTTATATGCTGCACCCATTTTTACAGCCACAAAGCTCACCATAATCAGGAATGTCCATCAGGGTAGGCAGAGGAAGAGCTTAGTGAAGGATAGCCACTGTTATTTCCCCAAGGGTATGTCTTATGCTCCTTGATTTATCAGAAAATCAAATGTTTGCAAAGTAAACATATTCTTGAACCTATGATAGGCACTCAACACTTAACCTACCATTTGCTGACCACCTAATACATGCCATTCAAGCACATTGTTAGGCCTGGATTCAAAGGAAAGAGATGGAAAGAGATGACTAAGACATAACTTTTGACCTAGAGGAGCTTACAATTTTCTTATGGAGAATCCATGAAGGATGCTCATGGGTACTTCTCTTAAGAAGTTCATGGTGCAAAATAGGAAGTCCCAGTACAATACCTGTCACAGATGTGAGAACTAGACTGAGTGCCCCAATGATGGCAGGAGAGTTTTTCCGGCTGCATCCAATCTTCTGCTGGTGACCCTGACCTGGTTATGTTTTACATGTTAATTCTACATTACACATGAGTCCTTACAGGCTGTGGTAGACAGTTCATGTCCTAGCTCACATCCTTGCTTCTCAGTTTATATACTAGCATGGAGTGATACTCATTCTCCACATTTGCATATGGCCAAAGAACTATATTTAAACTCCATTTATCTTGCTCAGAGGCAGTTATAAAAACCCAGCTCTGCAGTCTGTATAATCTTAGGCAGATTACTTAACTTTGCTGTGCCTCAGTTTCCTCACTTGTAAAATGGAATATTTATGGAGTAGCCAGAATTTTAGAAGTTAATAAATATAAATCACTCAGAATAGTTCCTAACACACAGTAAAAATGCAAAATGATAGGTATTATTTTTATTCTATTTTTATTTTCCTATTGTCATTAACTAAACATGAAATGAAAACGGACTTTGTCAATGCCTTCTTTCCTGTTTAAAACTCACATCTGAATATCCATGCGTAGTTTTCATGGGAGTGTTTGGAGGCTTGTGCGTTTTATAAACCTCCTTGTTTTTAGGAAAAAAAATTTTTTTTAAAGACGTTTGAATTGACTGTTGTCTTAAAGTATCTTCTCCATTGTTTGGATGTCCTAATGGCTATTTCCTATGGGTATTGCACTAGTGAACATTCTATTGGCTAAAGTAGTGGTCTCACAAAAAGAATAATAAATAAAAGAAAAAAAAAAGAAAACGAAAAGGATGCAAGAAAAACAACCTTCCCTTACTGCTGACTTACTAGAACTTTATTGTTTAACTGCTTCAAATTTACTTATATGTGGTTCTGTACAACTGATTTGTTGTCACTGTAGAGAACCATCCAAATTATGGAAATGCATCTAAAACCTAGGAACTGAGAGTCTCCTATAGAGGAACTGTCTGCTTTGGGGAGGAAGTTCCTGAAGAAAGCCTTAGGAATGTCAACATTAGTTGAGAAATTGAATGATTAAATATTGTAGAAACAAATATTTTCTCTTGGAACTGTCCCAGAATCATTTTTTCTTTTCTATAATTAATAAAAAAGAAAAGAAAACAGCATATGCTAAACTAAACACTATAATGAACACCCAACAGAGTATACTGTGGGCTTCATGCTAGGTGTCCATGATGTGCTGAACTTTCCACAGAAGGGTGTGTATGAGTCTGGTCAATGCATGTCTCACTGGGAAAAGTGACGTCATCCACTGGTTGGCCCTTTCTTCACAGCAGTAGAAACTACGTTTGCACAAAAAGATACAGCCCATTGGAGATGAGAAGGGGAACTGAATATTTCACTCCCATACTGAGAAATATAGGGCAGAAATTGACCCATAAATTTTAATTTTTCTGTGTTGTTCCTTATCTTGTCACTAAACATACTGAAATTTCTTCAAAGTTGAGGTTCATATATTCTTTTCTCTTTTCTCTAAGCACCTAACTCACTGATGCTTGGTTCAGCAAAGGCGAATTTGTTTATTGATCATGGCTGGGAACTAAGGCGATAGGTGCTGATACTTAATCAATTATGAGTATGTGCCAAGAGCTTTGGAAGGTTCTATATATACATTATCTTACTTAATTCTCACAACTATTCTCTAAGGTCAACAGTATCAGTCCCCATTTTCAGATGAGAAAACTGAGGCTCAGATAAGCTAAACAATTTTCCATAATCAAAACCATGTTTCTATCTCAGCTCCCTCTTTGCACATTTCCTGAAAGAAATCAGGTTGATGACACCTTTTGCCCACTTAATACTTTTCTCCCAGTTAACCGCTAATATTAGAGACCTACATCTTTTTCATACAATTATTCACTAAGGTAGCAGAATTTTTTGAGGATTTATAAGAAAGGAAGAAGGACTACAATTTGAGGTAAGAGTAAAAAGGCTAAGAAAATACCCAAAGGCAAAAAAGCACACAAATAGTATTCTGGAAGTATTCTTCCAACAAATTGCTTAACCAAAAATGAAACCACATTTAAATCCAGCTCTTGCTGATGCTAAATTATGTTTATTTAGCTCCACTGGTACCAACAGATGTCCAAGCTCTTAAGTTTGCTCTTTTAAATTGCATAATGACCCCAGGGACTTCTTGAAGGATGGGGAAAAATGAAAGTGGGTGTTGATGAAAAGCAATCATGTGTAACTCAGCAGGTGACTGGATGCAGAGTTGTTGGGAGAAACTGAGACCACAAAAGATAGACACGTTTCACAGTCATTTACAATCTAACCTAAAGGGAGATACCCTAGGGCTCAGAAGCAATACCAATCTCTCTGAACCACAGTTTTATAACCAGTAAAGTTGGAAAGCAAAGGCCTGCCCTCCCTCTTACAAAAGGAGAGAAGGTAGATGGTAGTCACAGGTAGGAACTCAACAGCAGGATACTTCTATATTGGGCTTCCATCCTCCACTTGTGAAACTTCAGAGCACAGAGTCCTCTTCCTTCCCTTCCTGGCCACATCCCTGTCCCCTGGTTGAGGTGTTGTCTGAGAAGGTTGCACTGAGGAACAGTGCATTCCTGCTTTTTTCTCCAAGAAAGAGCAAAACAAGGCTTTTAAATGCACAGCTCCTACCAATTTCAAAAAGCAGCTTTCAAAAATGGACAGAGCTTCCAGGCAGAGAAAGCCCAGTGGGCCAGAGTTGTTCAATAGAAGCTCTCAGGGGGCTAGGAAGTTGTGATGCTATACCTAGGGTTTAATAAGGAAGTCTAAATACTATCTGACAGTCCTGTCCTGGCTATGTCAAGTGTACCCCAGACTGCCTTGCAGGGGACCCTTATGTGGTACCAGTTAGTTGATGAGTAGGGGTAAGTTAGTGACGGCAAAGGCCATTTTCTCTGTGTGGAATGGATTCAAATGCACTAAAAGTACTGGGTCAAAAGTTCAAAGCAGTGCTTGTTCATTCTTCTGGCAGAAGTAGGATCACAAGGGAGAAGGAGTTACACTTTGCAAGAACTGAAAAGAGTGAAGATTTTGAAGACATATCAACCAGCTCCAGTGAAAGGGCAGCTATACTGCACTAGATTCCTAAGATGACAAAAATTTCAGGCTGACGCTGTAACTTCATTCTGAAGGAAAAATAAAAAGTGTTTCCTCTAGTTCTGGCAGCCCAGCAAGGAAGAAGAGGTATTAGCAGAAGTCTGAGCCTTCAGGGTTCTGGCCCACATCCCAGCCATATCCTGAGAAAATGGCAGGACTTCCAAAAATTCTTGCGGCAGGGATCTGCCTTTCCTGTCCTAAATGGTTAGGCCATCTGGAATGTCTGTTATGGAAGCATTAAACGTATGGAACTGTCCTCACAGGCTCCCAAAAACACTTCAAGTATTCTACAGAATAAAAATAAGTGGAATAAAGCAAACCATGCAGATTACCAACTCTTCCAGAGGGGCAGGCACAAATGTACTGGAGTGGCATGGAAATATCAAAATATAAAAAAACTAAGAATTTAAAAGTACATTTCACTGAGTGGTATCAAAAAGTCAATTTAAGATGTAGAACTGAATTTAATGTCAGGCCATTTTGGCCACGATTTTCTCCTGCAGCTCCTACAGCTATTTCCCTTATGTAGACAAATGGTCTCCATACAGGCAGGTCCAAGGAAGACAGGCGGATCCATGCAACAACCCACACCTCCCAAAAAGCAGCCATAGTGCTTTAATGATGGAGAGACAGGCATATTATATCTATACACAAGACAGCATTACTCTTCTTTAGATATCACTGTCATTTTAGAATGTTCATGTAAAGGAACTGACAAGTTAAAATGCCTAACAGGAAATCTAGGCATAATGCAAACATGCACACGTAGTGTATTAGTTTTCTGTTACTGCATAACAAATTACCACAAACTCAGCGTCCTTAAACAATACCTATGTATTATCTCCCAATTATGTAGGTCAGAAGTCCGAGCAGGCTTGACTGAGTTCTCCGTTTTGGGTATCAGAAAGCTAACATCAAGGTATCTGCCAGGCTGGGCTGTAACCTGGAGGCTCTGGGGAAGAACCCACTTCTTGGCTCATTCTGGCTGTTGGCATAATTCAGCTCTGTGGGCTGTAGGACTAAGGCCGCCATTTCCTCACTGGCTACCAGCAAGGGCATGTCTCAGCTCCTTAAGGTCGCCTAGATTCCTTCTCATGTGGCCCCCTCTGTCTTCAAACCAGTAAAGCCCACTGACTCCCTCTCACCCTTGGAATCTCTGACTTTCCTTCTGCCTGCAGCTTGAGAAAACTCTGCTTTTCAAGCGCTCATGTGAGTAATTTAGGGCCACATGGATAATCTCCCTTTTGATATATAATAAGGAACATAATCACAGGAGTGACCACAAGGGACAGAGACCTTGAGATCATCTTGAAGTTCTTCCTACCACATACAGTTTGTGACGCCTCCTAAAGACAGAAACAGTTGAGCTCCTTCTTAAGAGACAAGGACTTGAGAGGAGGCAGCCTGCATTTTTGTGGGTGAAATGCACAACCATAAAGAGTGTGATATGTGGTGGCAGTTGTGGTTGTCACATCCCATGTGCTGGCCGCTTAGCATCCTTTAAAATGACCTCAGGCGGGGGCTTCCCCAGTGGTGCAGTGGTTAAGAATCCGCCTGCCGATGCAGGGGACACGGGTTCGAGCCCTGGTCCGGGAAGATCCCACATGCCGCGAAGCAACTGATCCTGTGCACCACAACTACTGAGCCTGCACTCTAGAACCCGTGAGCCACAACTACTGAGCCTGTGAGCCACAACTACTGAAGCCTGCACGCCTAGAGCCCGTGAGCAACAACTACTGAGCCCACGTGCCACAACTACTGAGACTGTGCTCTAGAGTTGGCAAGCCACAACTACTGAGCCCACGTGCCACAACTACTGAAGCCCATTCGCCTAGAGCCCGTGCTCCACAGCAAGAGAAGCCACTGCAGTGAGAAGCCCACGCACCGCAATGAAGAGTAGCCCCCACTCGCCGCAAGTAGAGAAAGCCCGCACACAGCAACGAAGACCCAACGCAGCCTAAATTAATTAATTAATTAATTTTTAAATAAATAAATAAATAATGACCTCAGGCATATATTCTACCTCTGCCCGTACAGTTCCTCCCCCTTTTGATTTCCTGCCTTACCCCTATACCCCATCATAGAAGTCTCAGCCCTGAGGCCTGAAGAAACCGCAGCTTCCTCTGGCCATCCTGCTCTTCTGAATAGTTAGTGCTGTTAATTATGCTCTGTCCACATTGATCTCCCTATATACACCTTCTCTTTTCCAGTTCACTCTGAGCTCCTCAAGGGCAGCTAGAGTGCCAGAGGGGATTCTACTCACCTGTAAAGCCCCTGATAAACTCTGCATGAAACCTGACGCAGAACAGGCACTTAGTGAATGCTTGTAAGGTTGAGATAGGTAGTGCCATTACCCTGCACTGTGTTATGTATAGGCAGTAAATTATATGCCCAGCAGCTTTGCATGCTGTTATGTTAGCCAAACAGATTAAGGTTTTAAGTCCCACAATAGCCAATCAATATATATTGCAACACAGGATCCATACACTTCTAAATGAGTTTGTACAGTTCATTTACCTTCTTTCTCCATTCAGGTAGTATAATTCTCATATTTAATCTGTCGGCTGATACGTGTGCTCTCAGAAGCCAGGGGATTATCTTCTTTGCTCCTGCAAATGATATTAGAATTAGCTACAGTAAATACGTCAGTGCCACTTCTGCTCCAGGTAACCACATGATTTGGGGAAAAGGCAGCTATGGTCAATGAATTAGCTCTTCTCCACCCAGAGAATTCCAATCCCAGATCACCAACTCATACCAATGTCATTTCAACCCAAGGAACATACGAAGTTCATGCCACTGATCCAAATGTGATTTGGAGGTCTGATAAGTACTGCCAGGTCTATGAGGAAGGACCAGATATGGAAGGTACCTACAAGAGCCACTGCCAGACAGCACTCAGGAGTGGAGACACTGCCACTCAGAAAACAGCATTTAACTGCTGCCCACGGAGCATAAGGAGATACCTCTCAGATATGCAGAGTCAGAGTGGGAAGATGAGTATGCATAACTGGGGCAGCTCTACGGAAACCCCTGACTGCAGAAACTGAATGCCTCCAGTAACATGAATTTAAATGTTGTCCTGAGGCTAAAACAGATCCAGGGACTTTTCCTGAATAATATGTAATTGGAGAGCAGCCAAATGAAAGAGGAGGTGGAGCAAAACCGTTGTGACTCTGAATCCTAAATGATGTGTTCACAGAGGCAGGCTGGCCAGCCCCTAAAATGACCTGCCTCTTTGCACTTTCAGGAGATTAAACTCTGGACAGGTGTCCCACGGAATCAGGGACCGGGGCCAGATTTGGATACTTAAAAATATTAACTCTGTCCTCAATGGCCTTACTGGTGCCTCAGCAAGGTCACTGAGGGCAGAGTTAGTAACTTAACACTCTGTATAGGTCCTGTCCACATACTGGTTAAGTCTTAAGAGTATGCAAGGCTAAAAATGTAAAGAAAATAGATGAGCTATGTAAAAACTGATTTTATAAGAAAAAAATCAGAAAATGAAGAGGACTATAAGATGATGTCTTTATTGCTTACCATATATTATAAAGTTACCATATATTCTAACAATAATCTTCTGGCTTTATGCTTAAAAAGTTGTAGACTAAATAAGGCCTTCTTGGTAATCTAGCATAAGTCCCTTTACATAGGGTTCAAAAACTGTCCAGAATATACTGCAAGTGTGTTTTGCAGTGAATAAGTACATAATTGAGGTGGTTCTAAATAGATCAAGCTTTATAATATTTTGATTGAGTTGCTTTTGTTTTTGTTTTTTTTCCAGGGAGCCCTCTTGTGGGTAACAGGCATATTACTGATACAGATTTTCATTGACTTGGTTGGAAATGAGTTGGAGAGAATACTTCATGTTTCATTCATGATAAGCCTGAATATGCATACACTTTTGGCCCCCATATTGTTTCTTCATTTTTAACTTCCCAAAGTCAATTACAGGATCCTAGACTTCTAAGCTTTCAGAGGACATTGAAGGTCATCTGGTGTTTCCCAAACTGATTATCATTATTACCCAGAGAGCACTTTAAATGTACATATCCTTGGGTAATACTCCAAGATATCCTGGACTGGTAAGTCTGGAATGGGGATAGACATCTTTATTCTTATAAATATCCCCAGGTGATTCTCATTCTGAATCAGACTTAACCCTAAAATTGTCCAACTTCCCTTCTAGTTATATTTGTTGCAACCCAAGCGATATTCATTTTTAAGGTTATTCATTCTCTTTCCAACTCAACTGTGAACTTGACAGGGACAGGGCCCTGCTTGACTTCCTGTCCCCCCAGAACCTAGTGTGGTGATGAGAAAGAGTAGGTACCCAATAAATGTTTACTAGATTGAGTTAGGTAATTCTAGTCTACTAATCTGTATTGTTGAGTATGCAAATTACAGTCCAAATGGATTTGCACTTTGGAAAACTTTCAACAAAGAGATTTCAGTATAAAATCTCATAATAGTCAATCAATACAATGACCTTAGAGAATTTAGGAGCATCCAAACAAGTATTGTGTGTATTTACAATCCTTATGTTGAATAGTAGGAATAAAGTTGATATTTGTTTTCCCTCACTTACATTTAAAAAGAATGTCCTGTTATATTTCAGTTAGAGTTAATAAAGTTTCCCAGCCCTTCTCACCATTCAGTGTAACATACTCATATGAGAGCAGTAATGGAAAAAGACAGTCTGTGAGGAATTGCACAACATGGATAGTCTCATTTATATGCACAATTTTGAATTCCAAGAAAATAAGAAGCAAGTTACTATGCATTTACCTTTACAAATGCTGGGATGAGGCAAGATTGGATATAAGCAATCGGATCTGACGATAATATATTCCATTTGCAATTGTTAGAGATTTATGCAAGATAGCAGGTAACACCTTCCTTTTGAATTTCAAATGCCGAATAACCTTTTGAAGATAACAAGGGATATGCATCCGAAATAGTGGTAAGAAATTTATAACGGAGACCACATAATTAGTTGTTATTTTTTGCAAGTACCATATACTCTGATAGGAACACGGGTAGGAAAAAAATTCCTCAGGAAAAAGTCAGCTCCTTTTATTTTTTTCTTTTCTTTTTTACAGTCAAACAGCTTGGCACATTGGGCACCTAATAATTTAGAAGAATATAAATAAAATGTAAGACAGCATCCTGAAATGCTTATGAGCTCTACTGGATTTTCAGGTTTATTTCTAATGTGTAGCCTTATCAAAATAGCAAATTATGTGGGCCTGGGTTAAATTCTTCAGCATGATAGACATCTTTTAGTCCAGAACCTAGTCATTCAATATAAGAAGGAAGAAGCATGAATTTCATTACCTTAGGGTGATCATTCTTTACATGATGTTTTCCAAACTTCAACATCTCAACTTCAGGTTGACTCAACATCTCAACTTCAGTAGCTGTATGCCAACAAGAGTAACATGACAGGTGATCCCCTAGAACCATGACCTGACCATTCTTTCCATCTAGGCTAATATTTTAAATTGATATTTCCAGGTACGACCATTAACCCCCTGTGTGGTTAAAACGGCTCATGTGGAATAAACTATTACAGTAGGCCCTTCCTATCCACAGGTTTTGCATCAGGGATTCAACCAACCACGGACTGAAATTTGGTTGAATCCAGGATGCAAAACCCACAGATATGGAGGGCCGAATGTTTTAATTGTACTATACCATTTTATACAAGGGACTTGAGCATCCACGGATTCTGGTATCTGCTAGGGCTCCTGGAACCAAGTCCCTACGGACACCAAGGGATGACTGTATATTAACTCTTCACAGGTTTATAGAAAGTTCTCCACTTTGCAGCAGCTACTATCAAGTGAGGCACAAGTGAGTGTTGTATTCATTTCTGCCATTTCAATGCTGGTGGTTCACAGAACCACCAAGCTCTCGATTTTAGTTGGGGTAGAATGACTCTCCTTTTGCATCCCAGAGGCTCTTTCAATTCCAACTGCTGAACCAGGAGTTTTAAAGGCCCATCTTTTGCACCAGATTCTTGATGTGATTTCAGAAGAAAACTCCTTGACTCCTTGGCTATTCCTCTATTACCTTTCTCCCACATTTTTCTAAACATAGTGCCAGTTGAATAGACATTTACTTCTGTTTATATTCATCCAGTGACTTCTTATCAAGGCCCTGCTTCGGGTAAATATTAAATGAAGGATGTCTTCCCCTTCACCAACACTGCCTCCCCCAAATCACCCTTTTTCTTTGAGGATACCAAATATATATATAACAGGTTAGCAGTAATATAAGTTCTTGTAAAGTAATAACAACAACAAAAAATATGGTAGACAACAAACTCTATGGGAATTCAGTACATGAAATGGATGCATGTTCCAGAATAACTGAGGAAAGCCTTGTGGAGAAAGTGAGATGCAAGTGGGAACTTGGAGGATAAGTAGATTTTGATACTAGAAAGAAGGAAGGAAAGATTTGAATATCTTGTGCCTGTGGAAAACACTGTCCGCTCAAACAAGAAGATGCCCAATCTTGATGCCACTCTAAAGAGGACTGACCCCTAGGCCACTCAATATTTGCATATATATAGTAACTAAAGTTGTTGGTTGGGTACACTTGGTCTTATGCCTCTCCTAAATTAGAACTTAAATGTCAACATTAAGATGGCAAAGCTTTAGTTGAAAATGATTGAGCACACACTACTGAATGTGAATTGTATACTGTTTGCCAAACACATAACTTGGGAATATACAGACACTTTCAAATTACAATCATATCCAGAAATAACTGCATTGTGATTCTTGTATTAACTCTAATACTAAGGCTCTGTAATGAAGTGGTTTCGATATGGATTTTGCTCCTGTTTCCTAGTCCTGATTCTGTAATTCTCCAGTTGGAAGACCATTTATTTATGTGAGAGTCATTGTCTTTCCTCTTCTCCTCCTCTTCCTCCGTTTTTGTTGTTGTTGTTGTTGTTGTTGTTACAGAGCATTGTATTACAGAACTCAGCATTTAAAGTACAGATATTTTGGTTTCCATAAGAGAACTCACTGACACTATTTCTATTGTTCTGACCATTCCTGGTGTTATTGAATGCTGTGTAAGATAGAGATACATTCAGTCAGGGCCTAACTCTTCCAGTGCAAACATTCTGCTAATGCTCTCCACAAATTGCTTGTATGTGGGTTTCTACAAAATGCTTTCTGCTGCAATAGCACAAACAATATTGAAAGGCTTCCTGGCTTTAGGTAGAACAAAATAATATCTTTCTATTGAGTACCCAAGGGAAGATTTGTTTTTCTCTTTGTAATAATTGTGCTGTTGAAGCTTGCAAGGATGAAATACTCCCAAGCTACATAGTTAAGGAGTTCCTGCACGGATACGAAGGATTGGTTCATATCTCCTCAGTATAGAAGTATAATATTAAATCACCTCAGTTTAAAAAGAAAAAAAACATTTGGAGTACCAACAAAGAAATAGTATAGATCTTCAGACTCAGACTGGAGCTACACCACTGGCTCTCCTTGATCTCCAGCTGGCCGACACACCCTGCAGATCTTGGGACTTGTCAGCCTCAATGACTGTGTAAGTCAATTTTGTAGAGTAAGTCTTTTCCTATGTATATGTACATCTTAGCGGTTCTATTTTCTGGAGAACCCTGACCACCACAGTGCCCTACTCTGGTAGTGCAGGGGCCTTACTTTCAGGTTCCAGAGCCCTTTCCCCATTTCTCCCATGTGGCCCAGGAGCCCCCTGCTGAAGAGGCTCCTCCAGTTTCCTAGCCCTCCCAAGGGGCATGTCATTTGACACCCCTGTGCCTGTGACCCACTCCTGACCCATAAATGCCTGCATGTTTTGGGAGCTCCGCTTGGCATCAGCGCGAGCACGTTGCCAATCCCCACTCCATCCGGGCTTCACTTACCCAGAGGGAAGCAGAAAAGATGAATAAAACCCATCACAGGGCCTTGACCTGGGTGTTCATCAGATCTCGTGCAAGAAGCAGCAACGTTACAATTAAGTAAATGGATGACCTCAAAAAAAAAAAAAAGGGCTTCCCTGGTGGCACAGTGGTTGAGAGTCCACCTGCCAATGCAAGGGACACGGGTTCGTGCCCCGGTCCAGGAAGATCCCACATGCCGCGGAGCAGCTAGGCCCGTGAGCCATGGCCGCTGAGCCTGCGCATCCGGAGCCTGTGCTCCGCAATGGGAGAGGCCACAACAGTGAGAGGCCTGTGTACCGCAAAAAAAAAAAAAAAAAAGAAATAGTATAGTGTTGAGTGACTTGTCATGAGTCATCTAACACTCAAACCTTCAAAGAGAGAGTATCTTTATGGATCAGACACTCTCTGATATGGCTCACCCCCCTGAGCAGAATTTTTCACCAGAACATTTTATTTTTGCATTAATCCAACAACCTATTATGTACCCAACACTGTTCTAGGCACTAGGGTTCCATTGTTTTTTTAGAACAATACCCTGCCTTCTTTGAGCTTACATTGTAGTAGTCTTTCATTTAGGAGAAATTTAGCTTTTTAATTTTTATTTATTTATTTTTTAATTAAAAAAAATTTTTTTGTAGCTAGTCCAAACACGCTGACTTTGGCTCTGGCAATAATAACCAGAATCGCACAACAAAGCTTCACTTGACCCAAGTGGCAGTAGCCACTACAATGTTATACAGACAAGGCCTCCCAGGGACTTTTTTTTTTTTTTTTTTTTGCAGTACACGGGCCTCTCACTGCTGTGGCCTCTCCCGTTGCAGAGCACAGGCTCCGGACACGCAGCCCCAGCGGCCATGGCTCACGGGCCCAGCTGCTCTGTGGCATGTGGGATCTTCCCGGACCGGGGCACGAACCTGTGTCCCCTGCATCAGCAGGCAGACTCTCAACCACTGCATCACCAGGGAAGCCCCCAGCGATATTTTTTATTGGAGGGGATTTTAGCTTTATGAGCTACGTAAGCATCACTCCAGGAGCCGTTATACTTCGAAAGTCTTTCCTCTGTGGTCTCTCCTGCCCTCAGTCTTAAATGACCGTCTGAGAGAAGCTGAAAGTAAGTCTATCCCTTTTCTGAAAAAGAGTTGTGTTGTTTCTTACATGTTTTATTTCCACTTTTGTATTAGTCACAAGTATCAGGAAATCTAAAACTATATATCAGGGATATAAAATAAGCAATGATTTAATAACATAAAGCATAACTAATATGGTTTTACTGAAAAGAAAGAAATTATTGTGACACACAGACATACACTGTAGAAAACAACTTTATATGCATTTAATTTCACCTTTATAACAGTTCTGTGAGACTGGTTCTGGAGGCATCACTGTTCCCATTTTACAGATGAATAAACAAGGTCACATATTTTTAAAGTGGGAGAAACGTCATTTGTCTGGCTAGAATCCAGTTCTGTTTCCATGTTACATTCTGCCTCTCCTAAAACTACTAATTTGATTCAGCAAATATTTATTAAATGCATGATTGAGTTTTATTTCTCCCATGCTTGCTACTTGATTGACTAGTGGTTGGAACTGATTGGTATAAGTGGCAAATTCTACCAGGCAGCTTCACAAAGGAACAAGACATTTTTGTGCATGATTTTAAGTGCTGATGCTGAAGCAACAACAGGCTTGCCAACATGCTCAAAACCCAGAAATAAGTACCCCTATTGTAAATTTATTAAAATTTATACCCTGAATTATCTGAACAAATTATTTGATTGGTATAGATATAATTTCAATGCACAGAACAATTGTAAGTGGCTTAGATGAAACTACTCAGGAGCCAGGAAGTACTACTAACATAGTATGCATCTGAAATCTCTAATTGCCACCTCCGCCCTTTCCACTAAGATTCCTGAATCTGTCGGTGGCCCCATTTGGCTCACTCAACTTTCTCATCGTCTATATAATATATTATGTGTCACTCATTTTGTCTTTTTATCACATTGCATTTTTCATGATTTTTGAAAGCATGATAGATCTTATGCACAGCATAATTTGGGGTAAAGAGTGTTTTTCTACTTCTTGAGGTACCTCCTTAGTTTTTAGCACAGTGCTGGTGTTCACTACATTTGGAGAATAGAATTAAAACATCACCAAGCAATAGAAATACCCATTATGGAAGTAATATAAAAATGCCAAAATCCTAGTTCTCAATTTACTTCTTTGCCACTGGAGTCTATTAATTTGGCTGATTAGATTCTAAACATGTGCACCCATGTTTCTAAGGAAAAAAAACATGGAAAGAATTTGTAGTCCTTTTAAAGAAAACATCCTACTTATTGATTCACTAAAATACTCCTTTTCCCAGAACACTTTCCCATGTTTGTTCTAAGGGAGAAATATGGTACAAAGTCTTCAGGCAGAAACTGAAGAGAGAAATATGCCTCCACTGGGATCCATTGACTATACATTTGAATAATTCTGAAATGGAAAGAAAAGTGTTCATTATTATCCTAATTCTCAAGTGTTATGTTTCTTCCCTTCAGGGTTATGATAGGAGCTGTTTCTTATGGGTCATGAAGCGGTAGCCTATGTCTCAGGAATAAGCTTCCATGGGCTCAAAGCTGAATATCCTTGAGATGGAATTAGACAAATTTTACACATGGCATCAAAAGGATATCTGGAAAAGCCAGTGGAGATAGATGTTAAATGGGCAATATTTATTGAGCATTTTCTGCATGTCGAGCACGGTTGCAATATCTACCTATCCATTATTTTAAACAACCTAACAAAAAGCCCTTGCAAGTTAGTTATTTTGATCCTATTTTCACAACTGAAGAAAATATGTTTTGATGAGTCCAGTAATTGGGGCATGAATATGGTAGCTCATTATAAGCTGTGCTTCTACAAACTGTCTTAACACAAACTTCCCTGTCAGCCTGATTCAACTAAACAAGGTTTATACATCCCTTAGTTAACTGTCTTATTTGCTTTCGGCAGTGCTTTAACTCTTTAGCTTAATTGGAGTTTTTCATGCCTTATTGTGATGGAATCTAGTCAGACACATAATGTGCCTAATTTTGGTCATTTTTAATTGTGATATAATTTCAGTCTTACAGAAGAGTTGCAAGAATAGTATAAGGAACTCATGTATAACCTTTACTTGGGTTGCCCAAACATTTATATTCTGACCCATTTATTTTATCATTCTCCCTCTCCCTCTCTCCCATATATTATTTTACATGCATATATGCATGTTATTTTTTCTCATTCATTTAAGAGTAACCTCAAGACATCATGTCCCTTTTCCCCCAAATACTTCAGTGTGTATTTTCTAAGAACAAGTACACACTCAAAAATAATCATAATACAGGTATGAAAATTAAGAATTGAGGTAATACAATTATCTAACTCACAGTCCACATTTAAACAGCATTCATTTGAGATCCCACTGTGCGGTGTACATAGTGTCTCTGCTCACGGCCCGCCACCATCTGAGTTGAGTGTCCTGTGAGAAGTTTCAGTGCATGTCCCGAGCTGAGGTGTCGGCTCAGCCGTTTCACATGGAACTCTCGTCTGAAGGGCCGGGGGCAAGGCCTCTGCATGGGGCCTGCTATGAGCAAGTGAGACAGACTAAGCACAAGGAGAAAAGGTGGATGGGCTAGGCCTGAAGTGAGATTGCCAGATTTATGTCCTTTCCAGATGAAATGTGGATCCTCTAGCAACAAGAGGCGTGAAGAGAGAGGACCTTCAAGATGGCAGAGGAGTGAGACGTGGAGATCATCTTCCTCCCCAGAAATACATCAAAAATACATCTACATGTGGAACAACTCCTACAGAACACCTACTGAATGCTGGCAGAGACCTCAGTCTTCCCAAAAGCCGTGTAGCTGACAGGGTCTTGGTGCTCTGGCTGGCTGTCAGGCCTGAGCCTCTGAGGTGGGAGAGCCAAATTCAGGACAATGGACCACCAGAGACCTCTCGGCCCCATGTAATATCAAACGGCGAAAGCTCTCCCAGAGATCTCCATCTCAACACTAAGACCCAGCTCCACTCAACGACCAGCAAGCTCCAGTGCTGGACACCCCATGCCAATAACTACCAAGACAGGAACACAATCCCACAAATTAGCAGAGAGGCTGCCTGTGAAAATCATAAGTTCACAGACACACCACCGGATGAGGTCTGGCCCACCAGAAAGACAAGATCCAGCCTCATCCACCAGAACACAGGCACCAGTCCCCTCCACAAGAAAGCCTACACCACCCACTGAATCAACCTTACCCACTGGGGGCAGACACCAAAAACAATGGGAACTGTGAACCTGCAGCCTGCTGAAAGGAGACCCCAAATACAGGAAGTTAAGCAAAATGAGAAGACAGAGAAATACGCAGCAGATGACGTAAGAAGGTAAAAACCCACCAGACCAAATAAATGAAGAGGAAGTAGGCAGTCTACCTGAAAAAGAATTCAGAGTAAGGTGATCCAAAATCTTGGAAATAGAATGAAGAAAATACAAGAAACGTTTAATAAGGACCTAGAAGAACTAAAGAGCAAACAAACAATGATGAACAACACAATAAATGAAATTAAAAATTCTCTAGATGGAATCAATAGCAGAATAACTGAAGCAAAAGAACGGATAAGTGACCTGGAAGACAAAATAGTGGAAATAACTACCACAGAGCAGAATAAAGAAAAACAGAATGGAAAGAATTGAGGACAGTCTCAGAGACCTCTGGGACAATATTAAATGCACCAACATTCAAATTATAGGGTTCCAGATGAAGTAGAGAAAAAGAAAGGGACTGAGAACATATTTGAAGAGATTATAGTTGAAAACTTCCCTAATATGGGAAAGGAAACAGTAAATCAAGTCCAGGAAATGCAGAGAGTCCCATACAGGAAAAATCCAAGGAGAAACATGCCAAGACACATATTAATCAAACTATCAAACATTAAATACAAAGAAAAAATATTAAAAGCAACAAATAACATATAAGGGAATCCCCATAAAGTTAACAGCTGATCTTTCAGTAGAAATTCTGCAAGCCAGAAGGGAGTGGCAGTATATATCTAAACTGATGAAAGGGAAAAACCTACAACCAAGATTACTCTACCTAGCAACGATCCCATTCAGATTTGAAGGAGAAATTAAAACCTTTACAGACAAGCAAAAGCTAAGAGAATTCAGCACCACCAAACCACCTTTACAACAAATGCTAAAGGAACTTCTCTAGGCAGGAAACACAAGAGGAGGAAAAGACCTACAATAACAAACCAAAATGATTAAGAAAACAGTAATAGGAACATACATATCGATAATTACCTTAAATGTAAATGGATTAAATGCTCCAACCAAAAGACACAGACTGGCTGAATGGATACAAAAACAAGACCTGTATATATGCTGTCTACAAGAGACCCACTTCAGACCTAGGGACACATACAGACTGAAAGTGAGGGGATGGAAAAAGGTATTCCATGCAAATGGAAATCAAAAGAAAGCTGGAGTAGAAATTCTCATATCAGACAAAGTAGACTTTAAAATAAAGATGATTAAAAGAGACATAAAGAATGATGCTACATAATGATCAATGGATCAATCCAAAAAGAAGATATAACAATTGTAAATATTTATGCACCCAACATAGGAGCACCTCAATGCATAAGGCAAATGCTAACAGCTATAAAAGGGGAAATCGACAGTAACACAATAATAGCAGGGGACTTTAACACCTCACTTTCACCAATGGACAGATCAACCAATATGAAAATAAATAAGGAAACACAAGCTTTAAATGACACATTAAACAAGACGGATTTAATTGATATTTATTGGACATTCCATCCAAAAACAACAGAATACACTTTCTTCTCAAGTGCTCATGGAACATTCTCCAGGATAGATCATATCTTGGGTCACAAATCAAGCCTTGGTAAATTTAAGAAAATTGAAATCGTATCAAGTATTTTTTCCGACCACAGCGCTATGAGACTAGATATCAATTACAGGAAAAAAACTGTAAAAATACAAATACATGGTGGCTAAGCAATCCGCTATTAAATAACCAATAGATCACTGAAGAAATCAAAGAGGAAATAAAAAAATACCTAGAAACAAATGACAAGGAAAACACGACGACCCAAAACCTATGCGATGCAGCACAAGCTAAGAGGGAAGTTTGTAGCAATACAATCCTACCTCAAGAAACAAGAAAAATCTCAAGTAAACTACGTAACCTAACACCTAAAGCAATTAGAGAAAGAAAAACAAAAAAAACCCCAAAGTTATCAGAAGGAAAGAAATCATAAAGAATCATGTACCACAGTGTTCACTGCAGTTCTATTTACAATAGCCAGGACATGAAAGCAACATAAGTGCCCATCAACAGATGAACAGATAAAGAGATGTGGCACATATATACAATGGAATATTATTACTCAGCCATAAAAAGAAATGAAATTGAGTTATCTGTAGTGAGGTGGATGGACCTAGAGACTGTCATACAGAGTGAAGTAAGTCAGAAAGAGAAAAACAAATACTGTATGCTAACACATACATATGGAATCTAAAAACAAACAAAAAAAATGGTTCTGAAGAACCTAGGGGCTGGACAGGAATAAAGATACAGACGTAGAGAATGGACTTGAGGACATGGGGAGGGGGAAGGTTAAGTTGGGACGAAGTTAGAGAGTGGCATGGACATATATACACTACCAAATATAAAATAGATAGCTAGTGGGAAGCAGCCACATAGCACAGGGAGATCAGCTTGGTGCTTTGTAACCACCTAGAGGGGTGGGATAGGGAGGGTGGGTGGGAGACACAATAGGGAGAGGATATGCGGATGTAAGTATACGTATAGCTGCTCCACTTTGTTATACAGCAGAAACTAACACAACAAGGTAAAGCAATTATACTCCAATAAAGATGTTAAAAATCATTAATTTTCCCATTAATTTCCTTTTAACTTTTTTCCCCAGTTCAGTGTCTAATTCAGAATCATGGGTAGCTTCTGGTTGTATTGCCTGTTTGTTCTCCTTTAACCTGGAACAGTTACTCAGTCTTCTTATGTTTTGTCTTTCTTGACCTATGAAATTCTGAAGAGCCCATGCTGGTTTTTTTGTAGCATTGCCCTTGGTTTTGTCTGTCCAATATTTGATCCTCTTTATATTCAGGTTATACATTTTGCCAGAAGTATTACATATGCAATTTTATGTCTATCTCAGTGTGTCATAGTAAAAGGCACATGTTAGTGATTCATCCCAGTATTGGTATATTGCTGAATATTAGCTTTGAATCACTTGGTTAAATTGCTGTCCTTCAGTATAAGATTATTATTTTCACCTTGTAAATAATGCAATTTATGAAGAGATACTAAGTAATTTGTGGTTGAGACAATATAACCACTCCATCTCTCATTAAACATTCACCTGCTAATTTTAGCATTCATTACTAGTTTTCTAACTCCATCACTTCTCAAATAACTATTAGGTAGCATTCCACTGAAAGGAAGACTTTCCTCTTCTTCATTTATTTATATATTCATTTATTTATTTATATTACTCTATGGATTCATGAATTCTTGTTTTATTCATTAGATTGTAAACCACTGCTATCATTACTTATTTTGAGGCCCAAATTGTCCCAGATTTGTTCACTGTAAGTCCCTACAAGCTGGCTCCTTTGTCCTTTGACGCACTCTATGATTCCTTGAGCATCCCCCTCACTTTCTGGTCCAGGATGTTCATTTGCGCTATCTTTTAAAGGACTGTGTCAGACTTCCTCTAGTTACCCTATGTGTACCTTCTCTTTATTGCTCTCTCGTCTCATCCTGCTACTTATGGACACTTTGGAAACACAATCCACCCCCTGGAGTGGTCTTTCTCCCAATGCTTGAGGTTAAGCATGTGAAATGACTAGTTCCATAATCATGTGCTTTCTGTTCTGTATGCACTCTAAAAATGTGAATGTCAGCATTTAGACAGTTCCTTAAATTTATAATTTGCATCCTTGCCTCTATAAACCCCTGGCCCCTGGCCCCCCATGGCAGATATAGTGCTATTTGGCTCAGAAATTAATCCTTACAAGTTAGTTAAAAGGCCTGTGGAGGAGACTGTGTACCTTCACCAGGAATAAACTGAGCAGGGTTAACTAGGATAAAATCAGAGGGCCAGGAAAAGGGTCCCAAGGGTCCTACCCACCAGTGACTGATTTAATGGAAATGAGAAAAGTATATCCTGATACATAATGCCTATCAATAATAGCTATGTGACTTTGGGCAAGTCATTAGCCATGTCTGATTTTCAGTTTCTTCATCTGCAAAAAAGTGGAAAATGGGACACTTGATCCATCAACTTTGAAGAGGTTTTTAATACAATGTAACTCTAAAGATAAATAATGTCTCACTAAAATACATCCTCAATTTACTGAGTTCATTTTGATATTCATTTTGTCAAGTTAAATGTACTACACAAACATTGGATAGGGTTGTCTCAAAAAATGTACAACAAAATGGTAAATCCATCAACTATCTTTATATTGCAAAACCTGCTTAGATTTCTTTATATGACACAGGGGATTGTTGCAATGATACATATCATACTCAGTGTAGTGTAGATACCTAGTGTGAAACTATATCAGCAACGCTTCAAGTATTCAGACCTCAGTGCTCTCAAGGCTGAGGTCAGAACGGAAACTCAGTATCACTATTCCCCTGACAATTTTTCTGCTTCCTCTATGTTCATGTAGAAGTAATGTTTCCACCAAGAGAGGAGTTGATTGGAATTGGGTTTTCACAGGCCAACCTAAAGGAAACTTATTGAATAGAATTCAATCCCAGATGCCTCAGAGGCTGATACCATCCACCTTGCCTAGATCACAAGTCACCTTTGCAGTACACTTCGGCCAGAATGGAAGGGGTGGTTTTACTGAGTTATTGTGGCAGGTCATGTAACCTAAGGAGAAACAAACGTCCTTGGTTCACTTTCCTCACAGGGAAATGGAGCACAAATAGAGCAACGTGAAGTGTAAAAAAACACTATGGCATTGCTCCATATTGGTTCATAAGCACAGAAAAGTGTTTCCCAGAAGACAAACAGACAGAATCCACTATCCTGCCAAGTTCCTTGGCTCTGGTTTGTGCCTTATTTTAATAATCTCCTCTCTCACAACTCCCTCCTTGAAATTGAAATAACTTTGCTTTTGGATATTGTGCCATCATGTTAACTGACAATGAAATGTTGATAACATAGCAATGGGAGGATCAATAACAAATGAATTGTACCATGCCTGATAAATATTTACTGCTGGTGAAACCAACTAGTTCAATGTATGCCATATAGCAGATGCTCAAGAGATGCTGGATTCTTTTATCTCCTTGAACACATCTAGTTTTACATATGTGCCTTGCCTAAGATGACGTTTTCCAAATTCTGGAAAAGTCAGATCACCGGATCAATTTTATCATGACGTAGTATGGTTTTTCTAAATTGATCATGTTACATGAGTTAATTCTGAACGTTATTTTCCAGTCAACTACTTAGTGCAAAGTGCTGTTGACAATCCCATTAAATCATACAAAGAGTCACTAACAGTGCATTCAAGGATTCATGCTATCCGACCTCAATTCTGAAACAGAAATAAAACTCAACTCTAATTTGTTTGCTACATATGCCAAGCTGATAAGAATAATGACCCAAAGAAAGTATCAAAGGCAAGCACTGTGCTGATAGCAAAGTTCCAGGGTAGCATGCATCCTTGTGTCTAGATCAGCATCCAGCCACAAAGAGCCACGTGTTAACTATGTAGGCTAACAAACTATTCACTTTTTACCTCAAATATCATTAATCTCAAACTTTTTATCTACTCCTGAGGATAGCATTGCAAAATAGAGTGCCTTCAATAAGATGTCTCATGTTTGTCTCATTTAAGATACCAGAACACATTTTGATAAAACTTTAGTAATTTACTTACTTATACTAATTACAGTATGTGGGTGATAAAAAGTAGTAACATTCACATTTTTGAAAAAAAATTCCCACAAATAAACCTGCTACTTAAGCACACAGTCCTCAACTTTATGATCTTCCCTCACTAGTCAAAATAAATATACATATGAAAGTGCTAAAATCTTCATTTGTAGTGACATATGAGGGAATGTGACATAAAATATAATGAATGATTTGTCAACCTTAGACTTAACTCTCTCTACTAAGGCTGACGCAAAGAGCTAACTCTTTTTCATAATCTGTAGGTCAAAGACCATAATAGTTAAAGCCAAAACAATGTATCGAAGCAGAATTAAAAGAATCTAAGTCTAAGTTCAGTCGGGTTTATTACTATTATATTCAAGACTTCATAGTACAGAAAATAACATCTTTGTGAAAGTGAATCAAATTATACTTTTGTTTTATTACCAGCCCTGTTTTAAGATTTCTCATCTTATAGCTAATTCACTTCAACTGATTTTTATGCAAAAAAGTGTATCTTTAGATTTTCCCATCAAACTGCATTGAGACTTCATACTGGGAAAATGATTATCAAAATATTATATATAGGGCTTCCCTGGTGGCGCAGTGGTTGAGAGTCCGCCTGCCGATGCAGGGGACACGGGTTCGTGCCCCGGTCCGGGAAGATCCCACATGCCGCGGAGCGGCTGGGCCCGCGAGCCATGGTCGCGGAGCCTGTGTGTCCGGAGCCTGTGCTCCGCAACGGGAGAGGCCACAGCAGTGAGAGGCCCGCGTACAGCAAAAAAAAAAAAAAAAAAAAAAAAAATATATTATATATATATATAATTTTTTGAAGTATAACCTAAGTTTGCTAATTTTGATACAGTTGTTAATGGTAACTAATGTGTTTTGTCTGTGTTTACCATTCTGCCATTTAAATGAAGAAAGCATATGCTTGCTTTCACTAGGAAAGTTGGCATGAATATAATTTTTATGGTCTCACCCAAGGTTTATGAGACTGTGTGAGTCTCATAAATTTAGTCACTTAGCAGTGGTCATCCGAGTATTTCCCTAATGAGCAGCAGACTGGGGATGTTTAGGCAAGAGTCTAGATCTGAGAAGAAAGACTAGACAACAGGATTTGGAAACATAAGCTGGGGGTTGGGTAAAGTTTCTATTAAACAAACAAACAATGCAAATCCCAGTAAAGCTATTGAGCAGAGCCACCTAATAGACATTTCACAATGATGTTTCTGTGTTTGTCCTGCCCAGTACAATGACCACGTCCCTGTGGTAATTGACTACTTGAATTGTGGCTAAATTAATTGTAATTTTAATGTAAATAACCACGTGTAGCTAGTGGCTACCATATTCACCAGGATGGCTCTAGAGACATCAGATCTAGGATTCAATTGGCAAGATGTAGTCTCAGGAAGTAGTGCCAGACCACAGATGAGGTGGGGATAGTCCCATCGCAGGACCACTAGGAGTGTGTTGTAATTTTCAGCAATACATATGTGTTTACTCATAATAGTCCTATTTCATACCTAGATTGTTCTGGAAACTTGGAATGAGCTAAGACTTTAGGGGCACCACTGCATGAGTTTTTGGGAGGTCTGGGAAGTGGAGAGAAAGGGGGAATGCTAGCTTCAGTTACACTAGATTGTGAGCTCTCTGAAGTCACAAACTTTGTTTTTGTTGTTTTTCACTTTGTATCACCAGCAACTAGAAAGTAGGCGTTTAATCGATATTTGTTTCAATAATGAATGAAAGGGCATGTTGTCTGATATTCCCTGCATCAATGAATCCATAGAGATGGATTTGGGGCATCTGTGGGGACTTTGTTGGCCCATAAAAAACTCAGGTGACCAAAGCAGGCATCAGTTTCCCCTCTGGGTAAATTTATTCCTGGTTATTATGGCATTTTACTATTATTATTACTGGAAGAAAGAACAATCACTGCTATTGCCATTTGCAGCGTGAGGGAGATTTGACAATCTTGACAAGATTAGTGAAGGAGGAACTTCAAACAGGGCTTGCTTTTGAAGGAATGATGTGCTCCCTTACCTACTTCACAGAGGTGTTGTGAGAATTTATAAATATTTGGCCATTAAATGCTCATAAAAATGCCTGTTAAGTGCCCCTAGAATGTGTCCCAGAACCTGCTTCTTTGAATGTTTAGTGGATGTAGTGCTGTCAGCAAAAAAGGAGACACTCACTGAGGAAAGGGCATCTGTACTTTATTTTTTTTTTTTTATTTTTATTTTTTTTTGCGGTATGCGGGCCTCTCACTGTTGTGGCCTCTCCCGTTGCGGAGCACAGGCTCCGGACGCGCAGGCTCAGCGGCCATGGCTCACGGGCCCAGCCGCTCCGCGGCATGTGGGATCCTCCCAGACCGGGGCACGAACCCGCACCCCCCGCATCGGCAGGCGGACTCTCAACCACTGCGCCACCAGGGAGGCCCTGTACTTTATTTTTAATGCTTGTTTTTCTTTTACTGACTGTGAAAACAGTGGATGCTTACTAAAAAGAAAAATATTTAAAAGCAGAAGAGTTTAATGAAGAAAATGAATAACTTTAAATTTTATATATATATATATATATATATATATATATAAAATTAGACATAGCTGTCCATAATATATATTGCCTTATCTCCATGTCTACACATACTCAGGTACACACTCATGTGCACTTTGAATATTTTGGGCTATTTTATACAAGGATTTTTATGAGTGTTTAAATGTGTGTCTATTAAATAAAAGTGATTAACAGTTTTGTATTCTACTTTTTCACCTATTATGATGATGGTGGATGGTCTCTACATGACTTTTAATTGGTGCCTATCAGTCCCTCATGCAGATATTCTGCATTTTAAAGTTCTCTATTGTTGAAAACTTGGATTATTTTCATTTTTTTATGCTATGATAAATTTTGATGCAATAATCACTTTGTACAAACACTTGCCTGCCCCTCTCTCTTCTCTCCCTCTCCCTCTCTTAAAAATTTGATAGATAACTAAAAGTGATACTGTTGGAGAAAAGGGTAAATTTCCATTAAGGATTTTGGTAAATTAAAGAAAGGAATTTATAGTAAGGTTACTCAAATTTACACTCCCATTAGGGTTGTATAAAACTGCTCATAAAATTCATTCTCTCTAGTACTGAAATAAATTTTAAAAATCTATGTCAATGTGGTGAGTGAAAAATCAATATTTCATTTGCATCTCTGATTTCTTGCAGAGCTGATATTTTCAACGCATTTTCTGGCCTTTGTAAATTGTTCATATTGAATGGTCACTTCTATATCGAAGCATTTTAAAAAATGGTTTCTTAATGACATTTTACAAGGTGAAAATACATGTTGTAATAATGTCTCAGTTTGTCATTTGCTTCATAAATTTATTTTTGTTCTGCCTTTTAAACTGTGTACTATGCATATAATACAATGATTTTTGTTTATATGTTATCCATGGATTTATTTTAATTTTTACCTTTAAAACTAAATTAATTTTAATTATACAAAATTGATTTTCCTCATTGTAAGATACTGAAAAACAAAAATAAAGCAGAAACCCACCTTGACCTATTCCTAATCCCACTCTCATCCCCCAAATCTCTTTTTATCAGCTATCGTCTATCACTGCAGATGTGACCTATATATTAATTATATATGTATATATATATAAAAAGGATATTTCCTGATTTTACATGAAAAAAAAACTGGAATCATGTATTTATTTTGCATTTTATGTTTTTACTAAACTACGTGTCTTAGATGTCTTTTGGCTGACTTATACTCGGAAAAATCTATCTTCCAAACACATGCACACACAAACATGCACATGTGAGTAGGTTTAGTATATTTTTTGAAGAATATCTTTATCTCTACCAGTTCTTTAAACGTATGGAATACATATTGATGAACTGTGTAAGAAAAAAAAAAAAACTACTTCATCATTCTCATATATTTATTCTCCCAACACCATATCTTGAATAATTCATTGATTTCCCATTGGTATATGTTGCTTTCTTTATCATAATTAGATTCTAATAAATTCTGTAGTGTAGTTTAAGGCCAACTAGTCCATTCAATTAACATGTGTTTTGATCCTTACATCAATTCAACTATCTCTTGGTCATTGTAATTTTATAGTTACATATCCTTTAAAAACTGGATAATTTTTTACCACTCATTGTGACTTTCTGTTTCAACATTACCTGTGCTTTCTTCCAATCAAACTTGCAAATGACCTTTACAAGCCTCCCATTTCCTTGCCAGAAAGAACAAATCAATCTAATTTAAATCTTGATTGGGATTATCTTAGAACTATATATTGATTTAGGGAGATACAACACTCTTACAATGTTTGATATTTCCATCTAGAAACATGATATATATCATCATGTTTTATATGCATAGTAGTTTTGAGTTTTTTGCTTAACTTTTCTAGTTTTTCACATTTCTTATCAAGGTGTTCCATTTGGTCTATGTTTTGTTGCTATCATAAATGTCTTATTTTCCCATTCCAGCTTTCAATTTGTTATTGCCAGTGCATTGGGAAGGTTTTGATTCACTTTGTATTATCTTGAATCATATTTCAGTTAATTATCTTGTGTTTCCACAGAAGCAACTCATAAATATGGATACTCTGTCCTCATTACCAAGAACAGCAGATTTTATTTGTTTCATGTCTCCTTATCTTAGTCAGTGTTTTAAAGCAACGTGGAATAGCAGTGGGGACAGTAGGCAATTTTGTCATAATCTACATTTAATTAAAAATGCTTTTTCCAGTAACCATAACATTAGCTCTAATGACTGAGAATTCACATTATGTTAGTTTAGAAGTCATGTTGAAGAAATACGTTTATCCATGATTATTTTTTAATAATTAATTTCCTAATATCAATAAGGAAATAAATCCTACTTTCATAATTCTTCTACTAATATACTATTTTTCATTAATTTATTTAGAATTTTTGCATTGCATTCATAAATTTCATTGGTCTACAATTATGAGTTATACTAATTACAGTTTGCTTCTCAGGGTAATATTTGCACCATAAAATAATTTGATAGACTTTTTATATTTTTCTAAGTGATGAAATATTTGACATGACATTGAAATTTTAAAATTAATGATCTAAAATAAATCTTTAATAAATCTATCAGACCCTAGTAAGCCTTGATTATTTTTTCATTCTTTCCAATAGGTGTTAGACATTTTTTGTTGGCTAAGATTTCTTGAATCACTTTTCATCAGTTAAAAATAACCTGTGACTGTATCTTTTTCATTAAGGTTTTCAAATTTGTTGAAATAAATTTTTACATAAAATTTTCTTACACTTTCTGATGACCACTCTGTTGAAACAGCCCTTTCATTCTAATAACATATATTTGTGGTTTTGTCCTTTTCTTAATTAAAACAGCAAGCTATTTGCCTATTTAATTCATTATGTTCTTAATACTCCACAGAGTAACTTCTTCAATTTATTTTTCAAATGTATCCAATCAACTAATTTCGATATTTTTTATTCTTCTGCTGCTCTTGGGCTTGTTGTGTTATTTTATAGAAGTTGAAAGCTTAGCTTAATATTTGTTAATGAATAATGAGAGCATTTAGGGCTGGTACATTTGCCTCTGAGCATAATTTTGTATACATTCTACAAATTTTGATTAAAAGAATTTTATGGTTGCTGCATAAAAACTGAAGGGTTTTCCCCCTCATTTATTTATTTACAAGATTCTGATTTTTTTCCTAATTTGTTTTGTTCAAGAAACATATTTTTACTTTCAAGTAATGTGCTTCAGTGGCTTTGATGTTGGAGCATCTTGTATGTATATTTTCACATATTTGTAATATCTTAATCTTTAATTTGTGGTCTAAGATGTAATTTTTAAAGTAAATATTTCATCAGTTCTTAAAAGTATATACTCTGTGTTTGTAGGGTACATATTTCTGTACAAGTAATTTTAATTGTATATTATTAATGACTATGTTCTGTGTTTAAAGATGCAAAATTGAAAATATTTTTCTAGTTTTTATAAATATATTTCTTTCAAAACTACTTATCCATGAAAAAGCTGAATGTTTCTATCAATTTAGCTTTGCATTCATAATAGGCTTTATTTTATATATTTAAGAAAAAAATTATTTCATATGTATAGATTTATCTTCATTATGGGATTATTATTATTTTTCAGTGGAAAACTCATCTGTTTATCCAGTGTAATCTGAAGGTTAAAAATACATTCATGAATTTGGTCTTATTTCTCTCATATTGTTTCTGAATTTAAGAAACATTACACTTGTGCTGTGTCCTTATTTCTCTTGCCACATATACTAAATTACTAATTTTAAAAATTTCTAGTGATTATGAAACATTTAAAAATAGAACTGTAAAGATAATTTTATTTGTAAGAAGTCATTTCTAATATTAATTTCTAAAATTACAAAGGTCATGAATAGAATATTGCCTTTTGTATTTACCATTTCAGGTAAGTCACCTTAGCTTTTGTTATTTCATTTTGAGGTGTGAAATGTAGATTACTGTTCATAAATGATGTGTATACCATTTAACTTTTAAGAATAAGTTTGATATTTGAATTTCACTTTGTTACCAAAATTTAAATAATTATAGTTGTTTTATCTGTTTCTAATACTCAACCAGGCTTTTGATATCATCGCTATCCTAAGTTATTACTTTTCAATTTTGTTGTTATTGGTTGGGATATTAATATTTTTTAGTTGAAAACATGGAATTATAGTACCTTTCTTTGCATATGTAAGATGGCTATTTATTCAGTACACATTTATTTAATTGAATCCTTTGTCCTTAAATTTCTATGGATATATTGCTCCAGGGATTTTTGTTTGTCTGTGGAATGTTGGTTTGTCTGTTTTGGCATTTTACTTTGGACAGTAGAAACCTGGAGACCAGCTTGGATTTTATTTAATGAAGCTATCCTTGTTTATACCTATATTTTTATTTAATAGATCTTTATTGGAGTTAATTGCTTCACAATATTGTTTTAGTTTTTGTTGTACACCAGAGTGAATCAGCCATATGCATACATATGTCCCCATATCCTCTCCCTCCCATCCTCCCTAACCTACCCCTCTAGGTCATCCCAAAGCACCAAGCTGATCTCCCTGTGCTATGCTGCTGCTTCCCACGAGCTAACTATTTTACATTCTACACCTAGGTTTTTTTAACAGGTTTTATTACGAATAGGAGGATGTCCTTTTTACCTATAGACCAAACTGATCCTTCCATTTAGGTAAATTTTAATCTACTGTTCACCTCTATATTTCTGTCTTCAGTTTTTTCTCTGTACCTATTTTTCATAGGTTGGGCCTCACCTCTTCTATTCTATATGTAATATATTCTTTTCTAGCCATATTCTATTTTTCTTTTGAATTAGCAAAAAGCCTTTCAGTTGCATCTTATGGATGATTCCATTTCCTGTAGGGTCACTTCTCATGATTAATACCCCGGATTTCTACTATCAACCTTCCTTTAGAGCAGAGTTTCTCAATCCCAGCACTATGTGCATTTGAGCCAGATGATTCTTGGTTTGAGGGAGTGCCCTGTGTAGTATATAGCAGCATATATAATATATTGTATAATATTTAGCAGCATTCATAACCTCTGCCCACTAAATGCCAGTAGTATCCCTCAAGTCGTGACTATCGGAACTGTCCTCAGACTTTGCCAAATATTTCCTAGGGGCTGAAGGGGTGCAAAATCACCCTCAACTGAGAACTACTTCTTTAGAATTCAAAGTATTTTTGTATCCTGCCTTCTGTTTGTATCAGTCTTCACCTAAATCTTTGCTTTCTCTAGTACTCCTGTTTTGTTTTATCGATCCAGTAACTCTGTAACTACCTGTTCATGTTTTCTGCATAGCCAGTATTTCTGTGGTGGACTTTTCTTAGGCTCCAGTGTCTGTGTCTTTCCACAGTGTGGCAAGGAGACATGTTTAATCTGTAATTCTTAAGTTATGTACTACATTCAAGAGAGCAACTGTAGCATCAAGTACTTCCAAGATTTTTCCCAGGAACGACTCCTCCTTTGTGCTGTTATTAAGGAGAAACAGGACAATGCATGTCAAGAAGCACATGTTCCACTTTTCAGACCACGATCCTCCTGCAGTACCCTCAGTCTATGGCAAATTATATAATCCCTAACCCCTCCCTCTCCCTCTGCCCTTCTTCTCTCTTTTCCTCTCTCTCATCTTTCCTCCTCCCTTGTGTGTGTACATGATGGTGGCAGGAAGCACAACAGTAGCTTGATAGATGCTAAGTAAGAACAGCTATTGAGTAGTTAATATATGTGGACTCTTGGGCTAATTGTGCTATGTACACCACCTTGAATAAGCATCACAACTCTTGGAAGTAGGTACTGTTATTATTCCCATTTTACAGATGAGAAAATTAATACTTAGAGAGACTTAGTAAAGTGCCTAAACTAGTAAGTCATGGAACTAGGGTTTAACTCAGGTTTTGCTGACCCCAGATACTGGTCACCACTTTATTCTACACAATGATTTCTTAAGGTCCAGGAAATAGTCACCACGATGTGGGGGTGAGGAGTAGCTGCTTAGTTTTCTACTTAAATAGTCTTCTCTGACCTTGAGCAAGGGATAGACAACATAATGAATCAAATGCTTTTCTTACCACTTTCCTGGATGGAAAATGTTTTAGTTCAGGGGGCAGACAATACGTAAAACATGATCTGTTTCCCAAGTCAAATTTATTAGTTTCATCATTAGTGATTCTTACTGACATGTTCTGGCCTGAGTTCACTTTTGTTCTCAAACTCCAGGGGCTTATAAGTTTATCCTAAATTATATAATTTTGTTGATATTTTTATGGGATCTTGGAAGACACTATTAGTCACTGATAGCATGCATATTAAAATTTTTACTAGAAATCTAACATTTACAAGTTTTTTAAGATTAATCTTTTTGAGCACTAATAGAAATATTAGTGGTCCATGAAATAAATGTATGTATTACATTTATGTATTGAATTGATAAAATTAATTTTTATTGAATTAAACCTGTTATATTTTCATAAAATATGTTTTTTTTAAAAGGGCCTAGAATAATGTGGGAATACTTCTCAAAAATCTGGTTGGGAAATTCTGGTTTTTAAGACTTTTACATTGTCATGGGGCAGCCCTTATATCCTACCTTGCCTCAAGAGTTATAAATACACATGGGAAACTGAATGAAGATTTTCAGCTTCTCATCCTCTGACTGACAGTTTTATTTGAAAATGTCTCTTTTCTTATTTTTAACAAGATACTCAACTTGCAGAAATAATTCTTCAAGTTTGTATCCATGCAATAGACTTACATTCTTTCCAGAGAATAAAATATTTCACAGAATAGTCACAAAGGAAGATCCTGAGCTGTAGGGGGATGAAAGGTCGGTTGAATCTCAATCCTAGAAAGCCAGTTTTACATTCTATGGCACAGGGTTAAAGCCAGGGAATATCTCTGCACCTGAGCTACCTACCAGGATAGATATCACATCAGAAATTCAAATGGGGCCCCAGTCTCCTTATACCCAGAAATTGTGTTCAATTCAATTTAGTCTCCAGGATATCCAATGCCCATGACCTCTTTTTCATGGTTTATGAAAACTTGATTTTGTTTGGGATAGCAATATGACCAGTCCAGGTTATAAATTAAAATGTCTAAGTTGGTCTTAAATGGACACACAGCACATTTCTGGCCAATGAGACCTCTGGAAAAGTCACTGGGAGTCATTTCTGGTAAAATGCTTCTTTTCTGATCTTGATAGGGAACAGACTCTGAATAAAGTTCTGTGCCCTTATTCCCTCCCCTCTCTTCCCATGAGGTCCAGTGCTTGTGCAGCTACCTCGTGTCTATGAGGCAAAAAATATGAGGACGAGACCCATCACTGAGCATGGTAGAGTGGGAGGATGTTAGCAGCCTTGGTTTCCACCCTGAGCAGCTAAGCAAACACCGGCATCTCAACCCTCAAATCTCCTGTTATGTGAGAATAACAAACCCCATGTGTTTGTCTTGTCACGCAGAGTTGTGTTACTTGCAACAAAATAAATTCCTAATTTGTGGAGTTCCAAAGATTTCTATCTTACTTTTGAAACTTAGGAGTGACCTCTACATACAAAAGTGGAGTATTAAGAAAGAAGGAAATTTGAAGAGTGTTGTAGTTATTTCACAGGATAAACCATCCATGGCAAGTTTATGAGAAAAACTTCCCCTTCCTCACCATCACAATCAACAGTCTCTATAATGTACAGTTGGTTCTCATTATTCACAATAGCTATAAAGTTCCCCAGGAAGATGGCATTAGTGAATAGTGAACTAGTGCCCCTAGAGGAAACAGATAGATAGTGGGGGGGGGGGGGAGGAGAGAGAGAGAGAGAGATCCCATAGATTATAATCCTAAATCTTAAACTTATTCAAGTAGATTCTAATCTCTTTATTTTACAAAAAAGTAAATCAGGAAACCAGGTTCAGAAGTTTTAACTGACTTGCCTGAAGCTGCTTCACTAACAGGTGCCAGAATTGGATTCAAACCCCATACGACTGGCCCCAGGGCTGAAGCTTCTTGCACCATACTGCACTGCCCTGATCTTCTCCATCCGTGGTCACCTCTGAGAGCTGAAACAAGAAGGCAAAGTGTCACCTTGGTGGACCTCAGCTAGGACCATGGGGGAAGGGAGCCAAGGGTCTCAAATTTTTTGCTGTTCTACACATTTCTGAAAATGACTGCAAACCATAAGTATTGATGTTGGGGTTACAAATGAATTTTAGAGGAGCTGCAGACATAGAATCTCCAAATAAGGAGAGTCCACTGTAATTGTAGCTTTGTTCTTTTCTTTTTTTAAAAAAAATAACATTTTACCACTACTATTTTTTAAATAAATTTATTTATTTATTTTGGGTTGCGTTGGGTCTGAGTTGCTGCACGCGGGCTTTCTCTAGTTGCGGTGAGAGGGGCCTACTCTTCGGTGTGGTGTGCAGGCTCTAGGCGCATGGGCTTCCATAGTTGTAGCTCGCGGGCTCTAGAGCACAGGCTCAGTAGTTGCAATGCATGGGTTTAGTTGCTCTGCGGCATGTGGGATCTTCCCGGACCAGGGATCAAACCCATGTCCTCTGCATTGGCAGGCGGATTCTTAACCACTGCGCCACCAGGGAAGTCCCAGTTTTGTTCTTTTCTTAGTAAAATGCATCTTATTATACTAAATATCTCTGCTGACAACTTTGCTATCAAAGTGTAAGCTGACTTCCAATCTCTGCTTCTCTTCCGGAATGATTTCTTGCATTTTCGTTTAGCCTAAGTGCACGGACATAAGACTACAGGTGCTCATACATATACACACATAAAGCCCTGTAATACCCATATAATATCATGTTCTCCAATGAATACAAGCACCATTCAATTATTCATTGGCCCAATACACAAGCAGCAAACATATGGAACAGTCAGTATCTTCTATACTAAAGTGTAGTAAAAATGAAGCATCATAGTAGTTGTCTAGGACTGAAGTTGGGGGGTGAATAGGGAATAATTGTAAATGGGCATGAGGTTTCTTTTTGGGGTGATGGAAATGTTCTAAAATTAGATTCTAGTGATGGCTGCACCGCTCTGTAAATATATTGAACCTTATTGAATTGTACACCTTCGATGGGAGGATTATATGCTATGTAAATTACACCTCAATAACTCTGTTAATAAAAACAAAGTGATACATCAGCTACACGTGCACGGGCCTGCAGAACAATGGGGGACATATCACCTCTGCTCAGGAATTTACACTTACCGAGGATTTTCTATGTAGAGTTGCCACGTTCTTGTGCAGCTTTATTATTCACCTGTCACAAGAAAGCTGCAAAACTCCATGTGCTGGCATGAGTTGGAAATGTCTATTAACTTGTCAGCAAGTGAAAAGGGTGAAGGGTTCTCATCTCTGCGGATGAATTGGAACAGGTGCAGCATGTCTCCAAGATCGCTAATTAAAACTACTCAGGACTTGTATTTATTTCACATGGAAAAGAATTTTACACGTGTTTGAAAACTGTACGGAAATATAGCTTTTTAAAAATTTGACTATAGAGTCAAGCTTTACTTTGGCTTTATGTCATTTCATGAATGGAAGCTTTGCTAGGGCATTTCTCACGTTTGGATTAATATACTGGTATGTTTTAGATTCCACATACCCATAGAGCAAATCGATGCTGTATTTATTAGCAAGAGGATTTGAGTTAGTTTGGGCATGAATATATGCTTTCAATTTATAGCAATTGTACTTGACTCCATGGAATGACACTAACACATTTTTATACATAATCTTTGGAGAGTCTGAGGTGTTTGTCCTTCCAAATTCTGCATATTTCTTTGTTTGTGGCTCAAGGAAAGGGAAATAACGTATACAGAGAAAGAAAGGAATAGCTAGATGGGTCTGTGTTATACATTCTTGAAAAAATGTCTGAATCTGAATATAAGAAAAGCTGTATTTGAAGAATTTATGAAATTTTAAACGTCACTAAGCCTACCTGTTCCTTAGATACTTAATCTCTTAAGGCATAGCTCAAATGTCACTTCTTTCACAAAGCTTGTGGAGATCTCTTTAGCTGGAATCAATATTTCCTTCTTCTATCCTCTCATGGAACTGTGCACCTTGGGCACATTATACAGCATGCAGGAGGGGGTGTGAAGGTTTGGATTCTGAAGTCAGAGTCAGAGTAACTGGGGCAAAAGCCCAGTCTTACCACTTACTAGCTGTGTAACCTTGGAGCAGATTCTTTATTTGTCTACAAAATTAGAGTAATAATGGTACTTAGCTCACCTAGCTTTGTTGTGAGGGTTAAGTGGGAGAAGCCACGTAAAATGTTTGGTTTAGTGTCTGGGAGGAAGTAATAGCTCCATAAACAATGGTTGTTGATACTGTTTACCAGGCAGGCAGTGCAAAATAGTAAAAAGAATGTTGAAAAGGAAAAATGGATGGAGTCTTGACTCTCCCAGTTGCTAGCCTTGTGATCTGGGAAAATCAGTTAACTATTTGAGTCTCAATTCCCTCATCTATCAATATCATGTTACCCAACTCATATAGGGGTGATAAGGATCCAGTGCAATGGAGTGTGTGAACATGTTTTACAAGTGATAAGGCACTATGTAGTGCCGTAGACATTATCTGGAGGAAACTGGATATTATAAAAATTTACAGTCAGTTAGACCTGGATTTAAATTCTGGCATCATCATTCATTAACTTTGTGGGTTAGTAAATTACGTCTGTGTGCATCGGTCTCCTAATATCAGTGAGAACTGTTATGGTAAGCATTAAATTAAACAATATTTCAGGTACTGGATCTACCTTTGAGTACACAGCAAAAATCGAATTGCACAATTTCATTCCTTAACCCATTTTGTTCTGTTATTTGCACAAATGTCCATGTGATCTTT
Source organism: Mesoplodon densirostris (assembly GCF_025265405.1). NCBI lineage: Eukaryota > Metazoa > Chordata > Mammalia > Artiodactyla > Ziphiidae > Mesoplodon > Mesoplodon densirostris. Next base: position 16,968,037 of record NC_082674.1, on the reverse strand, counting down.
TAGACTCAAAAACTACACGATGCTCTGTTTTGTACATTCCCAAGCCTCCTGAATGAACCCACACAACGTAAGAACCGTTCAGCCAAGTTTCGAGTTGCGGACAAATACTGTGCTTTGACTCACCTGCCAGGATTTAGACAGAAAACTGATAGATTCTGGGCTAGGTTTCCCTTGTCATACTAAAGGCTTTGTATAGGACTGAAATGAACCAACAAATACAAAAGGACTTTGACAATTTCCAAGTCCTTTAATATAAAGATATTTTATTGTACAAAGGTTGTTACTATGTCAGAATCCTTCACTCCAGCCTGTTATCTGGTTGGCCCTGCACTTTCCTTTAGCCTGGCCAGCAGCTGGACTCATGTGTGGCAGCCTGAATAGAATCCCCTGCACTGTGTGAGTGATGGCAAGTATGAGCTGCCAGCCTCCTTCATCTTGAAGGAGAATCCCGTATCCCAGCGGGCTTGCTTCAGTGTAAGCACCAGCCCGCCAGCTTTTAGGGGATCTTGAGTTTAAGATTATCAGTGCCTCTCCTTTTAGCTCCTCAGCCCCAGTGGTTGAGAAATAATGGTTGAGAAATAATGAAAGGTATAATACAAGGCTAAGCCCAGACTGAAATAGTTCCTCTCTGGCCAGAAAGATTCTGTCTGGTGCCTATATGCACTTAGCAGTCTTAGGAAACAGTGTGGAATGTAGAAAGGAAGATCAAGAGGCTTGGAACTTGGTTTTGGATAGAGAAATAAGAAAAAAAATGCAAATCATTTGTCAATCAGAAAAATATATAGTTTTTCAACATAATTTCCACGACACCAGGCAGCAACTGAGAGGTCTTGACTGACGGTGGAATTTTCCTGGGCCCAACACAAAGTAACCACTGGTGGCTCCTATGGGTAGCTCTGTGAAACCAGAGCTCACTTCTGCCCGCCTTTCTGACAGCTGTCCCAGGGGTACTCATCCTTCTAAAGGCTTTATGATGCCAGATCTGCCACTTAGCCACATCCCCAGCCCCCAACACTCGGCTAAAATTAAAACACAAGACTCATTAAACAGCAGCAGAAACAATTCAGGGACAGTAGCTCTTTGTGCCAATGTCTTGATCCTGGACAGTTTGACCACAGGCTGATGTTCATAGAACTAAACAGTCAAGTAAGGGTCAAAAAGTATAAGAAAAGGAAAAAAAAAAGGAAAGGCACAAGAAAAAATGCTACGCTTAGTAATACGTAAGAGTCATGCAATCAATTCAAGCTCAACTGGTAAATCCACATCTTTCTGGAGGAAGAGAGCTGGACCATTTTCAGTTTTGGTTACACATGCCCACAGGAAGCTGTGTTATAAATATCCCCTGATGTACCTTTCTGAGCAGCTGGTCAGTCCCAGGGAGTTTCAAATGTTAAGCATTAATTTCCCCACCTTCTGGCTCTTTCTACCCTGCGTCCTCTACTCTCACTCTCAAGGCAGAAAGAAACTGGGGTCTGAGTTGCACTATGAAAAGACAAAAGAGTTTCTGCAGCTTGCAGCGTATTCCGTCCAGGAAAGCAGCACAGACTTCAGGTGCTCGGGGAAGCCATCTGTAGTTCTTGAGGCGATGAAACTGGGCTGAGAACGCAGTGCTTTCTGGCCGCTCTGCTTCCAGCTGGAAAGACCATTGAGGAAGCCAATCTCACAGCACTTTCTGCAAAATTGCCTTTATCCATCCCATCTGGTGTTTTCTAGTGATGGAGGGTTGCCTGAAGCATCCCTGAAACTGAGGAAAGAGCTGCTAGGCTTCCCCGCAGAGAGGCGTGGGGGACTTGTGTTTTCCAGGTGAATCATGAATGCTTGCCTTGTGCGTGCCCTGAGCAGGCGGGTGACCTGAGCTTGGAGCCGGAGCAAGGGCTCAGGCACAGGTCTGAGCAGCCGGGGTGGGGAGAGGGACGGACTGTCACAGCTCTACCAGGAGAGAAGCTGAAACACAGGGGCTGCTTTTGAAACATGCAAACCATACACCAAACTCGCCTCCAGGAAACCACAAAACAAACCACAGCAACTTTCAGCTAAAAACTTGGATGTCATTGGACTGAGATGAAATAGAAATCTCCAAAGTGTACAGAAAAGAAAGCCTAATAATGCCATGGGGAATGTAGAAAAAGAAATGAAGAGGCGCTGAGGAACTGAGAAAGGAAAGGCAGCAGGGAAGTGAGGGAGAGCACCTCATCCTGGACGGTGCTGTCTGGGGAAAAGGGCCTTCATCTCCTTGCCGACCACTATTTATCAAGGCACGTGGGAGAGCAGAGCAGGGGCATGATGTGCTCTTTGTGTGTTTTTTCATCGTTTTTTTCCAGCGTGTTCCCATTGAACCAAAGCCTCCACATGGCACGCTGACAATGTCCTTTACCCTCCTTTTATCCGGCCCGTTCTCCAGACTTGTCATTATTTCTCGGGCCCCATGGGTTGGGTCCCTTTCATCTTTTCTCAGAAATGATTATCTTCAGACCTTTATGTGAAAAGCTATGTGAAAAGTTATGTGAAAAGCTATGACGTAGCGCATAATCCCCAAGCCCTTTCAAATGGACCTCCTTGAAAAATCCTTGTTAACACGAGATAGGGCCCTTCTGGATTAACGTTTGTTGTGCATTATTATCACAAGATGAGGAGGAAGGCACCTCCAGGCACACTTTCCTGTGAGACCCCGGGGAAAAGAGGAGAGGAGAGATCTTAATGTGAAACTCCCGTACAATCCAGTTTAAGCATTCTTGGAGAATAAATATCTGTTTTTCTTTTTAGTAAATTATTTACACAGAACCAACTTCTAATAAGGACTTGGGATGTCTTACAAAAAAGACTGTGTTTGACATTAGGCATCAGAAAAACAAAAATGGGGAAGGACATAAATTTGCCAAAAATCTGAACTATGATAATTACAAAGCATTGCAGGTAGCTTCCTGGTGGCCAAAGCAAAAATATTAGAGGATGCTAGTTATTAACAGGAACAAAAGCATAACAGTTAGTTAAGGGGGATGAATATTTTTTCTGGAAGTGAGTTCTAAACTATGTTGCAATATATTTAGATACCGTTAGATAAATAAACATGGGAAGTAAACAAAGTCATGGGAATTATTGTGTTTGTGTGTGTATGGCTTTGAGAACTAACATCACTTACTTCAAACTTATTCCTTATATGTTTGTGCATCTACATAAAGGCTCCTAAAACACAGCGGTGTCCAGCTGGAGCAAATTCTATCTCAGAATTAGTATGAGAGATTTTTAAAAACATGCCTGTTCTTCCCATCTCCCAGAAAATTCTGATTCAGGTGTACAAGGGTAAGGGATCAGTTCTCAGGAACATGACTGAAATAAATCTTCCCCTTCTGTCCCTAGTAGAGGATTCTTTTGAACAGCAGAAAGAGTTGGAGAGATGATGGCAACCAGTGGGGATGGCTTTGCTCTTTCTTAAGCTGGGCAGGTGTGTTCTGTGGGATAGATCTGATTTTAGCTTTCTTGGGATACTTTCAAATATAACCTATATCCTGGGTTTGCTTTGCCTCATTAAGGTGTGAAATCTGGTTTCCACCTCACTGCCCTGACTGCTAAAAAATGTTTTGTTTTGTTTCCACTCATCTGTATGTACATTGCTAGTTTGACTCAAAATGTTCATTCTTTAAAGAATCAAAGAGTAGAAGAGGTTTCTTCTTTCTTTAGAAGGGTCCTTTGAGGTAAGTCTTCTTGGCTTAAGTAGGGGATTTGGTGATGCTCCACGCCATCCCTGCAGGCTTTCAGGAAAGCTCTGCAAACCTAATCCTGCAACACAGAACCCACGAGCGAAGGATGTGGCAACAGGCATCCAGGCTAAAATCTAATGATGACTGTCATGTTTTGTTGTTTACCGAAGGCCAAGAATACATACCTTCACCAACATACCCTATGACACCAGTATTATTATCTTCCTTGTTTTACAGATGAGTCAACTAAATTAAGGAGAAGGGAAGTGATTTTCCCATATATCATGCACCAAATGAATAATAAAGTTACACTTCGGACAGAGCCACAGATCACCCCAGCAATGATTAGACTGAACTTGGGCTACCCCATGTACCTTTAAGAATGACGGTCCACTCTGTCCCCTTCAAGATTTCACACCAGATAGAAGCTATTTTGGAAAGCACTTTAAAGCAAGGTCAAGAGCTTTGTCAATTCTGAGCCCACAGTTTAATATCCACACTGGTCATCAAAGAAAGGCAGGGCCCTGTTCATGGATTTCATTTCTCAATTGGAGAGGATCTGTGGTAAAATTATAGGTTTGCTGCTAGAGAAGCACGGACCCCGGAGCCATGCTGTCCATGTTCAAACCCTGCCCTGTCACATATTGACCGTGTGACTCTGCCCAAGTTATTTAATGATATCTCTATGCCTCGGTTTCCTTTTGGGTTTTTTTGTTTGTTTGTTTATTTATTTATTTTTGGCTGCATCAGGTCTTAGTTGCAGCACGAGGGATCTTCGTTGAGGCATGCAGGATCTTTCGTCGTGGTGCATGGGCTTAGTTGCCCCAAGGCATGTGGGACCTTAGTACCCTGACCAGGGATGGAACCCGCATCCCCTGCACTGGAAGGCAGATTCTTTACCACTGGACCACCAGGGAAGTCCCTCAGTTTCCTTTTCTATACAAAGACCCAACTATGGTGCCTACCTTAGAGGTTTCCTGTGGGGATTGAATATGTTCTTACAGGGACAGTGTTTAGAAAGCTCCCAGCATAGAGTAAGCACTCAATAGACTAAAGTTATCCCAATTTTTAGTATTTTTTTCCATTGCAAGTCATCCATTTGTCACTTTCTTTGGCCAACACGAGTCGTGTTCTTTTTCTCAAGAACATGCATGTTAGGGTGAACCAGTGAGTCCAGTGATACTTGAGGCAACATCAAAGAGAGCCTCCCTCTCAGGGGTCACAAAATGAAAACCTGTACCAAGCTACAAAGGAAAACTCTATCTTTGTATTTCTCCCCCGAACATTGCTGTGCCTTCTGCCTCATAACTCAGAGCATCTGAATAAAGGACATTTTCTCTCTGGCTGAATCTCTCTCTCTCTCTCTCCCAAACAAACACACAGAATTTCTTAAGAAATTTTTAAATTTCCTTATCACAGCCTCCTTTTTTATGTTTTCTAATTTTAAATTTAAAAGACTACCTATGCTGGGAATTGTTCTGTGATGTTGATTTATGAGACTAATGCAAAAAAGGACAGTCTTACCAATGCACATATCTATTTGGCAAGGCAGCAGTGATTTATAAAAAGACAGTCTGGTGACATGCATATAAAAGCAGCTTTCATGTGGCAAGTGTAAAGGCGAAAAGAAAACCCCATACCAGTGGAATGACAAACTCTTTTGCTATTTTAAGAGGAGTGTAAATGCCACCTTAGCTTCAGCTCAAAGTCCACCTGTGGAGAGCGTGCCATCTCAGATGGGGCGCCCAGGGTGAGCTTGGATTAATTTTTCTTGATCTCTGAACTCAGTTTCAGGTTAAGTTGGCCAGTTTTTGTCTTATCACTGTTTATGGGTCTGTCATCCATACATTTTTCTCAACCTCATTGAAGCTCTAACACATTTTGTAGATTTTTTTTTTCATCTAGATGGTCCACTGGGGAAACAGTATATAATAACAAGCTTCTTTTATTAATCCTAGAAGAATGTACTTCTCGTTCTGTAAGGTGTATTCTATGAAAACTAGACTTGGGAAATTAGGCAACACTCATTAGATTTTCTGGACTATTTCCCAACGCTCTAGCCTCAGTCATCAATGGTCTGGTTTTACACTGAAGCTCTTAATTCCTTCTCTCAAGTCAGCTATCGGCTCACTGTAGTCTCCCATTCTTGAGACTCATGTAGTCTACCACAGACAGGAGTCCAGCCATGTCTCCAGGCCTTTCCCTGACAACGCCTAATCTGTCAGACAGAACGGCTGCAGCAGCGAACTGATCAAATACTGTGATGCACTGTGGCGAGTTATTAAACCCTTTCCATGACTTTAGAACATCACACACGTTGAGTGGAAGTTCACTGCACAAATGTTTCCACCTGTCACATCAGTGAAAGGTTCATTCTTCCATTTTCCCTGCCAGTAGCTGTCAAGCTAGGCTTGGTGCTATAGAATGAATATTTGGGTCCCCCAAAATTCATGTGTTGAGACACTTGGTTATAACCACCAACCCAGCAGCTTATGAACAGAGGTTATTTCTTGCTCAAGCTACATGTTTGCAGCGGGTCAGTTGAAGCTCTGTTTTCTATCGTCTTTACTCCTAGGACTGTGTTAACAGAATAACCTCTATCTTGAGTGGAAGAATGAAATGGAATCATAGTAAACTCTGAAAATATCTATGCAGAAGTGACACATACTTCTCACGTTTCTCTAGTCAAAGCAAGGCCCATAGTATAATCCTCCTCTAAGGAGGGGCACCACTGGGAAGGAAAATGGAATTTTTTTCTTTGACAGAGTTTAAATTTCAGAAAATGATTCCTCCAACTATAATGAAAACTCAAAGAAGCAAGAGTAAGGAGGTCACTGAATCTTCCTAAACCTGGTTTTTAGGGTAAGATGTGTCTGTGTGGTGGGCTGACTGGAAACCTACTGTGCCATGAGCATGAACACTGGAAATGTCTAGAAATGTCTAGAAAGAAGGAGGTAAGCTGTAGTACCTGTCTACCACACATCATCATTAGGTCAACAGGTCAAGAATTTTAGCAGAGCAGGAAAGAAATAATGAGTGGTTTAAACTGTTAGACCCTCGGAGGATCTTTCCAGAATAGCTTTTGTAGAGGGAGGCAGGCATTAATAAAATCAGAGCCTGTGTGCTGCTTGAAGTCCACTCTTCCCCAGCCTAAGGGTCTGCAAAGTACAGGATAACCTCCCTCTTGAGCAGGAAACCACCCTACATGGTAAGGGAGAGATATGACTGGTTGAAGGGCTGATTAGGGGAAAATGTTTTGCCATGAAGAGAAGCAGTAGACATTTCCACATAGAATGGAAATGTAATTTCTTTCCAAAAAAAGGAAAGCAGCAGCTAAGACTGAGGGAATGTGGACTGCAGAGAGAGAAGTGTAGCAAACACTAAGAAATGAAAAAGTAAAGGAAATCGAGAAGTTAAAATCGAGGAAAGAGAAGCGAATATCAGTCAGGGTAAGAGCAGCAGACAGAACAAAGCCTGGAGAAGAACTGGCATATGGTAAGAAACCAAGATGAAGGAGGATCTATTTGTTTACTCACAGAGCTTAGTAGTGCTAAAAGGGGCTTATGAGAAGTAGTAGGGAGATTAGCAGCCTTAATTTTTCAATTCAACAACAACAACAACAAGTTAAATCCTTCTATGGCAGGCTCTGTGCCAGATCCTGAGAATGTAAAGTTGAATAATGCACAGACCCTGACCCACAGAAGCTCATATTTTAGTAGAGGTGATGGTTATTAAATAGGCAAATTCAATACAGGTATTGTGTGATAAAGTACAAATAGAATTAAACTCAGGTGCTAATAGAACACAGGACTTTGGCACCAGAGACAAACAGGGGGAGGTCAAGAAAGAGTTTCTAGGAAGGTCATGCTTGACTTTCATATTGAAGGATAAATAAAACTTAACTATATGAGGGGAAGTTGGAAAAGTTGTACCCAGCAGGACAATGAACAGATGGAAGTGAGTAGTAATGACAGAGCCACAGATTGGAAGGTCACGTTCAGGGAACTCACCACAAGACGTTTCGTGTGGCTGAACCCGATGGGATGAGTGAGGACCAACCACTTGAGCATGATTCACAGACCAGGGCCTTTTTGTCAGCTCTGCCACCGATGAGGTTAACGCAAGACTTACCTTCTCTGGGTCTCAGTTCTATTTCTAATGAAAATGATGGTGTTGAAAGAAGTGATGTCTAAGACCCCACTGACACCTGCCATTCTAAAAGGTCAAAAGCAAGAGTTTTTGGTGGAGAGCTAGACAACCAGCAGCACTTTATTAGCTGTTAGAGCAAAGTGAGTAAAGAAGAGGAGACTATATCCTGAAGAAGCAAGAGCCTCAAAGGTTGTCCAAGTCGTTGCCCCCCACCAGCTTCCCACACTCAGCATCCCTTCCAGACCCTTCCTGAAAGCACTGTTCAAGAGCTCATTACTATGGGAGACAGGCTTTTTCAATGACAGGTCACTTTAAGGTCTGGAAGTGCTCCCTTCCCCTGTGCTCAAAGATTACAGATGAGGGATGAAAGCCACAGCAGCATCTTCAAGCTGCCCTACAGATGTGTGAGAGATGGGACTGAGTGAGGGACCAACTGCAGAAAACAGGAGCACTGGATATGCCTGCATGGCAAGAAGGAGGATGCAGGAACACTGAGGGAACATGAATTTCAGAGAGAAGAGAGGAGAGAATGTTAGAAAGTGGGAAAAGATAGGAAGTTGAGAATCTAAAGTTGATTAAAAAAAAGGAAGGGACTCCAATCAAGGTAAGTGTAGCAGAGATCATAAAGCCTGGAGAAGAACTGGTGGATGAGAAGGAACCAAGGTGAAGGAGAATGTATTTTTCACCCATAAAGTTCAGTAGTGCTTTTAGAATTGCAAATACGCATTTAAATTTAATAATACAATTATGGTATATTAAATGTCAAATGACTGTTACAGAAAAGCACTTAAAATTAATACATATGCATGAGATAAATCCTGTCTAGTTGTCAAGGTCTGAATTCAAAGTTACATAAGCCAGGATTTTGCACTGAATTTTCTTACGCTTAAGGTGGCAAAGATCTATGAATTTCATTGGTATTTAACAAAGAAGCATGAGCAAAGCTTAGTTAGAACTGAGAGCAAGAGCAGGGTGTCCAGGCAGCGAGCTGCAAAGCCCCAGTGCTATTCAAATCCAAAGTAAAATGAAAGGCAATCGTGGTCATCATCATCCTTGTCATCAACATCAACATCAATATCATCGTCATCACTACTGACAAATTGGCTACTGAGGTACCTAAGTGTAGCTCTGTATTATCAAGGAATTCCCCCCTTTTTCTCTACTTCCTTCCTTCTTTTCTTCCTTCTTTTCTTCCTACATTACTTCTATCTTTTACCAAAAAAACCCCCAATGTTTATTTTATCTGTTTAATTATTTTAATCATATGCATGTAGTTTTAATCATAAATATATGCAATAAATATATATGCAGGAAAGAGTGGAAGTTTCCTGTCACTGTCAATATCCCTCCACCAATTCTTCTTTTCAAAAGTAAGTACTTTGTGTCCTTCCAAACCCTCTTCTTCAAGAAAATCTTTCCCAACAAATGTGTGGACTACTTCTAGAAGACAAGTCATTTTGTTAAGTAGCAAGCAGTTGGCAGTGGGCAGACACAACAAACACCCTTCACACATGTATTCTGTGCAGAATGGAGTTCTGAAGGAGGGTCACCATCTCCCCACGACTGGGGGCGGATCTCCTGAAAGTCTCTCTGCTCTCTAAATGTTGAAGTCAAACATGTGGTGAAACACAGTAGACTGAACAAATGCATTTACCTTAACTTTGTCCTGAGATGCCAACACAGTAACAGTAAACAGATTTTTTAAAAAGGCATAAACCCACAAAGACAAAGAGTGACAAAACAGCAACACAGTTTTAGAAACTGCAGGGCAAATAGACAGGAATAACTGACTAGCAGATGGCAAACACCTCCAACCTAAGCCAGTCATAGGGAAAACTCAGAGCAGGCTGACTTAAACCAGAGAACCCAGAAAAGCTAAATGTTCAGGTACTAAATAGCTATAAAATTCAGGATGTTTGTGTTTTTAAATAACAGAACTGGTTGAAGGTGTTAGGGGGCTTACTGCTGTAGCAGACTGGACTAAAAAATAATATGAGCATTAGAAGTTCTCCCCAATTTGGCCTGATACCAGGTAGGTCTTGTAGCTCTGGTTTTGTTTGCACCATTTATATTTGGAGTTCACAGCAAATTATCTTGTTACTTAGTTTTCCTGTAAATGCTGTTGATGGGTTTTTGGTTTTACATTCTCAGTTCTTTGTTTTTAGGGGGGAATTTGAAGAGATTCAAAAATTATGCTATGGCCCCTATTATCCCGAAATCTTCTTTTTGTAGAACTTTTGCATTTTTCAACATTACACACGTGCAAAATTAGCAGCTTAACATAACACTCATGCATTAGCTCTGAGTTTTGTAAGTCAGAAATCTGACACAGCATGGCTGGGTTCTCTGCTTAGACTATCACAAGCTGAAATCAAGGTATCAGTTAGGCTGTGTTGTCATACGGGCACTTTCAGAGAAAATCCCCTTTTAAACTCATTCTTTTGTTGGCATAACTCAGTTGAGAGACTGTCCCTATTTCCTTGCTGGTTGCCAACCAGGGGTTTCTCTCAACCCCTGGATACCACCTCGATTCCTTGATACAAGGTCCCCTTATCTCCTAATCTAAGGTAAACTGTGCCATGTATACAAGGGGAGTGAGTGGGAAATCTTGGAGGTCATTTTAGAATTCTGCCCACCACAGACCCTCTTTTGCCTTTGAAACCAAGGGGAAAATAAAATATAAGAGATGACTATGAAAATGACAACCTTATTTCTGATGAAGCTGATGAGAGAATTGGTCTTTGGACCATGATGAAATGGGCTCAGAAATATTCCCTCACCAAATCAGACCACTTTACTTTTCCCATCCCTGAAGCCACGTACAACTTCAGGTCTCCCCTGAAGTGGAAGATCCTGACTTGATAAACGTATCTCATGGCAGGAAGGTAAACCAGAAAGCAGCTTCTCTGGACCCAGGCATATCTGAGAGTTAGAGACCAAAAAACAAAAACAAAAAACCAAGAGCACTGAGGTTGAATTATTCAAACTCACTACTTTTTTTTCAAAATTCACTAACTGGAGAACATGCTTCTCCCCGCCCAGAAGAAATGTATAAGAGGCAAAGAGAGATTATTTACTCCATGAAAAGTAGCCTCAAGTGGAAAGAGAAGACTAAGAAAATGTAATCTCCCACCTATCTTCAACCATCCATCATTTTTGTCTAATTGGCACTCCTATAGTCTCAGCTGAAATCGCCTTCTGGGTGATAAATTCCTGAACAATTTAGGTGAATTTAAGGCATACCACATTCTTTGTATAGTGTATATTCTGATAGATATAGCAGGCTACACGTAGTTAAACAATGGTTTCTCCCTTAAAAAAGATAATAAACAAAAAAAACTTGATGATCTACTAGTGGGAATGGACAAGCCCATAAATAGCTATAATGAAAAGTAAAATCATATGTATGCGGTACAGAAGGGGCTAATAAAGAGCTACGGATTGAGAGGAGGGAGTGGGCACATTTGATTCAGGACAAGAATAGGGGTGGGAGTGCAAGAAATATGGGAAGTGAGGGTGGGTGGAGATGGGCATGAGAGTCATGAAGAAAGCGATCTATGGAGAAAGATCATAAACAATGCAACTGGGGAGTAAAACTCCCCCATCTAGTCCTAGACAGCTAGAGGAGAAAGTTGAAACGCAGCCTGATAAGCTTCTTAACACAACATGCCTGTTCTGAACTCCTTCTCTGCTTATCTCCATCCTTCAAAGGGGCCATGAACCATAGCTCGACTCGAGAGTTTAGAATTTCTCTTTCATGCCAATGTATTTTAAAATTTGAGGAGGCTTTTCATATCGAAGTGGAGGAAATATATTACAAGTCATTATGGTAATAGTTCTTCTCTTTGGTTTACAAAGAACCACACAGACTTTACAACATGAAGATCACAGAAACTACAGTACATTATTCTGTAGGGATCTCAAGCTCAGCATGACCCAAATTGAGCTCATTATTCTTACTTTTCCACTCAAACCCACACATCCTCCTGTGTCCCTCTATGTTCATGCTATCAAATGCCACTAGTCCTACAAACTAGAAAACTGAGATCCATACTTCACTCTACATCGCCAGTGAAGGAATCCTATTTACTCAAACCCTAGGAACTTTGTTGTTTCTAATTCCCTATTTTCATCTCCACGCTCTTTTAATTAAGACCCTTAACATATTTAACTGAGATTGCTAAAAATTATTTCCTAAGTAATATTTTTATTTCCAGTCTTGCCAACTTCCTCGTCAAGCCTTCCTTCAATCTGATAATAGAAGAACGCTTCTAAAACAGATCATATAATATCATGCTTAATATGTTAATTAATTCAGCTTACAAACATTTACTGAAAGTTTTCAATGTGTCAAGCATTGCATTATTAGATGGTGTTATAAAAATGAGAGACTCTGATTTCGATAGTTTAGTGGGAAAGTTACATATGTAAAAAGTACTTACAGTATAGTGTCTGAAGGGCTTTAATTAAAGCACAACAAATCATGAGTAAATTTGTCATGCTAAGCTATTCAGGTTGTATTACTTAAGCAATAGTTTCCCAGAAAAGGACATTAGGCAAGGAATGCAATAAATTTGATTTAAATTAATTAGAGCTCTGTGGCAGGGATGGACTAGATGCCCACCAATCTATTTCATTTTTCTAAGCACAGAAGAAAACATTTCCCAGCCTCTTTTGCAGTTAAGTTGAGATGATGTCATTGTGTTCTGGACAATGGGAAATGGGCCAAAGGATTACATGCCAATACTGCTCAAAGTGTGGTCTGTGGAACATTGCCTGTCCATTGTTTCTTACTGGTCCACAATGATATAAACATAGAAATTGAAAGTAGGATTTTAAACTTTTATCACAATTTGACAAAGTAATTTTAAATCTACTGATATGGAAATTTTTTAAATGTAATTATATTACATGTGTCTTTTACTTTCATCTATTGTTTCTATTAAATCATTAAGAATCATAGGTGTGTGCCTCTTCAACATCTGATCCCTAAAATACTTCCTGTATTCCTCATGTACTCTCTCTCTTACCATAACTGAGCAGAGCCAGAGGGTGGAGTCAGAAGATGGAAAAAGCCTTGACTGCCAAGTGCACCAATTAGAGGAGAACCATCTGACCCATAGTTCCACAGGACCCCCACTGGATTTTCCTGAATGAGAATCAAACTTTTCTTGCATCGTTAAGATTTGGGGTAGTTTATTATAGTAATTGAGTTCTCCGACAAATGGCCAAAAACATTCTTCTCTCTATAACTTTGTCATACTTTTCCAGTCATACAGACCATGTATTTTCACACCTCTATTTCCTTACTAATGTTAGCTTAATCATCACTTGAAAAATATTCAGCCAGTGACACCTGGAATATTGCCTTTCCACATTGTCCTTTTTATCTCTTTCTGTATCTATCTTTCTGAATCAAATATAATACCATCCTGGATATTTAAATCTATGGTAATCAAAATACATGAAAAGATCCTAAAAAGAAGACATAAAAGAGAATAGGCATACATCAAAATTTAGTATATGGTAATAATAAAGACATTTCAAATCAGTGAGTAAAAGTAATACAATTAATACCTTATGTTGGGATAAGTTAGTCATTTGTGTGGGGAGAGAAATCTGGATCATTATCATAATTATGCCTAAGTATTTAAATATAAGATTTAAACATAAAAGTAACAGGAGTAAAGATAGGTGTCTGGCATTTTTAATCTTAGCATATAGAAGACCTTTTAAAGCATAATCCCTACATAGAGTAGAAAAATAATAATTCTCAAAGATTTCACATATATCATTAATCACTAGAAAAGATGAAGAATCTTGTAGCGAAGTAAGCAAGATAGATGAAGAGTAATTCACATATTATATTAAAACAGCCAAAAGATATGTGAAAATACTTTCTTCATCTCATCAAAACTTAAACCTCATGGAGGCGGAATTCTTTTCAAGTCTGCTCATCAAGATACCCTGCAACTTAGTTCAGTCTCTGGTATATATTCATTTGGTAAGTAGAAGACTGACTGACTGACTGACTGAATGAATGAATCAATCAATCATTAAACAAATATCAGTCTGCTATCATCTGTTTTTGCTCATTAGGTTAGCTTTACTAAAGATTAGTTCATATACAATGCCAACTTACTTAAGCTTTCTGTATAAAAATTTCCAGTACTCACTTACATGTGAGTCATATTTTTTTAGTCAAAATTCCAATTAGAGGAATTAACTTAGAGAATAAATAATCTAACAATGTAAAGATATATATTTGTTTTACAAGCCTAGGTAAACACTAAAACACTATACTTTTAAAGGTATCTGTTTATGGTTTATGGAAGCAATAAGAACTAGATGAACTACAATTCTAGAATGAGACTATCTTAAAATAAACTGATAATGATTGCCATTCATTTTTTTTCTTGGGGCATTTGTCAGATCTAGACATGTGCTAGGTATTGAGTCAGGGAGAGGGACAACACCACGGGAAAGAATAACTAGCAAAGCTTTTAGTGGTGACACAAGGATAGGAATCTAGATTGGATATTTAAGAGGATTCAGAGGCATGGCTTGTTTTCTCTACAAAGCATTTTCTGAGTGTTAGGGTTGTATGGAGGGTGGAAGTATAAGGTCAAAAGTTTTAAAGGCAGAATGAAATTATCCACATCTTATTTTACTTAAGAAAAAAAAATCTTCCAAAGGAAGGAGTTTACCTCAAATACTGCTACTCTGCTTCTTCAGACATTACCAAACTTTGAAGCTGTTTTGAGGTGGGAGGCTAAAAAAGATAAGACATAAATCCCTGAAGGTGAAGAATAAATCTCTGCAGTTTTCAAGACAAAGGAGGCAAATATCCACAAGGCTTTCAATAAAAATTTTAGGATAATAAATCCATAGGGAAAGAAGTAAACCAGAACTAGACTGAATCTCTTTAAAACTAAAATCAAACCCAACACAGCTCAAATCTTGACTGAAATGAGGCAATCAGATCCTCTCTCTGCCTGCATAACAACAAAAAAAGGAAACAACCTCTGACAAAACATAATCATAAAAGGCCTTTGCAACTCCTTTATTCACAATGTCTGGCATATCATCAAAAATTATTAGATATGTAACGAGGTAAGATTTTAACTGACCAAGACAAATGTAAGATAATAGAAATGAACCCAAAGATGAAGCAGATCAGAGATTGATAAATTACAGCCTATAGGCCAAATGTTACCAATATCCCTTTTTATAAATAAAGTTTTCTTGAAACATAGCCACATTCATTTATTTATGTATCATCTATGGCTGCCTTTATGTTACAGTAGTACATTGAGTAATAAAGACAGAGATCATATAGCCAGCAAGCCTAAAGTTTTTACTGTCTGGTCCTTTACAGAACACTTCTTCCAATCTCTGAAGCAGATAATAGAGTTGACAAGTGGGGATTGTAAAATTAATGTTAATAATATTTTAAAGATATTAATGGAAAAGAGGGACAAAATAGACAAAGAAAATTTTACCAGAAAATTGAAATTTATTTTAAAGATGGGTTAAATGTTTATTTTAGAACTTAGAAATATGATATCTGAAATTAAGGATAGATAAGTTTATGAGCAGATTGGTCACAGAAAAACACAGGATTAGTGAACTTGAAGACAGGTCATAGAAAAATATAAATCAAAGTGCAGAAAGAATAAAATATGTAAATATCACAGATAAGAGCACACGAAATGTGTGTCAAAAATATGTGTAATTAAAATTCCATAAGAAGAAGAAAGAGGGCTTCCCTGGTGGCGCAGTGGTTGAGAGTCCGCCTGCCGATGCAGGGGACACGGGTTCGTGCCCCGATCCCGGAAGATCCCACATGCCGCGGAGCGGCTGGGCCCGCGAGCCATGGCCGCGGAGCCTGTGTGTCCGGAGCCTGTGCTCCGCAACGGGAGAGGCCACAGCAGTGAGAGGCCCGCGTACAGCAAAAAAAAAAAAAAAAAAAAAAAAAAGAAGAAGAAAGAGCGATAGGGCAAAAGCAGTATCTAAAGCCATACCATTTGAAAAATTTCCAAAACTACTGAAAGATATCAACCCACAGACTCGGTAAGTTCTGAGAAACCGCAGCAGAATAAATGAAAAGAAAACCACATGTTGGTGCATCATAGAAAAGTTTCTGGAAACCAAAGAGAAAATAAGAAAACTTAAAGGCAGTCAGAGAAAAAAAGACATTATCTGACAAAAATATCAGGCTTCTCAAAAGAATTAATGGAAGTCAGAAAACAATGAAAAAAACATCTTCAAAGTGATGAAAGAAAACAATTGTCAACTCAATATTGGTTACCTAGCAAAATGTAACCTTCAAAAATGAAGGCAGAGTAAATACAGCTTTCAAACAAGCAAACAAAAAAAAAAATGAGTGACTGTCGTCAGAAGAGATGCACTTAAAGGAACATAAAAGGGAATTTTTCAGTAGAAAGAAAATATTCCCAGACGAAAACAGCGAAAATGTGAGAGAGAATGAAGAACACCAAAAAGTATAAAAGTATGACTAAAGATAAATGAATATTGATGGCACAAAACAATAAATGTAATGTTGCATGAAGTGTCTGATATATTTAGAACTAAAATGCACACAGATAATGCTAAACAGAAATAATACTAAAGTTGGAAAAGGATAAACAGTGAAAATTTTCTAGGATTTTAGCTGAATCAAGAAGTGATAAAACTAATAATTTTTATTATATTCTAGTAAGTCAAAGCTGTATGTTGTTACCTCTAAGGTAACAACTAAAATACTTTTAAAATAATCTAAACTATCAAAGTAGTAAACTAAGTCAGTAATTCTATTAAATGCAAATGGTTTAGATACTCTGCCAAAATATGAAAATTGTCAGATTGTATTAAAAATTAAATATCTAACTATAAAGTACTTACAAAACACATCAATCCCACAAAAATACAGCACAGTTCTAAATCTATTTATCTCTAAACTACAGCTTTATTAAAATCAAAGCAAGAATTAACACAACTAAAAGGAGAAGTAGACCAATTCACAGTGTAATAAGAGTTCAATACACCTCTTGCACTCGCTGATAAAAGAAGAGATAGGCATTGGCAAGGATATAGAAAATCTAAACAAAACGGTTAATGAACTGGACCTAATTAACACACATCTAACACTGCACCCAAAATCACAATTCTTTTCTTTTTTCTGGAGTACATGTAGAACATTTACCAAAATCAACTATATGTTGGACAATAAAGAGCTCTACATTTCAAAATACTGAAATCATTCAGAGTAAATTTTGTGACTATTAATGGGGTTAAGCTAGAAAATAATAACAAACAGATACCAAAAATGCAAACCAAAGCCACAAAGGTATGCCAGCACAGTGGGTGGTGGGGGGGTGGAGAAGAAGAAAATATGAAGATATCGTGAGGATGGAAAGCAACTAGAGATTCTCCCATGAATTGGTGAACCTCTTTAACAGTTTCTACACAGGCTGAATATGCACAGAAGACATGAATTGGCAATCCCACTCGCAGACATATAGCCAATAAAATATATGTCAGCAAAAGACATGTACCCAGATGTTCCGATCAACACTAACTGAAATAGACAATCGAAAACTAACCAACTGAAGAGTAGAACAGATAAATATATTTTGGTATCTTCACATAATGGAATACTACAGAGCAATAAGAGTGAACTGCATGTGGTAATATTAATACAGCCTACAAACACCATGTTCAACAAAACAGCCAGCCACAAAAATATATGATTTCATTTATAAAAACTATAAAATTGTCAAAACTAACTCTACATGGATTATGGCTATTCTCAGGAACGTAGTGACTGGAAGGGTAGCTGGGATGCTGGCAATGTTTTTGGTCTTGTACTGGTCAAACAGTTGTGTGTAACTCAGAAAACTCACCAGACTATACATGTATGGTATGTACACATTTCGTACATATATTATACTTCCATAAATTGCTTAAAATACAACTGCAATTGTGGGGCTTGAAAAAGGACAATTTTGACCGTAGGAGTAGATAACTGGATTAGATTAGAGGTGAAGTTCACTGAAGTCGAGAATTTCAAGAATATAAGAAGCCAAAATGCTGGGTCCATGGTTTAAATGCACATTGGGTGTCCTCCACATAAAGGCAGAACTTGTGGAAGACTGTGAGTCAGCTGCTAAAATGAATAGGAGAGTGGAATATAGAGACTGGAAGATAACACTCCTGAAAAAGTTCATAGGATGTGAGCTTTTAACAGGGCAGTGAAAAAGTAATGATTTGGAATTTAAAATTATAAAAAAAAAAAAAAAAGACAGAGCCCATCTCCCCAAAACAGGATGAATGGATGGTGAGGAATTAGTATCCCACACTTTGGAAGAATGCAAGTCAAACAAAAGACCCAGGATAGAGCTGTATTTTTGTTACTGTAGGGACCAGAGGAGATATTTAGCCATACATTTAGGAATACAAGAAGCTCTTTTTATTATAGAAACAAGGTACCAGAGAGAATGCTAGAAAGATGTGAGAGGGGGAGGGGTAAAAGGAAGTAGGTTTAGAGGAGAAGGGACAGGATAGAGGAAGAGTGAATAAACAGAGGAGCCAAAATGTTAGATGTAACCAAGGGCAACTAGTTTCTGAGGATATCTCAATCCATGTGAGTGGACTTCTAACCTTGATCATCCAGGTCATGGGATACGCCTTCCAGCGTACTTGAAAACAGTGACACATGCTGATAGTGGGATGCTGGGGGAAAGAGAGAGAAATAGAGACAAGCTTGCTCTCCCTTCAAACTACACCCCCCAACCTTACAAGATCTCAGTTACTTTGATCTGGGAGATCACTTACTCCAAGCATGTATGCAATGTAAGAACTCTTCTGCAGCATCCTTGAAAAGAAATCTACTCTCTTCTTTAATACCCCAAGCCATGGAGAAGTGATAGCCTCATGCAACTGCCCTCTTCAATTTTAAACAACTTTAATGATTAGAAAGTTCTTCCTAATCTGGAGTCCACATCTGCCTCCATGTAATTCCCATATATTAGTTCTACTTCTGCCTGCTGAAGCCAAACAGAGCAAGCCTGCTCCCTGTTCCACATGACAGCATATCAAATATTTATTGACAGTTCTCATGTCAACAGTGTTTTCTCCAGGCCAAACTCCCATAGGTCCTAGCTGTCGCAGAATCATTGGGCTATGGAAACACAGATGATGTATCCTTCATTTCCAAACCACTAACACCTGTTTCAGATACTAAATGGTAGCAAAATAAATAAAATCCTGGTCAGCATTTACACCTGGGCCTCCACTACCATATAATTAGACAAGTCTGCATATGGAAAACCAAATGATTCACTTTCAAGGCAATACCACTGTACCGATAAATGCATGCTCTACATCTACTATTCAAACTGCAAATATACTTTAGACTCCATGTGTACAGTGGTTTTAAAGAATCATAGCTACAGTTTCATGGTTGGTAACTACTAGTTATAAAACACTGATTTTATGAGAATTGTAAGTCAAGTGAACTGAACCATGAAATAGCAAATGTGTCTAAAGATCATATTCTGTCACAAAGTCAAGTTATATTTGTACTCCAAAACTCTACCTTGGAAGACCTGGGAATAAAGAATTGCTTTAGGAGACTCAAATAATACCACATTTCTCCAGTTAATGTCTGCTTGTTTCAGAAGTGGCCTCTGGACATACTGGAAGCAGGAAAGGGCCAGGGAAACATATTTTCTCTGTAGTGAGAAGAAATATCTACATGAGTTGAACAGCATGACAGTTATTGACCGTCACTCTTTCTGCCTGCATTTCTAGCAGGTGAATCACCACGAAATGCAACTCTTGCCCAAGCAGCTGGCAAACTCCAAGCACCTTCTTTGAGCGGAGCTGTGTTAGATGCTAAGGTGAGCTCACTAAGCATGTATGCCATTGCCTCTTCTCTAAAGAACTTCCGATTTGGTTCAGGAGATAAGACTAAAGCTTCAGTATGATTGGAGATAAGACTAAAGCCTCAGTGTGATTAGCATAGAGTGACCAACCATAGCAGGTGGGAAGGCATGGGTAATGAATGAATATAAACATATACACACATACATACATACGTATAATAACAGAGTTGCATGTGAGTCCTGGCTTTACCATATATTAGCAGCATGACCCTTGACCAACTGCTAAACCTTTTTGAGCTGATATCAGGGGGACAATAGTGACTTTCGGATTAAATGGCCACTTCTCCAATCTTCTTACTTCAAAGTGGCATGGACGATCACTGATCTCTCCCGCCTCACTGAAATGGGTGCTCTAGGATTCCATGACACCATATACTCTTCTGGTTCTTCTCCTCCGTTGGCTGCCCTCTCACAGTCTATTTTGTTTTGTTTTGTCTCTTCCAGAATTCTCAAAGGTGGACTGCTCCAAGTCCAAAGGTGGACTGGTCCTATAACATCTTCCTCTTTCTACTTATATTTCTTCTGCATGTAATCTTATCTAGTACCAAAGATTTAAATATCATCCGTCAGTGACTCCCAAAACTGAATGTCCAGATCTCATCTTCCCCCTAAGTTCCAAACTATAGATCTAATTACCTTCATAATACTTTTTTTAATGAATTCTATGAATATGTCTAATAAGTAGCTCAAGCTAAACATGTCCAACTCTGAAAACGTGACTATCCTCTCTTTAAAATCTATTCTTCCCTTACTCTTCCATTCTTTTTTTTTTTTTTTTCTTTTTGCGGTATGCGGGCCTCTCACTGTTGTGGCCTCTCCCGTTGCGGAGCACAGGCTCCGGATGCACAGGCCCAGCGGCCATGGCTCACGGGCCCAGCCGCTCCGCAGCATATGGGATCCTCCCAGACCGGGGCACGAACCCGTATCCCCTGCATCGGCAGGCGGACTCTCAACCACTGCGCCACCAGGGAGGCCCTTCCATTCTTAATATAATCCTATTCACAAAGGTCCTAAAGCCAAAAATAAGGCATAACCCCTGAATAATGTTTTCCTCCTCTGTAGGAAATCTATCAGAAAGTTCCAACTATCAGAAAATCATTCTGACTAGACTTCCAAAACACATTCCAGGTCAGTAAACTCGCTCCCACTGCCCCTGTTTCTATCCTAGTCCAAGTCCTGGTCCACCTTCTCTCACCTGGACTAGGTCTTCTAACTAGTTTCCTTTCTTCCACTCTTGCCTCCTACATACATCAGACTGATTAATCCTTAAAAAATTTTAACTAGGGTCAGGCTACTCACCTGATGGCTTTGCATTTTATGCTAAGATAACTCAAACGTTTCACCTGACCTATGAGGCCCTACGTTATCCAGTCTCTGACCGCTTCTCTGACATCACCTCGTACAACTCTCCCCTCCGTGCAGCGCTCCAGCCATACTGGCCTCCTTGAACATGGCGGGGGCTCACTGGGTCTTGGAACCTTTATAGTAGCTATTCCCTCTGCCTCCAGCTGTGCCCCACATCTCTTCATGGCTGGTGCCTTCCTGTCATCCCTGTATGTTCTTCTGAGAAAACTCCTTGAGTGTAAAATATACATAGCAGCCATGAGAATGCTCTTAGATGTCCAACTAACAGAAGCACAACTGACTCAGCCATTGCACTTTGGTAATCATTGCTGTCTTTGCATCAAAGCCAAGCCTCCCCCAGTCAGTGACTGAGTTTGACAGAGGTACTAAGGCAGACCCGTTCCTAGGAGATGCAGGACTCCCCGCACAGCCATGTTTGTCTTGAAGACTTGTGGATGGCTTTGCCAAAACGTAGACTGCACAGCAATCTACGACACATTCACCCGAACTTCCGCCCCGCTCTCTCTTCACTCAAGGTCACACTTGCATCAAGGTATGTCAGTTCTCCCCAGCTCCCTCCCTACCCTCCCTTGCACAGACATTTCCATGAGTAAAATGCTTGCATAATTAAACCTTTCTTTGTGCCTGCTTCTCAGAGGATTCCCATTAAAACAGCATAAATATTTGATCCTGTGACATTAATGATTTTTAAAATCTGTGCATCATAATTTAAAAATTGTTTATATTGTTACATTATTCATCCCACATACAACACTGTTCCCATTTTATACATTAGGAGCTGAGACTCAGAGAGAACAAATGACTGATGCCCAGGATCGTAAGGAGCAAATGTAAAAGCAGAATTTGCCTCCTAACTCCAAACTCTTTCCACCATAGCTATCACATACCTTCCTCTATACCCAGGAGGGCCTCAGAGATTCCAAAAAAGGCTGAAGACCCCATCACATCTGCATCCAAATGATGCTCTGAGAGTTCTGTACTTTGGCTGTGACTTAGCCAGGGCCATGTATTTAGTTAGGAAGAACAGAATGCTTCGCATTTTCTTCTACGTGACATTCTTCTCGGGCAGTAACACAGACACTCCTTACATTATGCAAATGCAGTTTCTTCTGGCCCCTCATTATTTTAGTGAATCAAGTCTACCAAAGGTCAATGTCTCTGTCAGCAATAGGGTGGATGCTGGCAGTGTGACGTGACAGAAGCTGCAGCCTGTTAGCAGTCACTGTCAGCAGTAGGCTGTGATCCTACCTCTCCTGCCCTAGCAGGGCCATCTCACTCTCCCTTCAGACCAGCCTAGAAGAAAAACTGTCCTCTTCTTTTGATGTTTGAAAGCCAGATCCACCCACTTCTCCAAATGCCCAGCAGAATTGCTGCTGGCTGTTTGGAAGGGTCACTTTTTATTGAAAATTTACTGCAAACATTTTCCACGTCTCCACTCAGCTATCATTCTTGCACCAACAGTCCTGCTTCTTGCTTCTTAAGGAGACTTAAACCCCAGACCAGCCAGAGAGTGCAGCCACCAACTTGTGAATCCTGAAATATTCAAAGTAACAGTTCTCGGTAATATCCCGCACTGTGTATGTATGAGTCCTTCTCCGTTATATTTATTTATTTATTAAACATCTTTATTGGAGTATAATTGCTTTACAATGGTGTGTTAGTTTCTGCTGTAAAATAAAGTGGATCGGCCATATGTATACATATATCCCCATATCCCCTCTCTCTTGCATCTCCCTCCCACCCTCTATATCCCACCCCTCTAGGTGGTCACAAAGCAGAGAGTTGGTCTCCCTGTGCTACGTAGCTGCTTCCCACTAGGTATTTATTTTACACATTTGATAGTGTATATATGTCAATGCCACTCTCTCACTTCGTCCCAGCTTACCCTTCCCCCTCCCCATGTCCTCAAGTCCATTCTCTACATCTGCGTCTTTATTCCTGTCCTGCCCCTAGGTTCTTCAGAACTTTTTTTTTTTAATTCCATATATTTGTATTAGCATACAGAATTTTTTTTCTCTTTCTGACTTACTTCACTCTGTATGACAGACTCTAGGTCCACCCACCTCACTACAAATAACTCAATTGTGTTTCTTTTTATGGCTGAGTAATATTCCATTGTATGTATGTGCCACATCTTCTTTATCCATTCATCTGTCGATGGACACTTAGGTTGGTTCCATGTCCTGGCTACTGTAAATAGTGCTGTAATGAACATTGTGGTACATGACTCTTTTTGAATTATGGTTTTCTCAGTAGTGGGGTTGCTGGGTCATATGGTAGTTCTATGTTTAGTTTTTTAAGGAACCTCCATACTGTTCTCCATAGTGGCTGTATCAATTTACATTCCCGATAGTGGGAAGCAGCCGCAGAGCACAGGGAGATCAGCTCGGTGCTTTGTGACCGCCTGGAGGGGTGGGATGGGGAGGGTGGGAGGGAGGGAGATGCATGAGGGAAGGGATGTGGGAACAGATGTATATGTATGACTGATTCACTTTGTTATAAAGCAGAAACTAATTTTAAAAAAAATTTACATTCTCACCAACAGTGCAAGAGGGTTCCCTTTTCTCCACACCCTCTCCATGATATTTAGATGGCATGCCATCATTTCCTTTGGAAAAGCCCCGATCTACCAGCATAACACCCATACAATCTTTGTACCATTTCCTCCAACACAAGTTTTCTTCTAAATTTTATATTTAGGTGTGTTTTCATTTGATATGCAGGCATAACAAGAAACTATTTGCTGAAAAAAAATTTAAGTAGAGAAAAAGTTGCTTGCTGTCAAAATAATAAAATAAGTGCCATATTTAAAGGATGAATACATGATGGGATTCTAAAATAATAAGACTTTCATAATGAGGTGAAATAATGAGATTTTCAAGTGTAGTTTACACATACCTTCTTATCAATCTATTTTTTTAAATTTTCATCAACTAATGGCTTTATTATGTTTATCAAAGTTAAGGACACACTGTGATTTTTAATCAAAATCTGGCTATCAATATGAAATGCCACTAATCTGAAATTATAAAAGAAGGATTTTTCTAATAGCAACTTTATATGATAGTCAGTTCATTCATATAGCACCCTCTTTTTGCAGAAAAGTAAAACTGAAATGCCCAGAGGAGAAGTAAGTTTCCCAAGGTCATACATCTGGTTAGTGCCTAAAAAGGGATTAGAATCCAGATTTGCTAGTACATGATTCATTTCCTGCTCTGTGCTCATCTTGCAAATGTTTGAACCCCATGATACACTCTAACTGGTTCTTAATAACATAGTCCATATACGATATGCCATGGTTAGGTGTGTATATCGTGGAAGTGCTGTGGCTTTATATTCCTAGAGGTGTCCAAAAAGTAACTGGGGACCACTTGTCAGGAAGTTTAGGAAGATTTCTACACTGGTTTGGAGGGGGTAGGACTTAAATCGAGCTTTGAAGAATGGGTAAGATTCAGGCAATCAAGAGAAGAAAAGCAATCAAATGAATGGTCCCAGAAGAGAAAAGAGTGGGAGCATTTAGAGAGTAGTAAGTACATTACTATGTACAGAAAAGAGGCCGCAACAAACGCTGGAGAAATCAGGAGAACCAAATGTGGGGCTCTTGGAAGCTTACTGGAGAGGAAATGCTGGTTAAGTGTAATGGACTCAAGAGAGAGCTGGCCTAGATAAATAGCCAAGGCACAAAAACGGTTGACAATGAAAAAGACCTTGGAATTTTTCAAGAATCTAAATTTCTGTCCAGCCCTATATCTGACACATACTAGCTATCAGGATTTAGTCTCTTGTACTCAGAGGTGGATGCACATTTCCTGCAACTTCTAAACAAAGCTTGAAGGTGGTTATTCTAAGAGCCAATATGCACTGAGCAGTAGCACACAGCGCAGACCCAGGGACCATGGATTTGACCTCACAGGGCTGATCTGGAATATGGTCACAGGTGAAGGTAGAAGTAACATAACATGAATCAATGCAAGGAGACACTGAGGGCCATGAAAACAAGCAGGACAACTCTTAGCAAGGAAAAGAAACAGTGATATGTTTATGGAGAGGGAACTTGAGGGATTCAACACCACTGATGAGTACAAAGAGAAGTTTAAAAAAAAATCATTGCATCTTCCTTCTCCACCTGGCTCTACTTCCCACTTCCATATAAAAAGCATCAGCTAGTGCTCAGATACCATCATTAATTACAAATGTCTTTAAAACAGATGTGGACCCATCTGAACCTTGTGTTTCAGAAGCAGGTGCAGCTTCATCAAGGTTCAGGAGCAATCAAATGACAAAACAGATGGCCTGTTGCCAGAATAAAGCATGTGGACAACTATCAAAACTCAGGGAAGAAACCTAAGTCTTCATATCAAGCCAAAAGTAGGCCATTAACTTAGGTATTTAAATTGGTGCATGAACCCCACAGGGCAGAAGGAAATCCAATGTACTCCAGAACCAAATTACAAGGTAGAAAAGTTCAATTCACATAAATACATGGATTAGCTGATCTGAGAATTGGGTTCAATTGTCACCTTTGGGAAAATCAAATCTGTCATATTAATAACAAGAGTATTAAGATGATCCTCTTATTCAAATGCTGATCACAATAAGGGCTTTTCTACATGTTATCGAGCAAAATAAAACATTTTTCAAATATAAAGATTCTTCAAACTTCATAATACCTCGAGAGCCTTATTAAAAGTGTTCACACATTTAAATAAAATTAAATTACAGCCTAATCACCTCAGGCAGATACTGCTGCATGTGAGGTGGCTTTCCCCCAGAGTCCCATCTGAACAGCCATGCATGGGGAATTTCACAGTCATTTATCTCTCACGGCATTACAGGTATTGAGTTCAGATTATTCATGTTGCAAAACTAGTGGTTTAATGATCTAGAGGCCATGTCCACACTCCTAGCACCTAATCACTTTGGCAGTGTAACAGCATTGAAGAGTGTTGATATTAAAGGAAAAACAAAACAAAACAAAACAAACTTCTTAGAATAAGACTTATTTCTGAACAAGGCTGCCAAGCCTTTTTCCCTGAGCAGAATTGTCAGTTTATAGTCAGAATACTAGAGCCCGGATTCATCAGGTAGTTTGGAAATAAATGACAACCTCATTAGGCAAAGAAGCTTAAAGTCCCGTGCCCTCCCCACTCACAGCAACAAAGCCAGAGACTCAGTCCCAGACTCCAAGTCCCTTAAAGATTTTGTTGAACTCTCTAATTTAATGATGAGAATCATGAGGTACTCAGCAAAGTCCTGTGGATTTATTATCATCATTATGTAAAGAGTATTAGTCAGGATAGTGAATACCCAGCTACAGAAACTACCAACTTCTCAACCCCTGCAACGTAACACAATGCAGGCATATTCCCACTCATATCACAGTCCAATGGCTTTTCATCAGTCAGAATTCCGGTTCTTTCCATTTTGTGGCACCACCATATTTGAGGGCCTTTTCTCAGTCCTTCACTGAATTATTTACATCCCAACCAGTACAGAGAGTAAGTATGGACACTATTGTGGAACAAGAGAAAACAGATAAGATGAGTAAGTCTCTGCTATGTAGACTGACTGATTGTGTTTAAGTTAAAAGGGGGGAATTTCATAGGAGAACATAGGAATAATGGTAGAATATGTGACAAAATTCCCAAAGGAAATTATAGTTTCAACAAGGACAATTCTAAAGTTTGTGCTGCATCCATCCATTCTCCATCACCCACTGACTTATACATGGAACACTTACTCTGTATCGCACCTCAGAGCTGGAGTTGAGCCTCTACACCCTGCCTCCACTGTCCAAGAGCACCTAGGTTACTGGACAGGTGTGTGTGGAAAGAAGAATGCAATATGGTGGGAACAAGAGCCAAGATGTATTAAAAAGTGCTACTTCTTCTGGATTCTTCTTCTCTTCTGTTTTAGTCTCAGAATTCTTTGTGACAACAACACATTTGCCTTTGAATTGTCATCTCTTGGTCTCCCACAAAAGGTGTGTATGGTGGTTCTGCCCAAGAGCAAATAAAAGAGAAAAAAATGCTTAAAATAAGTTGAAGGAAAAATTAAACCTAAGTGCCTAGTCTGTAGCAAAACACATAAAGGTGTTCATTCTCTCTAACCTAATAATTATTTTCACATGAGAATTTATCCTAAAGAAATCATTCAACAGAAGCAGAATGTTATATAAATCAACATGCTTATTGCAGAGTCGGCTACAATAGTTTAAAAAAATTAGAAATAGCCCAAATGCCTAATATTAACCTTACATTTACTTGATGGGGTGTGACAGACTCATTAAAACTACACTAAGTTGGAAGATGGAAATATTTATGTCAATATTTTAATACAAGTAGACAATGAGATGTTTCTTTCACATAGACTATATACATAATACACATAACAAATGAAAGTAATTGCTTTATTGGGGTGGTGGAATGACAGGTAATGTTTTAAATTCAAACACTATCTTTAATATTGCTACATCAGCTTCTCAGTAATTAAAACATTTATATCATCTGTATGTGGGAGGTAAAACATACAATTTATTATTCATTCTGAAAAAACTGTCACTTCACAAACTCACTAGCATTTGTCATCTAGAAAGTTTTATGTTGGTTGCATGCCCCTCCCCTCACAAATGAATTACTTTGCTTTTCACAAGATCCTCCCCTAAATCCTATCTTTTTCTCGCTCTCTTCCAGCACATTCTCTCCAGAATCGTAAGATTCCCTTTGGCTCTCAGAAAGCTGGCTTCCTGCGTTGTGGAAAAAGCCCACAGGCGCGTCCATTCGCAGCAGTCACAATTTGCAAACTCTTCCTTAAAATTCAGAAAATCCCTAAACTCTGGGGCACAAGGAATTATGTCTTGTTCTGAGTCATACTTGAGGCAGGAAGTAATATTTATTGTTGTCTTCAAACCACAAATATCCTCTAGGGCTGAAAATTAAATAAGGTAAAATATGTAAATTCTCAAATTAGGAGTACTAGCTCTGGAGTAACTTGCTTTAGGTCAGATTTTGACTCTGTTTCTTACTGTGACCTTGGACAATTTATTAAATATTTCTGTATAAGCAGTGCTGGAAAATTAATGGGTTGAAGCTGACATGTATTTACCTAAATATTTTTTATTTATTTTTGATAAAAATGATTTATAAATTACATTGCTGAGGGACATCTCTGTTAAAAAAATATTTCTGTGCCTCAGTTATTTCATCATGTGAAAAAGAAGAGGAGGAGGAGGAGCTGCCACCACACAGAGGCAGGATAAGGATTAAATGAGATAATAAATGCACTTGCTTAGGACAGTACTTGGCATACTATGTATACTCAAATGTGTTAGTTATTTTTTCAGCAATGGTTATGAGAATGGAAAGAGACTGTGTTTTCATATAAGTATAGGTGAATTATGTGGAACTGATCACATGTAAAATTCAACTTTCCGCCCTCTTTTTTATAAGTGTTAATTTCAACTATGATGACCAAATATCCTTTTTCTTATTCACGCCACCGTGTTCTTGTCCCCGTACTTTTAAACCTTGAAAATTAATCCATAATTTTTCTCTTCCCTTTTCTTTATCTTCACTTAACCCCATTTTTATTGTCTTTCTACCCAAGTTTATAAATACATTCAAATCTCTAATATTCTTTGGAAAAAAATCTTCCCCAGATCATTTAAAACCTAGTCTTTCTTTCTCCTTCCATTTTCAACTAAATTTCTAGTTGTTGTATCCAACCGCTCTGTTCCACTCAGTTCTCAATCTACCCTAAATAGTTTCTGGCCGTATCATCCCATTGAAACTGCCCTAACTAAAGTCATCAATGAACTTCTTATCTCCAAAGAACTTTTTCATTACTTATTAGATTTCTCTGATAAATCTAATATAATTTTATAATGATTTCTTTCTGTTGCTTATATTTATTTTTTTCGCTTGTTCATTCTTACTAGCTATTTCTTCTTGAACTCTGTGATTCCACTCTCATCTTTTTACCTGCATTCACCACCCTCCTACCTTCTCATTTTCAGATTCCTCCTCCATCAACCACTAAAACATCAGTATCCGCAAGATTCTGACATCTAAATACTGTTCTTCTCTCACTGGTCAACCTCATGAGACACTTGGTTTTACCTATAATGTTTGAATTGATAAATTCCAAATCTATGTTTAGTATCCTTGACTAGTGCCCTGAGCATCAGAATCAGGATAAAGAGCACAGAGTCTGGCACATATTGATACAATAAATATTTGTGGAAAAATAAATAAATAATATCTGTTAGTTACAGCACTTCAATGTCCCAGACCTGCCTCAAAGGCCAAAACTACCCTAAGGAAAAGCTCCAGAGGAGGAGCAAAACCTTCTCTGTATTCCTAGTTTCATTCTGTGAATGGCCACAGCATACAGCCATTTACTCAAAACAGGAATTTGGGAGTCATCTAATCCCTTCCATTTATGCAGTTTCTATATCATTCTCCTTCAAGCTATGAGCAAATATTGTTTATTTTACCTTCTGATATTTCCCAAATCTATCTTCTTTCTTCTATTTTACCTCTGCTGCCCTAGTTTGTTTCATCATTTCCTGTCTGAAATATTGAGGTAAGAAGCTACCTAACTGATCTTGCCTGGGACTTTGCACTGTCTTAATTCCACTCTCCACTCTGTCATCTAGAAAATGTACCTAAAACACCCAAAAATGGCTGTACCACTTATGTTTCTCTTTGTAGACCTTCAATGGCTTTTATTTATTTACAGGATAATGTGTCAGACTTACAGCATGTCACTCCCCTTCTTCCATGCTTGCTCTTTGACTCACCTGGCTATAAACTTTACCACTTTTTTGGGGGGGGGAGGGGTACGCGGGCCTCTCACTGTTGTGGCCTCTCACTGTTGTGGCCTCTCCCATTGCGGAGCACAGACTCCGGACACGCAGGCTCAGCGGCCATGGCTCACGGGCCCAGCTGCTCCGCGGTATGTGGGATCTTCCCGGACGGGGGCACGAACCTGTGTCCCCTGCATCGGCAGGCAGACTCTCAACCACTGCGCCACCAGGGAAGCCCTACTACTTTTAAGAGTTCTATTTTCTGTAGTACAACATACTAGATAATAAAAGGTACCAGTTTAATAATATTACAGGTACTCACAAAAGCAAACACAACCCTCTAGTCTCACAACCTTCCTTCAACTTTGACTTCAAAGAATTAAAAAGGATATTTTGTAGATTGTGACACCATAGTCAAAAGTCACAAAACACACAAGAAAGGAAGGCACATCATGAATGAGAGCAGACAGAAACAACAGATCATAGAATCAGATGTGCAAATACTTTAACTTTGGAATGATGAGACACTGAATATCAAATAAGTATGTTAATACACTTAAAAGGGAAATTTTAAATGTAAGAAAATATAAAATGCCAGGTTTATTTGGAAAATAATTCAAATACATCTTCCCCAAAATAGAAAGTATAGTTTTAGAAGTTTTGAAAAATATATAATGAAAGGGATAAAGGTAAATAAGACATGATTGAAGAAGTAACTGTTGAAATTATCTAGAAAATAACATAAAAAGATGGGAAATATGAGAAAGAGGTTTAGAAGACACAGTGAGAACATCTATAATACATCTAATTTGATTCCAGAATGAGAAGAGATAAGGAGTGTACAGAAGTTATGTTTTAGGAGATATTGGCTGGAAACTTTCTAGAACTATTAATAGTTACAAATCAACAGCTTTAGGAAAACCACACACCTATTTTACACTATAGTTAGCTACCAAATTCCAAAGACAAGGAGATGACTCCAGAAATAGCCATAGTAAAAAAGATTACTTATAGAGGAACAATTATTGGAATGACAGCTGATTTCTGAATTACAACAATGAAAACCAGAATACAGTGTAATAAAACATTATTAGGCAATAACAATTAATGTAGAATTGTGTACACAGTCAGTATATCTTTCAAAAATGAGGTAGAATAAATACATTTTTTGACAAACAAAAAGTTTGAATTTGCTACCAAAAGATCTTCTCAAACACTACTGGTAGCAATGCAAATTGATATGACCAATTTAGAAAACAGTTGAGTATTACCCAGTCCAGTATACTTGGACATGCACACACCCTCAAATCCAAATTCTAAACCTACACATGCTCCATGGGGAAGACTCTTACATATGTGCACCAAGAAAAAAAATATTGGAATATTTATAATGAAAACAATATAAATAAGCATTATATTAAAATTGATAAATATATTATGAAGTATTAATGCAATGCAACAATTTGGGTAAATCATAAACTGAAACAAAAAAAAGTGTGATCCCATTTATATAAATTTTCAAACACATGGAAAGCTAAACAATATATTTCTAGAGACAGAAACATGTATGGTTAAAAAAAAAGTAAGAAATATAAAAAAGGAAGTAGAAAATCAAGAGAATAATAAACACAAAAATAAGGACACTGTTCCCTGGGGTGGGTAGCAAGGAAATGGGAAGGAGCATACCGTGGGCTTCAACAGTAATAACCATCTTTCAGATGGAACAGAGGATACACAAGGGTCCACTGTAGTTCTATCTTTTGTCTCTTACCCATAGTTTTTAAAATATTCATATGTATCTACCCAATATTTAATTTGAAAAGTTAAGAGAAAGAAAGAAACCCACTGCCCACTTTCAGTTTTATTCCTAGTTGCCTAAACCTAAGCTTCTCCTGCCTGAAACACCACTCTCTCTTATTTTTGCCTGGCTGACACCTGTACTTATCTCTACTCTCAAAGCCTTTTCATCAAACCCTTGGTGGGTCTAAGAACTGACTCTCTCTACTTCTCCCCCAAATACATATATACACACCTTCCTTTGTTCTCTCTGGGTGCAAACTCATCTTTATCATGTTTTCTCTATTATTCTGAAGACACCTTCCTGCCACCTCTCCCAACACACTGTGAGTTCCTATTAAGTGGGTATTTTCTCTTATTTTGTATGCCCAGTACCTGGCTCATAGTAGATGGTCAATGAAATTTAAATGGACTATCACCTGAAAGTAGAGGTATGCCCCTCTACTCATCAAAGTGTCTCTGGAGGGGTTGAAAACTGAACAAGGCCTGACCAAGGAGAAAGAAGAGGAGAATGAGGAATTTTAAATCTGAAGTGACTATGAATTTCATCAGGTTTAGAGATGATTCTGGTGCTGCTTCTACAGTTATGGCTAGAAGTTCTAACTGCTCTCTTCATATGCACATGCATCTCTGCTTCCAAGTCTTTGCTTCAATCCTCCTTTCTCCTGGTATGCAGAAGGCCCTACCTTTACTTCTTTCCCTTTCACACCCAACTTATGTATGAAAGCACAACTTTCCTCATGCATTGTCAGTGCTTATGAATCATTTAATTAAATAAATCAATCATTGAATGAGCTCGTGGTCAGCCAGTCACTTTACATTTTCATTACTTTTGCCACCCTCAGAAAGATAAATAGCCCTCTGAGATAGGTAAAACACTTTTTGGGGCCTGACTTAAGTAATTTTTTTCTCAAAGAAAATATCACATAAAATAAAACAAAGCACGTCAAGAATAACTATGGCTATGGTTGAGTGATAAATAATGGTCCAAGACTCCTAGAACCTAGTTCTCATGAAAACTAAGATAACGCCCTTGTTTGTACTTCCAGATGAGTCAAAATCAGCAATAGACATTTCCATGGTACTGTTTTCCATGGGGTATCTTCCCTGAGGGCCAAAGAAAGAATTTTTACTGAGCATTTAACATGCATTCTCCTCTAAGGAACTAAGAATATAGAATCAACATAATGCTTTGTCTTAGGCCCCTACAATGTAAAAATTACTTAGGGAGAAAACACTAAAACATCCACATGGCACTAAATAATATAAAAAGACGATTCCTTTCAATTGCAAATATTACTGAAAATCAATGATGTATACAACATTCTGCTTGGCATGAGACATAATCAAGACTGAATTATGTGGTGAAACCTATTCTTACAGAAAAAATTTTTTTTAACTTTACCAGTCCGTTATTTAATAACAGGTATGTTTCTTTCAACCTGAAAAGTCTACAGTTATTGATATGTACTTATATTAATACATTTTATTTATACATAATTAAACTGGGAAGGTAAATTTTCATTTTGATTTATCAGGTCCCCCCCACCTCAAGTTTCGTACACAAAAATGTACAGTTTTTCTTAATTAATGAAAATTTGGAGATGCTAAGTAAACCTGATTATTTTTACCTATTTTTAAAATAAAATTTTGTGGTACCTAGAGGTCTTTCCAGGAAATTCAATGATAGTTTAGTCATCAAAAGACATCTTAATTGAAAAAATTTCCCAAGTTGGGACATTTGTAAGGACTCATGAGACCCCACAGAGTCAAGTCAGGTAATGCTTTGATTTAGAGGTGAAGGAGAGAGCACAGCAAGAAGTGCAGGCCAGGATGACAGGCTAGAGAAGTGGCCCACCAGGCTCAAGCTTCCCAGGGGACACATTCACACACGTTCATCCTAGTGTCCTGGCTGAACCCACCACGATCTACGAGCGGTATCTTAGCCTCGGCTGGAACTCAAAACCAAAGCTCCCAGCATGTATGTTTATGACTCTGCCAGCTAACTTAACTGGTTGGGCCAGTTGCACATCATCAGTAAAGAAACTGATCTTGGGGGTAGAGCTGATTTCTAACGGAGTTTCCTTCTTTAACTCACAGACCATAAAAGTGACTCCTTTTTGGCCAAGAGTCAAAAATGTCATCCAGGAGATCCAGAGATAGAGTTTTTCCATTCCATTTCTTACAGATAATTGGAATACCTATTGAGGCTTCTCTATTTTCACTGCCTCTCACAGAATCTACAAGGGTGCATTGAACAGGTTCTGTGTTTAATCAAGGTGTGTTTAGAGGGTTATGGCAGCTGTGTATATGTAAGAGAAGTTGGTAAACAGCTTCTGATATTAGAATACCTCTGATATCAGAATGACTTTGGAATTACATAGGGCAAAGACATGGTTTTATGTGTATTTTATGCATATTTATTTAGGCAGATTATGACTATTGCCTCTAACGTATTCTTGTCAACTATCTACTGAACTCAGACTTCTTCCATTAGCCTGAACTCAAATGTTGCTGGACATGCTATTGCACTGAGTTAGCATGAAGTAGACTACCAGACAGAATTGCACTCTGAGGACCATCCACTGCCCACCACCAACCATGCCCAGATCACTATCTGAAGAATTGCGTTAAGGCTGAGGGACCAAATGTGGACAAACAGAAGGGCAGGGAGTAGGACATTTTCCTCTGGCTTCCTCAGAATGCACATGACTTAGAGGACAATGATAATGAAGTCCTTCAGCTCTCAATCATCTTTTCTACAGACAATCCAGGCCCCCGTTTCCTTCCTTTCCTGAGGTCTTATGTAGCTTATGCAGCCCTGTTACAGTCAACCGTATAAGTTTCTCCAACACAGCAGTCAAGTTGCTGTTATAATAACTCTCTTTCCCTTCAATGATTTCATCTCATACTACTCCCATGAGATGAAAGCTGATTTATTACATCTTGAAAGATCTTGCTTCTCAGAGACTCAGTATTTTTCATTCAAAGCCTCAGTCTTTCAGCTTCATGCTCTTTTCCATCAGTGATGGAAGAATAAACCAAAGGCTAGGTAGGCATCTTTGGATATCTACCATAAGGGCCAAGCAGGGGTTAGTAGTTTATAGATGTTATCTAGTATAATCCTCACAACACTGAATCAGCTGTTATTATTCTCCTTACGTGCAGATAAGGGATCTGAGTTTCAGAGAGATTAAGTAATTGCCCAAGCAACTCTGAATGAAACCAACTTTCAACCAAACTGTATCAAACCCAACCTTGCTTTGTTTATGCTAAACCTACCCCAGACCCCTTGTTCCTCATGGAAAGATAAAACTGCCAATCCTGGGTATGGCAGATTCAACTCTCTTAAAGAAAGCCCATACGATTTTATTGTGAGGACTTTGCTAGGGAGTCAGTAAATATTTTATAGGAAAAAAAAGTGTGTGTGTGTGTGTGTGTGTGTGTGCGCGTGTGTGTGTGTGTGTGTGCGTGTGTGTGTGTGTGTGTGTGTGTGTGTGTGTGTCCTACATCTGAGGTCTCTATAAATTATTGTCCCTTTTATATTATAAATAATTTGAAAGCATTTGTGTACTTTTTACAGATTTTAAGATTTTTATAGTTCTTATAGCCTTAGGAATTAAGAAAATGTTCTCTACAATGTTCACTTCTTTAGTAATCCTCAGAAGAAACATAAAATGTGACCTATACTTCCTTAGCCAAAACTAAATATAAAATCTGCCACCCTGAGCTGAGTAGTCCTTATGCTAACTCTTGGAAAGGAATAGCCCATTTCCTCTCAATTCCATCTGGATCTTTCTATTCAGCTGAGATTAATGGATTCAGATAATGAGTCACCCTGTCAGTGTCTTGTTATTTAGCAGTGGAGTTAAAAAAAAAATCCTCCCACCTCTTCTTATAACAATTAAATTCCTTAACTGGAGAATACATTGCAGAGGAAGATATAAAGTTATGAAAATTTGAAGATTTTTCTCCTCCAGTTTAACAGTAGGGATATTTTATGAGGTGTGATTCCAAAATGGCCACATATGGATGGGTTCAGATACAACAGGGTGTCTATAAATTGGATTTGGTGTTTAGTACAGCAGTTGAATAAGATATTAGGACCTTTCCTTTACATACTCAGCTGTTCAATGCATTACATATGTGATTAACATGTGTGAGTTGTGTACACAGGGATGTGTGTTTGCCAACTCTGCCTATTTCCTTTTTTGGAACACAATGGGTGATGACAGTAAAATGATTACTTATGACTACAAGAAATTAGAGTCCCTAAAATACAGGAATCCCAAATTTATGCCCTGCCTTTTTTTTTTTTTCTCTCTAACTGACTCTGAAGAATTAGACTCAAGATGAAAGAAAAGGAGGACTATGACATAGGACTAGGACTATGATTCACAGGAATAGCTCTTTTATGTTGGCTATAATAATGTCATTTCAGGTGATGGACCAGAGAGAAAGGAAGAAGAGGTAGGATCAGAAGGGTGACAAACAACATTTCAGGATAAGCATATTGGTAAGTCCAAGTGATGGTCTAGAAATAAGAGTATCTACAAGGAAAGCTCACAACGAAGCACTGAGACAAACTGGAGACAAATCTTACCACAGATAAGAGAAAATTGTATCATTTAAAGCACCAGTTACCTGGAAAAAAATATCCCAGTGTACAACCCACGAGAATGCATGGTATAAAAAGATGGAAGACCAGCAATGTCATTCTGGAGCAATTTCAAGAACATTCAAGGCTAAAAGTATGAGCAATTTTAATAAATGTTACATGTGTTAGGCTAAGTTTTCAGAGTCAGATTTTTGAAAGTTGAATGGTTAAAAATAATAACTTATCTCTGGAGAAAGGAACATAGCAGATGAGCCTGGGGTGCTGACACCAGAAGAATAGTTGAACTCATAAATCTTTTTTTTTTTTAAGGGGGAGATTTTTCTTTTTTTTTTTTTTAGATGTTGGGGGTAGGAGTTTATTAATTAATTTATTTATTTTTGCTGTGTTGGGTCTTTGTCTCTGCGCGAGGGCTTCCCCTAGTTGTGGCAAGTGGGGACCACTCTTCATCGCGGTGCGTGGGCCTCTCACTATCGCGGCCTCTCCTGTTGCGGAGCACAAGCTCCAGACGCGCAGGCTCAGCAGTTGTGGCTCACGGGCCTAGTCGCTCCGCGGCATGTGGGATCCTCCCAGACCAGGGCTCGAACCCGCGTCCCCTGCATCGGCAGGCAGACTCTCAACCACTGCGCCACCAGGGAAGCCCGAACTCATAAATCTTTGAATGTGACACCGGAAAGACTATTTCCAACAAAAGAGGCATATTCCCTAAGAACTGAATCAGCTCCAAGAAGGCCAGACTGACACTGACATGGAAAGAGAGAGCCCATGACAACTGTTTCCCACAGCCTTGGAAATGAAGAAAAGCCTTGGGTGTCTAACACTTCAGGGATCTTCTCTGGTGGAGGGAAGTGCAGTGGATGACCTAAAAAATGATGTTGTTTATATAAGCCTCATATCAGGGAAAGGGTAATCTTATAGACATGGATTCAGGATATTAAAAAACAATATGATGGTTGTCTATCCAACCAGAGTTGAATGACCCAGTTGGTCATAATGTGTTGTTCATTTTATATACTGTTGAACTCAGTATGCTGATATTTTGTTTATAATATTTGTATCTATGTCATGAAGAATATTGGTCCACAGCTTTATTTTCTTGTAATACCTCTGTCTGGTCTTTTTATCAGGGTAATGCTGGCCTCAAAACATTAGCTGAGGGCCTCCCTGGTGGCGCAGTGGTTGAGAGTCCGCCTGCCGATGCAGGGGATACGGGTTCGCGCCCCGGTCTGGGAGGATCCCCTATGCCGCGGAGCGGCTGGGCCCGTGAGCCATGACCGCTGAGCCTGCGCGTCCGGAGCCTGCGCATCCGGAGCCTGTGCTCCGCAACGGGGGAGGCCACAACAGTGAGAGGCCCGCATACCGAAAAAAAAAAAAAAAAAAAAAAAAAAACATTAGCTGAGAGGTATTCTCTCTTCTTTTTGGAAGAGTTTTGTAGAATTGGCAGTATTTCTTTCTTAAATGTTAGTAGAATTCATCAATGGATCCATCTGGGAGTAGAATTTTCTGTGTGGGAAGGTTTTTTTTTTTTTTTTTTTTTTTACTAGAAATCACATTACTGTGGTTGATATAAAGATATTATATTTATTTTTAAATTAGGTTTTCTAGTTTGAGTCATTCAAGGAATGTGTCCATTTATTCTAAGCTGTAGATCATCATGCATGAGGTTGTACAAAATATTATCTTATTAACATTTTAGTATGTGTAGAATGTGTGCCAATGTCACCTCTCTCAATTCCAATATTGACAATTTTGTATCCTTTCTTTTACTTTTCTGATTAGTCTGGTTAAAGATTTGTCAATTTTTAAAAACCTTTTCAAAGACCAGAAAAAAAATATTTGGTTTTAATGCCTTTCTCTATTTTTTTCTGTACTCAGTATACTGATTTCTGCTCCAATACTTATTCGGTCCCCCCCTTTTTTTTTTTTTTTTACTTACTCTGTATTTCATTTGCTCTTAATTTCCTAGTTTCTTAAGGTTGAAGCTAAGGTCATTGGCTTTATACATTTCTCTGTTTTTCAACATAGGCATTAATGCTATAAATTTCCCTCTAACTATTGTTTAAACTTTATATATATAAATACATGTGTATATTTATTTATTTATATAAATTTCGATATGTTGTACTTTCATTTACATTTAGTTCAAAATGTTTTCTAATTTCTTTTTTGCTTCTTTTCTGACATGTATTATATAGAAGCATGGTATTCAGTTTCCAAATATTTGGAGTTTTCTAGAGACCTTTCTATTTCTGAATTCTGATTTAGTTTCCTTTTGGTCAGATACCATATTTTGTATGACTTAAATCCTTTTAAATTAATTAGACCTATTTTAAAACCAGAATGTTTTTTCCTAGTAAATGCCCCATGTGCACCTGAAAAGAAAGTGTATTCTGCTATTGTTAGCTGGAGTGTTCTATAAAGTTCAGGTTGGTTGACTGTTGTGATGGTTACTTTTATGCATCAACTTGACTGGGCTAAGGGATGTCCAGATAACTGGTGAAACATTATGCATTTCTGGGTGTATTTGTGAGGGCATTTCTGGAAAACTTTTACATCAGTAGACTGAGTAAAGAAGATGGCCTTCACCAATGCAAGTGAACATCATCCAATCCACTGAGGGCCTGAATACAACAAAAAAAGGTGAAGAAAGGACAACTTTGCTCTTTGCTTGAGCCAGGACATCCACCTTCTAATCTTGAGCATCAGCACTTCTGGTTCTTGGGCCTTT
The DNA here is from genome assembly GCF_025265405.1 of Mesoplodon densirostris. Classification (NCBI taxonomy): domain Eukaryota; kingdom Metazoa; phylum Chordata; class Mammalia; order Artiodactyla; family Ziphiidae; genus Mesoplodon; species Mesoplodon densirostris. The sequence continues at coordinate 16,928,931 of NC_082674.1, read as the reverse complement.
GGACCCTGACTGGGACTTATACCATCAGCTGCCCTGGTTTTCAAGCCTTCAGGTTTGCACTGAAACTACACCACTGGCTTTCCTGGGCCTCCATTCTGAAGATGGCAGATCATAGGACTTCCAGCCTCCATAATTGTGTGAGCCAATCACTCACAATAAGTTTCTTTCTATGTATCTATACATATCATGTTGGTTCTATTTCTGTGGAGAATCCTGATCAATGCAATTGCATTATTGAAGTCTTTTATATACTTAATGATTTTCTTTTTACCTTTTTATCTACTATTGAAGTAGGAATATTGAAACATTTAAATATAATTATGGCTTGTCTATTTCTTCTTTTTGTTCTATCAAGTTTGCACATGTATTTTTGAAGCCCTATTTTTTGGAACATAAATGTTTGGGATTGTTATGGCCTCTCAATGAATTGATCCCATTACCATTATGAAGTAACCTTCTGTTTCCCCAATAATATTTGTTTGCTCTGTGGTCAACTTCATGTGATATTAATATAGCCACTAGAGCTTTTTTTTGATTAATGTTATCATAATATACATTTTTCTATCCTTTTATTTTCAGCTTATTTATGTCATATTTAAAGTACATTTCTTTTGGGTCTTGCTTCTTTATTCAAACTGATAATCTCCACCTCTTAATTGGGATTTTTAAACCATTTACATTCAATATGACTTTGTTATGATTAGGTTTAGGTCTAATGCCTTGAAAAAAATTGTTTCATACACTTTATCTGCCTTTTGAGTACTTGGAGGATAAATTCAGTTTCCTTTTACTCCATCTTGACCAGATGTGGAAGTTGTTTTGCTGGATTTTAATTACATGTTTACATTTCTATCTCATGCTCAAAGTCATTAACGCATTAAGAGCAGAAAATGCCTTATTCATTTTTCTTGCACTTTTGATATTATTGGTACCCATAACTAGAATCTAAAAAGTAGCTATAATTATGGAGCAAATAAAGGAATAAATATATTAATTCATTCACTTTTTACCTGGGAGTATCAGTTGCAAATGAATGCTTTATTCAAAGGTTAACTTCTCATTGCAAGACCATAAACATCATCTGGGTTTGAAAGTGTGCTTCTATTCTATGGTCTCAGGCTCTATGTTTAACTGTAAGGACACATTGGGGGTGAGGGGTGAGATGGGTAGGGGGTATACTTGGATTTGATTTGATGTCTTATGAGATGTTTTATCGAATGTACCACAGGTATTCCAGTGGGAGTGTTAATGCATCAAGTGTATATTTCAACAAGGTGTAACAGAGAAAACTAGCATCAGTTACTTGTCTGATTACTTCTTCTCTTACAGAATAAGATGCTTACTGCAAGCTGCATAAATGCTATTGATACTGTGGAGAAAAAAAAGGAATATCTGACATGCACAGTTACTGCACTGGATTCTGAAATACTGGTCTTAACCTTTCCAAATCCCAAATGTGTCAAAGCCTAGAATCAGATGAGTAGCTTGACCTGTCTCAATTACTCAGGATTTTTAAAACAGTAACATTAATTTTGAAACTACCTTCCAAGAATTAAAAAAGCAATTGATTCAAATTAAGTTAAAATTATTATTAATTTCTGAATTCAAGTATTAAAATTAATTGAACTGGATCAATATTAATGCAGTAAACATGCTTTCAATTTTTTAATTAACAAATTTTTGTGCTTATTGTAGTATAACAAAATATAAGATACTTAGGTTTATTCATTAAGCCTCAATCAAACTTTGCTGTAAATTTGGACTGGTACTAACTAGAAATTTTAAGGGGGAGAAAAGCATGCATCTCATATTTTGAAGAAACTGTGGAAAAGACATCCTTAAAGAATGCTTTTCCTAAAAGAAAAAAAATATATGACTTTTCCTCCTTAGAAAGTTTGAGAATTTGAGTGAAAGATGAAAAATGATTATTTCTCCATACACTGAAACCACAGGCAAGACAGAATAGTTTAGCCATCTTAGGAGCTGTAGAATGAAAAAATGAGTTCCTAAAAGTAGATAATTCTATTTTGATTTTTCAAGTTAAAGTGACTTAAGGGAAACATAGATAGATAGATAGATAGACAGATAGATAGACAGACAGACAGGGAGATAGAGATACAGAGACATGCACGCATGTAAATACTTGAAGTATTATGAGTTAGCTAACATATAGTTCAGCTTTTATAATTCAAAGTATGTGAAAGGCAAAATTATAATTGGACATCTTTTATCGCAAATGACTTAAAAGTAAGATTGAGTTCTGTAGAATATGAATCATGTGCACACTTACATATTCTGTTACATCAACTTGGTGAGCTATTGCCACTGCTACTCTAGCATGTAATTTATTAATAGTAATATTAAGCAATATTCCCTTGATTTCCACAACTGTAGTTTCCCAGGACAGTGTGATGCAGTGAATAAGCTAGGAGAATGATAATTGTCATTTGTGTTCATCACTTTGGAAGCTGCTCCAAAAACAGAACTACTGGAAGTAGTTACCATGTATGATTTTGTGTTCAGAAAGGTGCTATGATTTTAAGAAATTCTTGCTCTCTTATGAACCACAGTCTGTTAGTCTCCTACCAACAACACTGACGTTTACCTAAACCAGGTTTTTAAGACTTGAAAAGACCCAAAGGCACACTTACTAATTTCCCTGGAGTGAAGCTGCCCTGCAAAGCACATTCTCCCAACCAGCCATACAGACTGGCAGTATAGTTTACATGCACAGGAACTCTCAGTCCCAGAGTTTCCTTCCCTGAGGGATGTGTTTCAGGTTTTGCTTTAAGCACATCACACGGCTCCCTCCCATTTAAAGGCCCCGGCCTCCCACCATGGTATAATAGCATGTCACTGAGGAGAGAAGTGACATTCAGAGAGTAGCTCTTGAATGAGGAAGACCTGGGAGACCATTCCAGGAAGGGTAGTTTACAAATGTCAAAGATGATTATTCCCCAGGACATAAAATTAAGGTAAACAGAGAGCATAAATCTTGTCTTTCTATGTGGAAGGTTTTATTGTGTCTCCCTCTAGTTATTGCAAATCAAATTTTCATTGGAATCCCACTGGGAGTGTGGTTCACCCTAATTTTTGAGCCTGAGAATTACCAGGGAACAAAATCATTGTATTGCTTTTGGACTCAGATGCAAATACAGTATGAATATGGAAGAGACATTTCAGTACAATGAGAAAGTATGCTTCTTTTCAACTTAAAAAACAATCTACAAGAAGACATATTTCTCTCCAAACATGAAGAAACAACCGAGCTAAGTTGCAAAATACCTTCTCTTCTTAGTTTGCCAGAACGTGAAAAACTGCAGCGCTTCCAGGCCCTGAGCCAACCTTTTTCAGGACTCAGGGGAAACAACAACAGCAAGCACAACAAAAACCGGTCCGGGTAAATTCTCCCTGTGAACTGCTCTGGGAGCAGGTTACCATGCTTAAGTCTACAGAGAGGATGCCTCTGAGTATGCCCCTGTACCTTCATCTCCCCCTACTGTTATTCTATCTTCGGCAAAACGCACCCAAGTTTAAAGTGCCACCTCCAGCCTTCCCTTCATTCAGTTTCCTCGGTTCATCTTTAGACTGCATCCACATACTGTGTATACACACATTTCCTAAATACTGTCAAGTGAAGCGGTCAGTTTTATCAAGTAAAAGAAAAAAAATTAGATATCAGACACATTGTATGATTGAATTGACAAGGTCTGAATCAATAAATGATTTTACAACACTGGCTTTCTACCTGTGCTTTGTCTCATGCTTTTCATCCGTCAAAAAGCCAATGTGGTAAAATGAATAAACCAGAGGGCTCTGGCTGAAATGCTCACAGAGATCTTTAAGCCACACCTCCCGCCACCCAGGTGCTTCCCTTCTGCTCAATACTGCTATGAACTTAAAACTTCTCTAAAAAGGAAAGTCTATTAAAAAATCAAACTGGTCCTAAAATAATACAAACCTTTGGAATAAAATAAAGAATAAAATAAATTTTAAAAATAACCATTTCTCTGTGAGTACTATTCTGATTTTTACATTTTTTCCATTGTTTTAAACTGTGGTAAAATATACATAACAAAACTTACCATCTTAACTATTTTTAAGTGTACAGTTCTACGGCATTAAGTACATTCACACTGTTGTGCAACCATTACCATATCCATCTCCAGAACTTCTTAATCTTCCCCAAATGAAATTCTGTACCCATTAAACATTAACTGCCCATTCACCCTCCCCCAACCTCTGGCAACCATCCTTCTGCTTTCTGTCTTTATGAATTTGACTACTTTCTAGGTACCTCATGTAAGTAGAATCATATAATATTGTCTTTTTGTGACTGTTTTTTTTCACCTAGCATGTTGTCAAGGTTCGTCCATGTTGTAGTATGTCAGAATTTCCTTTCTTTTTTATAAAATGCTGAACATTTCATTGTATGTATACACTACATTTGAATTTTGTTTATCCATTCATCCATCAATGAACACTTGAGGTGCTTCATTCTGATTTTTTTTAACCATATATAACTTTTTTTTGTTTTTTGTTTTTTGTTTTTTTTTGCTGTACGCGGGCCTCTCACTGTTGTGGCCTCTCCCGTTGCGGAGCACAGGCTCCGGACGCGCAGGGCCAGCGGCCATGGCTCACAGACCCAGCTGCTCCGCGGCATGTGGGATCTTCCCGGACCGGGGCACGAACCCGTGTTCCCTGCATCGGCAGGCGGACTCTCAACCACTGCGCCACCAGGGAAGCCCCAACCATATATAACTTTGAAGTCATATACAATAAAGGTGAAAGAACATTGTAACATCATCATTTCTTTAAAAAAAAAAAACAACAGACCACATTCTGAGCCATAAAACACACCTAAATAAAAAGAGAGAAAAAGAGAGAGAAAAGAGGTAAAAGGGAAAAAAGAAATGACCGTATTTTGAGAGCAAGTAAAGACTTAGCTTTTCATTCAAAAATCAAAGTGGAGGAGCTACGACTGAAAAATTCTAGGAAGTTATTATGTGACTATTGTAAATTTAATGGAGCTTTATACAATATCTATATTCTAATAATGGATGATATTATGCCCACATTTTTCACCTTTCTCCTCTCTAAATTCTCTTCTTGCTTTTATTTCTGTACCTCACTTAGGATGCCTGCCTTCTCCCCCATGTATTTTTTAAATATCTCAGATCATATCTCTTGCAAAAAGTCTGGCACAAGTACAATTATCTGCCTACCCTGATCTTGCCTTCTTTATTCTGCAAACATGCATTGATGACTACAGGTGACAAGCTGTGGTCTCAGTAAACAGGGTTAAGAGGTATGACTTGTTTGACTTTCTTGTGCATGTCACATACACTGAGAAACATGATTTCTCATATACATATTTACTAATGGCTTCATGTGTCTTGGTCCCTTTTGGTATCCTCTGCAATGTCTCACATAAAACTGGGCCCCGAGTTAGTGCTCAATACACACTTTTTAAAAATTAATTTCGTTATTTGAGTATAGTTGATTTACAATGTTGTGCTAGTGTCTGCTATACAGCAAGTGAGTCAGCTACACATATATGTATATCCACTTTCTTTTTAGATTCTATTCCCATACAGGTCATCACAGAGGTTTTTCTTTTTTCTTTTTTTATGTATATATGTATCTATTCTTTTTCAAATTCTTTTACCAATTAGGTAGTTACATAATATTGAGCAGAGTTCCTTGTGCTATACAGGTCTTTGTTGGTTAACCACTTAAACATAGCAGTATATACATGTCAATCCCAAACTCCCCAACTATCCCTCCCTCCCACCTTTCCCCCCAGCAATCACAACTTCATTCTCTAAGTGTGTGAGCCTGTTTCCATCCTGTAAATAAATTCATTTGTATCTTTTTTTTAGATTCCGCACATAAGCAATATCATACAATATTTCTTTCTCTGTCTGACCCACTTCACGCAGCATGACAATCTCTAGGTCCATCCATGTTGCTGCAAATGGCATTATTCCATCCTTTTTAATGGCTGAGTAATATTCCATTGTATATATGTACCACATCTTCTGGTTAATAGTATGTTTGCTCGGCATATGCTCACATGCCACCTCTCTAGTAAACAGACAACACACTCTACTGTCAACTGTGTGTAAAAGCTAGTGGGTTGGGACTTCCCTGGTGGTCCAGTGGTAAAGAATCCGCCTTACAATGCATGGGACATGGGTTCAATCCCTGGTCGGGGAACTAAGATCCCACATGCCAAAGGGCAGCTAAGGCTGTGCGCCACAGCTACTGAGCTCATGCACCTCAACTAGAGAGCCTGCATGCCGCAAACTACAGAGCCCACGTGCTCTGTAACCCGTGTGCCACAACTACAGAGCCCACACACCCTGGAGCCTGCGCACCACAGCTAGAGAAGAGAAAACCCACACGCCACAACTAGAGAGAAGCCCACACACCACAACGAAGAGCCTGCGTGCTACAACGAAAGATCCTGCATGCCTCAACGAAGATCCCACATACCGTAACTGAGACCCAATGCAGCCAAAAATAAATAAAATAAATAAATAAATAACAACAACAACAAGAACAAAACCTGGGGGTTAACAGAATGGTTTAGTTCTGAGGAACCATATTCATTACCTGAATTAAGTATGAATGTAAGCATCCATTTCCCAAAACTCCTCGAAAGTATTAGACAGCACATTGTAAGTAAGTCACAGCAGGATCTATGTCTTTAGATGCTTTGGTCAGAGCTTGAACTACAGGAAAGGACTCTCAAACCTGATGCCCTTTGTGATGGCCATCACGATCTTTATTGCCCAGCACCAACCCCAACCAGCTGAGGGCAAGGAACTCATCACAAGGAGTCCTCTTCATAGAAAAGACAGGGTGCACCATGAACCCAAGCTCTGGGTATGATGGGATGGGATAAAATCATGAATATCTAAAATTCCACTCACTTTTATTCACACATCTACCTCCTAAAGAAGCCCCAGGTTTCTTTCTGTTTCTCTCGGGTCCCTCTGTGGAGAGTGGAGCAGGGGGTGTGTGCTACTAGAAGCCAGAACAACTGGGCTGACTTCATGTCTGCCACACTCAAGCTGTCGGAATTTAGTTCCTAGTCTCCTCCAGTCTGAGAACTGGTTTCCTCTTGAAATTAGGCTCAGTAAGCCTCTCTCACCTTTTTTGAAGTCATGTAAAATTAAATGTGATAATGGATGTAAAACTTCTTTAAAACCTGTGAAGGTCTGTATGCACACAAAAGAAGTCAGCTCACATACTGTCTATGAGGCAAAGACTTGTAGCATGGAAATAATGGGTATAAGATACTACTGATTTTAAATATTGTTTCCATTCCACCAACGTTTGATCTCGTATTCTTGTCTAAATAGTCCCTAGTGACCCAAAAATTCCAGGTCACTAGGATGGTTAGAGGTGTAAATCATGGCAGGAAGCACATAGGAGTCCTAGAGATTTGAAGTGTGGGTGCATCTTGATAGTAATCTGTGCAAAGATTCAGATAGGGCTCTGTGGATAAGCGTAATAAGCATGCAATAATAGATGGCATTTGTTGAACATGTACACGCTGGACACTGTAATTATACTGAGAGCAAATGTTTACTAGGCCCTAGTTTGTATCAGGTACTGTCCTAATCACTTTATATACATTATTTCATCTAAATATCACAGCAATTGTAGCAGTCAGTGAATATTAATATCCTATTTTACATACATGGATACTAAAGCCTAGAGATGTTGAGAAACGTATCCAAATTTCCTCAGCTAGAATGTGGCAGAGCCAGAATTCCAAACCAGGCACTTGGGTTTCAGAAATTATGCTAAGCATTTTTCTGTTCCCAAGATAACAAGGCAAAGCAGAAGCCTGGCTGAGTGAGGAATGGATAAAAAGTATCTGTAAAACGGCAGCTGTGAGTATTTCCGTCTTCTGCTCTAAACCCTAAGTGTAGACAGTTACAGCCAAGAGAAATAAATTCTTAGAAAAGTCCCAGGATTTTCCTAAAGAGAAGAGAAGATTGGTAGTGACACAGCAAATGGGTATGTCAGGCTACCCAACATGAAATTCACCAGGAGGAGCAGAAGCCCTTATCCCCTGGTAAACATGACTAGCTAAAATAAATGAGCTTAAAGAGAAAACTAAGCAGTCACCTGAGTACAATTTTTCAAATAGAATGGCAACATACAGAACAATGGATATGCTGTGACTGAGAATAGATGGAATACAGAGGTCAACATTTAAAGAATAAGAATAATAAATCTCTTAAAAGAGTGATGATAGGATATGTTGATGGCATTAGGCAACAGTAAGCAGTTATCAAGAAGAAGCAAGTAGATTTACTGGATATAATAATATAAATATATTTTAAAAATCACAAGAGATGGATAATTAACAGAATTAATAGAAACACAAATTAAATTAGTGAACAGAAAGATCAGATCCAGGAACTTATTTAGAAGGCATTAGAAAGTCATTAAATAATGGAAAATATTAAACAGAAGTTAATAAACACAGATGATAAAAACACAGCATCATCAACCATTGATAACAGTACCAGAAAGAAAGAAAACAAATAAATGAAGAAGTGGAAATAGATAAAATAATAATGCACCAGAATTTCTCAGGATTTAAACATATGAACACCTAAGATAAAGGACCTTAGAATGTACAAAACAGTATAGATAACGGAAGGCCCACACACATGCATTATAGGGAAACTTTTTTAAAAAATTCTAAATGCTTTCAGAGAGCAAAGTTATGTTAGAGAAAAACGTTTCAGACTGTTACCAAATTTTTCAATATCTACAGAAGGCTGACATTTTCAAAGTGTTTAAAGAACTTCAACTCTGTATCTACCAACTTAAAAAAAAAATTAGAATGCAGATGATTCCTTCAGTAATAAAATCCTTCTTTGAAAACACCAAGAAATTAATCCTGCACTATGCTATGTGAAATGTGGGAAATAAGTGTAATCAAATATTTTAGTAAAGTTGAATATTGTCTAAAAATGAAGAACATGATGAAAGCTTAGAGGAGGTGATGATGAAAACTGATGGGAGTTTACTAATCATGTGGGGACATCTACTCCATCTCTCCATCTTTCTCAAACTTTCCTAGCTAGTGAATAACAATCTAAAGCAATTGCCTCCTAGGGGACTTCCTTGGTGGTCCACTGGTTAAGACTCTGCGCTTCCACTGCAGGGGGTGCGGGTCCGATCCCTGGTTGGGGAACTAGGATCCCACATGCCGCAGGACACAGCCAAAAAAAAAAAAAAAAAAATTAAAAAATCAATTGCCTCTCTCAATGCTTCTTTCCTGTAACCATTTAAAGGCAGAATCTGTCCCAAAGTGTTGCCAGGTGGTATGGGAGCCAAGAGGAGCACCCAACAGAGGATGGAGGATACTACTTTTTCTACTGCTGTTTAACCAATTGCCACAAACTTAGAGGCTTAAAACAGCACACATTCATTATTTCCCAGCTTCCATAGGTCAGAAGGGTAGACACAGCTTAATGGGCCCTCTGCTTTAGATTCTCATCAGGCGGGAATCCAGGGTTAACTGAGGTTGCAGTCTCATCAGAGGCTTCACTAGGGAAAGATATGCTTCCAATCTCCCTCAGGTTGTTGCCAGATCATCTGAAAGCTGTATGACTGAGGTTCCCATTTTCTTGCTGGCTGTCAGTAAGGGCTGGTTTCCATTCCTAGAGTCTGCCTGTAATTCCTTTTCCAGAGGCAATTCACAACATGTCTGCTTGCTTCTTCAGACCAGCAGGAGAATCTCTCCCTCCAGCCAGCAAAGATGAAGTTGGGACACAGTCCACCACCTTTGCCATGGTCTATTTGCTTAGAAGGAAGTCACAGGTTCTGCTGGCATGGAAGAGGAGGAAACTATAAAAGAATATGACCTAAGGTGTGTCCACCACAGGCACCTAGGGTTTTTCAACTCCCCCATTAGACTGCCAAGGTAGGTTCACACTTAAGCCTGTCCATTACCACAAGAGATAACTAACATTCAGGAAAATATGAACTGACATGCACCTACATGGTATAATTATTATACAAGAAAGACTACAAACCAAACAGCATATGCTACATGAAGCAGAATTATTGAAATAGATGATCTACAAATATAAAATAAGCACATAAATATTCTCAAGATAGCAGGGAGTATACTATTAATACGAAGAAAGAGCAAAAAGTCATAAAAAAGTTAGAAATATTAAGTGTGCAGAATACAGTAGCTAACATTTTTTAAATGGCTGAAATAGGAGGAGTACAACTGAAGTGTGAGTGAACAAGCTGAAAGATCAGATCAAAGAATTCTCTCAGAAAACACCAAAAAAGACAAAGAAACAGAAGATGTAAGAGAAAAGATGGGGAATACAGAGGCTAGAAATACAAGTGTCAATATTTGTAATAGTTTCAAAAGAACCAAAGATGATAAACAGGAGAAGGGAGATATTTGCAAAAAGAATGGAGACAAATTTCCTAGAATTATAAGTAAGATGAGAGACCTCAGACTGAAATGGTCCAAAGAGTGCCAGATAGGAAAGGTAAGAAAACATCTGCACCTAAACCTGTCAGAAACACCCAACAGGCAGTGACATTATCCAGAAAGAATGTAGGCTGCCTATGATGAAATTGAATGAAATTGACATCAGATCCTAAAATTCTTTGTTCAAAAGAATTGCCATTAAAATATGAGGGTGAAAAAAAATCCTCAGGCATTGTCAGCCTCAGAAGATTTGCCATACAAACATTCACTTAGAAAACACTTTGGGACAAAGCATTCAAACAAGAAGAAACATATCCAGGGGGCTGCAGCAACCCATGTGAGAAGTAAGGGTGATTACTCTTTTAGCACAGATTAAAGTTACCTCTTGAGACAAGGATAAAAAAGCAAAATAGTACTCTACATTTTGCAATGAACCCAGAACTAAAATTCAGTGAAGATAAAGTGGCAGAAAAGACCAAAACACCCTGAAAATGTTAAAAATTTCCTGATTTGTTAGAGGAAAGAGAGAGATAATAATAAATTTAAGAAATCAACATGTATATAAACATGAGAAGGATTCTTTACTTAAAGATTACTAACATAAAAACAAAGGTAGAATGTGTAATTTTGAAACCAAGACAAGAAAACCTAGCATGACTAATGTTTATCAAAGTAAACACAAAGGATATTAAAGGAAAATATTAAATAAGAGAACAAAAAAATCTAATATAATTACAATAATGTAACTGGATTAAACTCACCAATGAAAGAGAATAACTCACACTGAAAATAAAATAGTTCCAACAGTATAACATCTATAATATTTGAAAATAAAATAAGAATTGAGAATAAAGGGTGAAAAAAAGATATGTCATGCAAATATTAACCAAAAGAAATCTGGGAAAGTATTCTTGGTATCTAGAAAAACATAATTTAACACAAAAAAACCCATAAGAGATAATAGGGGATCATTATATTGGTAAAAAGTATAATTGAACAAGAAAATAAAATGATTATAAACAGCTATCACTACTACAATAAAATAACAAAATATATAAAGTGAAAAAGGGAAAGACTAAAGAGAGAAAAAGATAAATTATCGATTGTTGCTGCAGATTTTATCACAGTCCTCTCGGAAATGGACAGAGCCAGAAGGCAAAATAAATAGAAATATGGAAAATCTAGTTAATGAAATATATAAATTCAGTTAATCTATGGGATAATTCAGAGTTCTCCACCCAACAAACAACAGAATACATATTCTTTTGGGGTGTAGATACAACATTTAGAAAATTAACTATGTGTTTAAAGGAGAGAAAACTAGAATAAATTCTTAAAGTAAATAAGTAGATAAAGAAAGGAAAAAATGAAGGAGGGAAGAATGAAGGAAGGGGAGAACAAAAGAAAAAGAGAAATAAAACAATATCATGCATACTAGATTTTATACCCAAAATTCAAGAAAAAATTAATAACAAAAATAACTTTTAAAATGCCATGTGTTTGGAAGTAAAATCTCATGCTAGTAGATAACACTGTACTTATAAAGATATTATGAAAAAAATAGAAATGGACAGTGAAAACTAAATGGAGTTTTTGGACCCAACTTAAGTGCCGAATTTAATTACAATGATCAGAAGAGACTTTTTTTTTAATTTTTTAATTTAATTTTATTTTTTTATACAGCAGGTTCTTATTAGTCATCCATTTTATACACATCAGTGTATATATGTCAATGCCAATCTCCCAATTCATCACACCCCCACCCCCACCCCCTGCCACTTTCCCCCCTTGGTGTCCATACATTTGTTCTCTACATCTATGTCTCAATTTCTGCCCTGCAAACCGGTTCATCTGTACCATTTTTCTAGGTTCCACATATATATGTTGATACACGATATTTATTTTTCTCTTCCTGACTTATCTCACTCTGTATGACAGTCTCTAGATCCATCCAAGTCTCTAAAAATGACCCAATTTCGTTCCTTTTTATGGCTCAGTAATATTCCATTGTATATATGTACCATGTCTTCTTTATCCATTCATCTGTTGATGGGCATTTAGGTTGCTTCCACGACCTGGCTATTGTAAACAGTGCTGCAATGAACACTGGGGTGTGTCTGTCTTTATGGATTATAGTTTACTCTGGGTATATGCCCAGTAGTGGGATTGCTGGGTCATATGGTAATTCTATTTTTAGTTTTTTAAGGAACCTCCATACTGTTCTCCATGGTGGCTGTATCAATTTACATTCCCACCAACAGTGCAAGAGGGTTCTCTTTTCTCCACACCCTCTCCAGCATTTGTTGTTTGTAGATTTTCTGATTATGCCCATTCTAACTGGTGTGAGGTGATACCTCACTGTAGTTTTGATTTGCATTTCTCTAATGATTAGTGATGTTGAGCATCCCTTCATGTGTTTGTTGGCCATTTGTATATCTTTGGAGAAATGTCTATTTAGGTCTTCTGCCCATTCTTGGATTGGGTTGTTTGTGTTTTTGATATTGAGCTGCACGAGCTACTTGTATATTTTGGAGATTAATCCTTTTTCAGTTGCTTTGTTTGAAAATATTTTCTCCCATTCTGAGAGTTGTCTTTTCGTCTTAAACAGAAGATTGAACCACCTATTAGAATGTAAAAGAATGTGCTAATTGGAGTGCAAATCAAATAAGAGGACACGGTTTAAGTTTATACTTAAAATGAATTATTCTTACCTTTGCACCCTTAACTCCATGGGCTCCAAACAGCAGAATGACCCAAAGTCACCTTGAATTCATCTACCCTTACAACCTGACAGTGACTGCTTTTTCTGTTTGTTTTTAGTCTCTTTCAACCAGAAGTAACTGCTCTTAGCTGTGAGATTATGCAGCTCTGTTTGGAAAGCTTTTGTGAGTCCCTGTAGTATAATGATTTTCCTTTAGAGAGCATGTAATTTCAGGCCCTTGCATAACAGCACACGTTTTTATGGTATTACTAAACTTTGTAATTTTATTTCCCTCTGACAATTAAGTGCACATTGATGTTATGGAGTTTTTTCTTCCTTCCATCGCAGTTGGATGAAATTGGAAAGGCAGACTGTGCTGTTTGGGAGTGCTCATGTCTGGAAGTGTAAACGTTTTGTGATTCCCTTGTTGAAGATCCATTTCACACATAGGCAAATCCATCACACAGCTACTGTTTGCTTTCAGTTACAAACAAGCTGTAACCCAAAGCACACAATGTACCAACCAAAAACAATCAATGTGCCATTTATGCACTCCCTTTGTTTAGGAAATAGTTTAATAGCTTACAGTACATTAACTCAGATGTTTAAAACTAACCTTTCTGCATCTTCCAAACCATCTTCCAAATAAATGCATTTTTTCTTTCTCCTAGAATTCAACATTTCTCATCACTAGCCACATCTCTTTCTTATCTATTGCACTCAGAACTGGGCAGTAACTCCAATCTTCTGTAGAGACCCTCACTGCTTCCCACTGCTGTGTAAATGAGACACATCACTTGTCCTAATCCAGGCAGATGAATGCAGACAAATGTATCGCCTGTGAGGTAGGCAACCCCATTTGGACATATGTGATTCACTCTGTCCCTTGTAGTCAAGGTGAAGGCTCCCCTACCACAAAGATGAGTGTTCAGTACCCATTAGGCATATAACAATCAGCCCTTGAGTCCCTCTAAACTGAATTTTGTAATTTATCCAAGAATCTATAAGAATGATGGTGCTCTCTTTTAATTTTCATCTGTTGGCTTTAATCCATTCCCTGATGATTAGATTTTTCAGACTTGCTAGGACTGAATGATGTTTCTCCTCGAAAGGTTTACATGATCAATAAGACATGATCCCAAGACAGAATGGATAGAAACTCTGAAATCCAGTCTGGTGCAGCCTCTTCTCTGTGGTCAGATGGAGGCACTTTCCACTGGAAATCACTTCCCGTAGTCAGCAGACCTCATATCCTTATACTACATCACTCAGATTTGTGAAACTGGCACTAGATGAATGTTTATGATCCTCGTTCGGAGGAATAACGCTACCTTAAAATCTTCCTGCAGCTCAACACTTGGATATACTCTATTATGAACTGTTTGTGTCCCCCAGCCCCAATTCACGTGTTGAAGACGTAACCCAGAGTGTGGCTGTATTTGGAGATGGGATCTCTAAAGAAGTAATTAAGGTCACGTGTGTGTGTGTGTGTGTGTGTGTGTGTGTGTGTGTGTGTGTGTGTTAAGAACACTTGGAATCTACTCCCCTAACAAATTTCCAGTATATAACACCGTATTGTTAAGGATAGTTATCATGCTGTACACCAAAATATCATGTTGTACTCCTCTTTTTTTTGTACTCCTTCAATGTGGGCAATTGCTATTTTAAAATTTTTATAAAACTCTAAAAATTTTTAATTGAAAAAAAGAGGTAATTAAGGTTAAATGGGGCATAAGGGTGGCCTGATCCTATAGGATTAGCATCCTTATAAGAAAATACACCAGAGAATGCTCTCTCCCAGCACACATGAACAGAAGAAAGACCATGTGAGGACACAGTGAGAAGGGGCCCTCTATAAGCCAGGAATAGAGCTCTCATCAGAAGCTGACCATGGTGGTGGCATCCTGATCTCAAACCCTCTGCCTCCACAACTGTGAGGAAATACATTTATGTTATTTAAGCCATCCAGTCTGTGATATTTTGTTATGATAGCCTGAGAAGACTAATACATACTCATGTATGTCATTTTAAAAACCATCTTAATCAAAACAAACAAACAAACAAAAAACCCATCTTAATCTTCTTAAGGTTCTCACCAAAGAAGCTGTAGATGAATCTGGACTTAGTTCCATACACAAAACACCATCTTCAAAACTACATAATCAAGAAATTAATACATGTAGATGTGTAGTCCTAGCTTAAGCAGCATCAGGCAAATACTCATGAGTACATTCACTCCAAACTTTGAATATTGCTTCTTTGACTATTCTGAACAAACACAAAATAGCCAAAAGGAAAGAAAAAAATCTTCTCCTAATCAGTGGTCTGTCCACTGTGTCCAAAGGCAATATCAGAGCTCATGAGATTTTGCCAAGGTAAGGCTATGATGACAATCTGTTAATTCTTGACACCCTCTATATTCACTTTCAAAATTGATTAAACCCACCAGTTCCCCATTTTTGGGGGTTTTTTCTAACAAAAGTTCTTCCCAATTCCTGGACCTTGGTTGTTAGGCTGATTAGATTGTAGAGTTCAGTGGCTGTGCTTTCCTAAGAAGAGTGAACACAAAGGATAGAGCAGAGCCCCAGACACTGCCGGGTGAGGATGACCCTTCTGTGGCCACTCAGTCCAGTCATTTAAGAAATTCTCCAGAAAAACTGACCCATATTGGCTTAATAAATAATTCCATTCAGTCCAGGAAAAGTACTGGGAAATTTTGCCTAACATATTAATATAGATTCAAGATATATAGCTTCATTTTTTTTAGGGGTATGTGTCTGTGATTCTCTCTCTGGGTGTGTTTCATGTGGTCTGGGAGGCTTTTAATGGAATTATCGTTTTTAGGCATGCATGAAACATCCTGTATACTGAAAACTGAGGAGAGTCAAAGACCCAAAACAGAGTTAAGGGAGCCTCCCACACTTCACGAGCTCAATCAGCATTAGATTTCTTCCTTCTCATAGATTTCTTCCAATTGGTCCCCCCTACTCCTCTTTCCTTCCCAAGTTCAGTGCTTTCAGTTAAAAATCTAACTCATCTGAACTATGAGTATTTTAATCAAGAATACCTAAGTATAAATAAATGTGGAGGAGGAGGGTGAACCTAGCTTCCTCTTGGCCTGAGGCAGTAAGAACTCAGTGATCCTGGTTCTCGGACTGGAGAAGTTTTTCACCGGCTGATTTGCATTTCTTCCACTTAGCGACTACGGATTATGATTAACGCCTCTCTTCCCACTCATCGTGTCCAAAGCCCCTCTACAGCCTCCCCTGGGCTCATGGGGAGACTAGGCATGCACTTCTCTTCCCCAGGCTTCATCTTCCATTCCTGGGGTGATTCTGTAGCTTCCAACTGGATGGGGCTGAGAGGCCAGCCTGTGTGTAAGCTGCCCAAATTTAAAGCAGGATTTATGAATCTTGAGCTGGATTTTCATGCTGTCTATACAACCGTGAAATTATCTGCTGATTCCATTTAGTAAACAAGGCAGCAGGTTGAAGCCTGCCATTCCCAAGCCCAGCAGAGACTGTGGCCGCAAATGCTAATGTGCTAATTCGGGGACTAAAAGGACTTCTGTGGGGTTGGTGGGCTTGTCCACCCCGGAATCACCCTCCTGGTGCCTAAATGGGAGCCAACTGGAGAAAAGCATGTTTGCTCACTGTGCCTCCCCTCATTACCTATGCACAGTATATATTATTCAAAATAAGCAATTATCCCAAAGTAAACAAAACTATTTGCATTTCCCAGGAGAGAATCTGCCCCTTTGTGGAGGCTAGTGTCAGGCAGAGAGCAAGAAACCACTGACTAGAATGGAAGTAGTACCACATTCTCTTTGCAGGGCAAATTCCAAAAGCTTCTGCCTGGCATGCCCATCCTCCCACAGGTGGCCCTGCCCAGTCTGATTTCATCCACTTCACAAATGCCCAAGATATTCTTTGCCCTTGAGCTGGACTTAATTCTTATACAAAATAGAGACCAATGCTGTAAGCACCAATGTTTAAAAAATTA